>NW_006433949.1:6986381-7012316 GCF_000325575.1 Pteropus alecto | reverse complement strand
CATTTGATTTTCTCATATAGGCATTAACTTGAAAAGACTGTCCGTACTGCCAAAGTGGTTTTCCTTTCTAAAAGATTTTTTTTCTTAACTTTAATCCAAAGATTAAAAGAAGCTATAAGTACAAGTAAAGAACAAGAAGCACAGTACCAAGCCAGCCACCCAAACCTCAGGAAGCTGAATGACTCAGGTTAGCAGGGACCTGCGTTCCCTCCCACATTTGGCTTTGGTGTTGGCTCAGGGGCGGGGGAGGGGGGGTAGTGGGAGCTCCAGCTGTTTTCATCTCATATTCTGGGTGAAGGGTGTTAGGGACCCAGCACTGCTCTCAGGGAGCTGAGGTATATGTCACCATGGAGGGTGGCATGATGAAGTAGGAGCCTGTGTCCTATCGAAAGTGAGTCTGCCTCATGTAGCTCTGAGTTCCTTTGGAAGCGAAAAGGCAACTGCAGGAAAACCCATATGATAAGTAGAAAAATGGCCCTCCAAAGATGTCCACGTCCTAATCCCCAGAACCTGTGAATATGTTAGATTATATAGCAAAAAGAGAATTACGGTTGCTAATCAGCTGACCTTGAGATGGTAAATTATCCTAGATTATCCAGTCAGCCCCAGTGTGATCACAGAGGCCCTTTCTAAGTGGAACGGAAAGCAGATAAGAGAGTGTCAGAGTGAAAGATGGAAGATACTATGCTGCTGGCTTTGAAGATAGAGGAAGGGGGGCCACCTATTAAGGTGACCTCTAGAAGTTGGAAAAGGCTAGGAATTTGATTCTCCCCAAGAACCTCCAGAAGGAACAGAATCCTGCTGACACCTTGATCTTAGCCCAGTAAGACCTGTGTTGGGCTTCCAAACTCCGGAATTAAAGGATGTTTGTTTATTATAGCAGCAGTAGGAGACTAATACAGCCTCCTGAGTAGGCAGAGGCTAATACAGTACCCCTGAGTAGGCAGAGAAGCAGCAACATGGACAAGGTGTGCAAGATAGAATGTTTTGTGTCGAATCATCCCGTTAATATCAAATGACAGGTCCAGAAACATCCCTTACCTGGAAGGGAATTTAAGCCTCCTGACAGCTTCCGTAGACCCCCAGGCCATTGGCAGGACTCCAGAAACTAAATGCTTTCTATGCTGCCTTCGAGGAAAGCAGGACTCACCCTGAACGTGCTGGAACCCACCAGTATCATGGTTGACGCAGCTAAGGAGAGGACTGATGGAGGAAGAAAGACTAAGATTGACACAGTTCAGTTCAAGAAGGGCGAAAACCCCGGGAAGTGTGGGACAACTAAAATACAGAAACCTGGAAAAAAACCTGAGCTCTTCATACCCTGAAGAAGTAGAGTAGGGGCCCTACACCCAAAAGACAATTTTAAGGGTGTAGAATGGCTTCAGTAAGGTATGCTTGAGGAATTCCACTAAGTCTGAAAAGGAAGTTTTCTAAAAAGATGTAAACTGAGATGACAGACAGGCTTTTCTATGCATTTAGAAACTGAAGTTGAAGGAAGATTTATTTCTTGGGGCAAATGTGCATTTTTTAGCATTTCTTGTTAACTCGTTTATGAAGTGAAAAAGAGTATAGAAATAAATTTCAAAAGGAAAAAATAATCACCCATCCCATTTTTGTAACGTAACAATTTTTATTTTTTAAACTTTGTCTTTTAGACTTTGTTCACAAGCCTTTGGTGTTTTGCATTATTGCAGATCTACTACCAGATTATGGTTTGAATCTCTTTCTCTTTCCTGAACTTGTGTGTCAGGTGACCTATATGTTGAGAGTCTTCAATCTCTAAAGGGCTGTCCCCAAGGAAGAGTCTCTCCCACTCCCACCAGCCTGCCCAGTGCTCCTGCCCCCAAATGTTATCCGTTTCCACACTCATCTCTTTAGGTGGCCTCAGAACCAACCACCTCATTCCTTCCACCCATTTTCCATATTAAGATTAATTTGGTGAGGCAACATTGCAAGAGATGTGAGTTAACCATTCTTGTGTTTCTTTCTAAACTCAGACTCTGTCCCTGCAGGGACCAGTTCTACTGTGAGTACTGATGCTTACCCGAAGAACCCACACCTTCGAGCCTATTACCAGAAGGTTGACAACAATCTAGGTAAGACCGGAAGCTGCACCAGCCTCTGCAGGTCCCTTACTCGAGACACTTGTCTTGCAGGCACCTTATGCCTAGCCAACCAGTACACCATTAGGCACCCAGGTTCTCAAGACCAAAACCTGGTGTCTGCTTCTCTCTCGCCACATGTCAGATCCAACACAAGTTATGTCCATCTCACCCCCTCACTCTCTGGAGTCTGTCCACTTCTCTCCATCCCCACCTTTCATCTAAATCATGACATCAACAGAGACCAGGAGTGCCTGAGAGGCCATATTGTGCAGCCTGGACCCTGCTTGTTCTAATCCTTATACCTGACATGGGGAGCCCCCATTTCTTCCCTTGTGAACCAGGCTCAGGAACAAAACGTGCCTCTGAGGACTGGGGGAGGGATACATGAGAGACCCCATCAAGCATGTAAGAAACTTCCTGGTCTGATAAGAGCTGGCACTCATGGCCATGGCAGCACATTGGCCACACAACTGGTTCCTTACAGCCCAGGTCCCTCACCCTGGCCTCTGGCCCCTGCCTTCCTCTCCACCCCTCCTGCCCTCATCACTTTGTGGCTCCCAGTTCTTTCCTGCCTCACTGCCCCTATCTGCCTGGAGAGTCCTTCCTCCCATTCTTTGCAGGCTGGCTTCTTCTCATGCCATGAGCCCTGCTTTAACGTGGCCACTTCTGGTCTCTCAAGCACCCTATTGTTTCCACTGTAGTGACTCATCTGATGTCTCCCTGACCAAACTATAAATTCCCAGGAATACAAGAATATTTTAGTTCATCACCACTTTACACTCAAGGCCTAGCAGGCAAGCACTCAATGATCATTCTTTGAATGAAAGGAGCGAAGTCAGTTATTTGAAGTTCAAGTGGAGTGTCACGTATGTGGACAGTAGGAGTTAACCTGTGAGCAGCTTCCATGAATTTATTCTAGGTGATGTCTCAGATAGTGCCTCTTCCTCTGACCTTTGTCCCATAACTACTTTGGTTGCTCGTTAGTCTTTCACCCCCATTAGGATATGGCAAAGTGGGTGAGACAAAAAGTAAAATGTACCCCTGCTCTAAAGTTGTCTAATAGAAGACAAGCCTGAATCTCATGAAGATACATAATGGATGTCTCCAGGAGGAGACACAGCGTGGGCCCCGCCCCTGGTTCACACAGAGCAGCGCCCATCCAGCAGCCCTGATTGGCCAGCGTAGAGGGCATGTTAGGCAAATCCATACTCATTTTCTTTTTAGTAACATTTACTTTCATTTCTAAGTATATAGATTCATTGTAGAAAATTGTAAAGTTAGATAAAGTGCTTGAAGAAACAAATACCCCAAATCCTCCTATCTAGCAGTGGCCACTGATATGGTGCCAGTCTTTCTGTTTTCATGTACATATGTCTAGTGTCAAATGTACTGAGGATCATTCAGTATACACATTTCCTTATCCTGCTTTTTCACTTAGATCTTGAACACTTTCCTAAACCTTTTTTCTTAAAATTTCTTTGAAAAGCACTTTACCATTTCCATCCCCTGCTGTTCAGCACTTAGGTTACATCCATTGTTTGCTACTGCAAATAATTCTCTGTCCATTCTCATGAGGGAGCCTTTGGCTACATTTTGTAGCGAGATTACTAGAAATAGAATTACAGAGTCCAGGAATAGAATCTTTCTTTTAAGCATGAAAAGAAATCTTTACAGAAATAAGACATTGATTTTAGAGAATAGACATAAGCCAGAACAAATAAATAAAAGAACTGTAATTTTACCACCCACAGCTCACCACTGCTACCCTCAGTGTGAATGTCAGCACTAGACTTTCATCGCTGCGGGGAAGAGGGCCCATCTCAGCGATTTCCATGCCCTGGCAGGTTCTCTACCAGACTCCACCTGCCCTTTGCCCTTAGAGCCCAGGGAAGCCCCAGCCAGCCACTCATCCTTTCTGTCCTCTGAACTCTGCCCTGGAGCCAAAAGCCTCAGGTAGAAGGTGCATGTGTGGGATCTGCTCCAGAGGAACACAGCGGGGATTGAAGGCCTTCAGTCTTCCCCACCTAAAGTTTCCCCAAGGAAGATGAGGGAGATCTGCAGAGGGTCAGAATTCAGTAAATCCAACCCACCCCTAGAGACTGAGGGTGCTTTTCAAAGAAATTTTAGGAAAAAAGGTTTAGGAAAGTGTTCAAGATCTAACTTTATCACACTTTTTATCTCAGTGTAGCTATCTGCCTGTTCTTTGCTATCACAGCTGCTGACAAGCTTCCTATGGCCTGCGGTGGCTTCACACATTTTACTTTCCATGGTCATGGGTTTCAATAAACTCAAGAAACATGGAGCTGAAGACTATTTTTATTGATCCTGCTTAGATTTATAGTACCAATACCAGTATTTTCTGGATTCTGGCTTTTTTTCACTTGGTTTTTTTTATCTCTAATTTAGCATTAAAGGGGCTTACAAAGCACCATCTCTTTTTCTCTTCCCTCTGGCTCTTTCCTGACCTGCTGTTCTTAGTAAAGAAAGCAGCTCTAGGCATGCTCCCAGCTCCCACTTCCCATTTACATGTGTACACACATGCATGTGCACACACACACATACTCACAAAACCTAGGAAAGAGGCTTTATTGTTCACCCAGACAGAATGAAGTCAAGACTCATCTCTGCAGTTGGCACAGCGCTAGAGGACCCCAGGGTCCCTCCACATGTCTCTTCCCCTTACTCACCCTCAGCTCTCTTTATGTCATCTGTGCCAAGTTAGCTTTCACATACTCTTAAGGTTGGCCATGTCCTTATAGACAATATCCCTTTTAAAACGAATGTGAGATTGATTTTTACAATTTTTTGAAACAGAGGGAAAATATTTATTACCAATAGTGGAAAAGCCTAATGAGGGAAATAGAATGAGCTCAGAAGAAAACTGGCACCAGGGTAGCTCGTTATGGCCAGGCGCTCCTAGGGGCTCAGGTCAGCTGTGGTCAGGGTCTTGGGCAGGCTGGAGCTTGCCTAAGGAGCAGGGTCAGAATTTGCACTCAAATTTAAAAAAAAAAAAATGATTTGCACTCAGGCCCAATGGAATTGGCCTGGATTTCCCCGAATACTGCATTTCCCCTGGTGGAGAATTTGAATTTCAGCAATAATGATGTAACCTAGCACAAGAGCTGAACCTTTGCCTAAGGCAGTGTACTCCACAGTTACCTGGGGCTTAGCCAACTGGCATCTCTAAAGGAACTGAGGATCTTTAGCATTTTATTCCTTTTGACATGGGGACCCTGGGCTGCAGGGATTTAGGCATCCAGCTTGTACAGAGGCCACTGCCTTCTTCCTGACCTTAAAGTAAGCAAAGGAAATGATGCCAGGCCAGTTCTGGGAGATTGTCATAACCTAGAACATTTGCAACATCAGTGTGGTGTTCAAGGATCTGGGAAATGGTAACAGTGAGTGAACAAGTGTGAGAAAATGTGAATTTTCCTAATGTGGGTAAAGGGGCCTCACAGCATCTAGGTCCAACAGGAACATCTATGGTTCATGCGTTCTCTGGCAGAGCACCCCAGGTAGCAGGGCAGCAACAGACACACACCCCCTTCTCCTCCCACTTGCAGAGGAGACTAGGGTGTGCAGCCTTCTCCAAGGAGATGTCTAGGGCTGGAGCAGCCTGGATACAGGAGCTCTCATTAGACAGGGCTTCCCAGGTCTGTCTCTCAGACATATTTCCAAATAGGGATTCTCCTATTTGCCATTCTAGAGCTGTGCTTGATCTAACTTTAGGGAGCTGGAGATGGAAGGAAGGAAAGCAGGCACCACTCACTGATGTGGGGTTTTTGCTCCTGAAGAGCAGACTAGTGAGTCTGGCTTTTAGTATCCAGCATACCTCTCCCAGGTACTCATTATAGGGTCTTGAAAGGGAACGTATTTTCCAGGGCCCTCGGTGCCCTTTTCCATAGGTACTGATCCTGCAATTTGCGGCAACCTACTAGAAGGTTCAAAGGCTGCTAAAAAGTCACGTAGTTCTATATGCATTGTTTAAAACACTGGAAGGACAAACACCGTTATATTAACAGCCGTTATCTTAGGTGAACAGTGGGGAGAGTAGTGACTCCATATTAAGCACATATTACTTTTTATTGAGTAAACAGATTTTCTCTTCACTTGCATCTATTTTGGAAAATATAACCAAAGCTCTGAAAAGTAGCCTGTTTCATGAGAAGGACTCGGTGACCTAAATGTTGTTGAGCACCTGGGAGGGAACAAGAAGCAGTTCCCAAAGCATGTCTTTTCTTCTCCCACAGATGAGCTGTCCATGGGACTGAGCCGGCTAAAGAACATAGGCCTGGGGATGCAGACAGAAATTGAGGAGCAAGATGACATTATTGACCGCCTCACAACCAAAGTGGACAAATTAGATGTCAATATAAAAAGCACAGAAAGAAAAGTTCGACAACTTTAAAGACAGAGAAGTTCTACTTTATTGTGATGAAAAGATTCAAAAGATCTTTTAAACTCCCAAGAAATTTCATTTATTACTTTAGTATGTGATTTAACATGTTTGCAAATATTATAATAGAGTGGGTCTTAAGAGATTCTGTTGTTTTGAAGAAGTGTGCATCCCACTTATTCTGAGAACCAACTCTTCTCTTAGTTCTTTGAACTGAATGCTTAGAGTTTTAGTTGGAGCACAGTAGCCTGGCCCTGAATATCCTGGGCTTTTGACTGTTACCATGCTGAAATGACAAGGAAAAGTTGTGTTTCTCACGTTAACGAGCAAATGGAAAGATGTGGGCAGAATTTCAATCCCTGTTTGCCAATATTTCATTCCTAGGTCTTATCATCAGAGTGCTAAGGGAGGGATAAGAGACCCTGTGAGCCAGTTATTTGTGGGGAGGGTCCTTCCTTCCCACATCTTGTGTAGCAGTGATCACCCCACACACACACACACACACACACACAGAGACACTAAGCACACTAAGCATATTGTGATTCAGCTTCCTTGAAAAGGATCGTTATAAGATTCAGAAATGGAGGATGTCAGCATTCTTTCATGTTTTATTGACAGATGTCACCTCTTCCCCTCTTGACCTCCATCCTTGGTGTGCATTTTAGTAGAAGGGGCTCAGACAAGCCCTACTCATTGCAGTGCCTGGAAATACATAGAGAAATGGGTAAGCCCTTATTTCCCATACGTCTTCATCTCTGACTCTCTGTCCATGAGGAGGAACAGATTCTCCACTGGCTCATGGCTGCTTGGCTTACCAATGGGGGACCTGTAGAGTTGGGAATGGAGCATCACACAGACATGGCCAAGCAGCAGTGTTCCTGCACTGAGCCCTCCCCCCCTTTGGGGCTCTTCCTGACCTCTCCAGGGATCCCACTCACTCTCCTTGCATGTTTTACAAGGTGAATTGACTCAGCACTTGGTTCTGTGCCACCCAGTTTCAGGACTGGAACTCCACAAATGATGCTGACTTTGTATAGAAGGATTTGGCTAAAAAAGAAAGACCAAACATCATCATTTTAACTGGTCAAGTTTGTTCTTTCGTTTCTTAAAAAGAATCACTTAAAAGCATTACAATTACAATCGATTTCTATAACGAAATGGATTTCTTTGTGTTGGTACCGCCAACAAAATAATGGAAGCCACAAGACTCTTGTCTTTTTAAAAAACAAATTAATGAAAATATTTTGAAGATGGAGAAAGGGACTGATTTTAGTAAGACAGATTAGGTCAAAAACTTTAAAATACCAATGTCTTTTACCTTGAAACATGGCACCGAATATGTGACCTTCACCACTTCCATCGTGGCCTGTAAACAAAGTCCCTTAAAGCAAAAGAAAGTTCTTTAGAGTGCTGCAGCAATGAATGCATCAGAATTTATGTAACAAATAGTTTTTACAAGTTCCATCCATGCATGACCTTCCTAAGAATATTGACAACCTCCATCAACAGATGCTTTCTGTCAAGTTGCAGTCGCCTCAAGGATGTGATCCACAATATTATGAATGTCCCAGGATGTAAGGATGTGATCAAATTAGACATTTATTAGATGAGCTCATCATGATTATTCTCTTGGTAACTAGTGAAAGGAAAATTTTTACATGTATACCCAGCCCAAAGTAAATGAGTTTACAGGGCTTTCAGCAAAAAGGCTGCTCAAAAAAACATGAAGCCAGAGAACAGAGCAGCCAGTGTGTATATTTCATTCATTCTAATGTTTCTGATTTTTTCCTAATACCTTTCATGTATGTCATATTAACTTTTTCCTGCTTATCATCATCACACAGACTCACAGAGACTAGTCATTATACCTCAGACCTAAACTTTTTTTTTTCAAGTAGATGCAGCCACCTGCCACTAAACAATCTCTTCAGCAGCCTTCCATTTGCATAATGGGATTACTGATTTAACTGACTTGAAGTAAAGCAGCACCTTATTTTATGTACCTTCCCTTGTCTTTTGTTGGATTGATGAAGCCAATCACCTCCCTCCTTTTTTTTTTTTTTACCCTTAGCCTATGGAAGGAGAGTTGCCCTCACTTTTATAGAAATTTGTCTTCCTCTGACACATTAGAGGGCCTCATATCATTTATTTTGTTCTTTTTCAGAGGCCCTAATTCTAACGTCTCAGCCAAGGTATTATCTCTAAGCTACAAGCTAGCCAACCACTTTCTTCTTCCCACACCCACCAGAGACCCTTAACTGGTTCTACTTTATAAAGCAAAGTTGCTTGCATTTTCAGAGAACAAAGACCTGAGGAGCCTCCAGAAGCTTTGCACATGATGGCGATGATCAAAAAGAAAACATTCTATCCTCTAAACTAGATACCTCTCATGGGGACACTCAGAGGTGCCTGGGCTGGGTTTGACTGTGGAATGGGCTTGGTAAGACATAAAAGATGAATTCGACCTTTGCCAGAAGGGGCCCATAAGACAGATTTTTATTTCCACAGTTGAGCTGGAAACAAACTGTGCCTTCAAAAAAGTGGCTTTTCTAACTTTAGGCTGGTTATATGTTAAATGTTCCGCTAACTAAAAATAAGTGCATTCTCCTCCAGAGGAAACTGGAAACTATTTCTAACATCTAGCGATTTGTAACTTAGCAGTGGGATTGCCTCGTGGATTTTTTTTTTTTTTTTTTTTTTTTTTTACATTCTGTAGGAAAGGAAACCTGAATTTAACTCAGGTGGTGAGAAAACAACATAAGTGCATTTTAATTTCTCTAACTCTTTGTGAATATGTAATTTTAAGTGTACACTACACCAATTTAGTAAAAATCTTATACTTTGCCTGGATAGGTCTTTTCTGCAAAATTTTAAAGTTAATGTTGTTGAGCATCGTCAGCTGTGATGGGTAAAAGATCTTATGTACAGAATGATGATCTAGTCATTAAAAGTGCTCATGAGAGGATGTGCTTTTTGTTCTGAGTCTATATCTGAATAGCTCTTATGCTCTGTGCCTTCAATTCAACAAATAACCATATTCCATAAAGTAAAATGTGAAGTTTTTAAATCAGAATCTGTCTTCTACATAATCATTTTCAAAGAGTTGGTAGAGGGGAATCCTCATTTAGTCTTCCCTGCCACATTTAGCTCCCTGTCACAGTTAGCCCTATGAACCAGCTTCCTTCTTGAAACCCTCCTCTCATCTGTCAGAGTACTTTCCTATCCATCTCCTACCTCCCTGCTCACTCTGCAGAACTGTCTAGATGAGGGCTCAGCAAACTGTAAAGGGCCAGAGAGTAAATGTTTAGGCTCACAGGCCAAATGGTTTATCACAGCTACTCAGCTCCACCACTGTAGCACAAAAGCACCGTAGCACAAAGATGACATTACATAAAAGTGAGTAGCCATGTTCCAATAAAACTTTACAAACACTGAGATTTGAATTTCATGTAATTTTCACATGTCACAAAATACTCTCAATTTCTATAAACCAGTTAAAAATACAAAACCGCTTAGTTCACAGGAGGCACAAAACATGCTGGGCTGCATTTGGCCCATGGTCCACAGGTGATCACCCTGAATAGGGGATCTTATTCAAACTGCTGAGAGGTGCTTTTGGGGTAGGGGTGAGCAATGGATGAGCACTCTGCTTTGTAAGTGGCTTCCCCATCAGAGTTCTAGGCCCCTTTCCTGGGCAACACTGCAGCCCAGAGAGAGAGCAGGCCAGGACTAGCCTTAGCTCCACTCTCCTGCCTCCATTTTTATGTCTGACCACAGGCCTAGGAACTGCTTCTAAATCTGAAGGCTCTGAGAAAGCACCTGGGCTTAGGACATCTTGGACATCTTATCCGTCGGTGGACTACCTACTTGCGCATGTCCCAAAGACCACTTTGGTTTTAGCAGATAACATCTTTGGGCATCATTATAAATAAAGGACTATGAGGGTCTGAACACAGGCAGTGGATTTTTCTGCGAAGACAAGGGAGAGGACATTACATAGACGCATAAGTGAAAAAATCAAAGTAGCTCACATTTGGGAGCTGCAAGTACAGAAAAGCCTGTAGTTTGGGTTATGGGTGGAAGATGACGTGAGGAAGGCAGGCAGGTCCCAATCTGAAGGGCTTTAGGGGCCAGAAGGTCAATGAGGAGTCAATGACAGGGAGACGTTTATGGATTCTAGGCAAGAGTGACATGATCAGATTTGCATTTGAAAAAACCATAAAGAGGCATATTAACATAAGAGAAAAAAACTAGACCTAACTGATGAAGGAAATGATAATAGTTCACCTACAGCTGCAATGGACAGTTGTGGCTATTAAAAGCTTTTAAGGAGCATATAGGATAATGCTTGCAATATTAACATTGTGGGGGAAAGATTGGCTGTAAACTGATTATACAGTATGCTACCGATTTTGTAGTTAACCAAACCAAGATACGTATTTCAGGGGGGAAAAATTACCCTTACATTGGTGGACAAACAGAACAGGCGAAAGAGAACAATTTAATAATGATCCAGGCAGGAACTGAAGAGGGGGAACCACACTAGAGCCGTGACAGAACAGGGAGGAGCAGGACAGGCTTTAGTGATAGATTTGCCAGTAAGGGTGGCATTGAAGGTAACACTCAAGATTTCTGGTCAAAAGAGCTAGTAGCAGTTTTATTTCACCAAAGGAATACAAAAACACAAGCACATCCGGGGTTAAGGGCAGAGGAAAATGACTAAATATTGGACATGTTGAGTTTAAAGAACTTTGGGATATCCAGGTGGATTTCAGATCTGAGCCAAAGGTGGTGCACAAAACAGACCAAAATCTCTGCCCTTGTGGAACTTAAATTCTCATGGGACAGAAGACAATGCACAAGACAAGACAATTAGTAGTATGATAACATTGACCGTGCAGATCTGGGGCTTGGGAAAGATGTGGAAAGGATTTGGGCATTGTCAGAATATAGATGGTAGTTAAAGCCACACAGGTGAAGAATAGTTCCCAGGGAGAATGAGAGGAAAGCCACAACCAAGTCCTGGAAATACAGACATGGAAGGCCACAAGCAATGCCAAGAACCCAGCTCAAGATAGGAAAAGAAGAACAATCAGAAAGCAAAAGCAGAGTTTGGAGGAGGGAGGGAGTGATGTTCTCTAATATTGTAGAGAAGTACATCAGGACAGAGTGGTTTCAATGGAGTGGCGTGGGTAAAATCCAGATTATGAGGGCTGCAAAGTGAGTATGCAGAAAAGAGGGGAGATTACTCTCTTAAACTTGGCTGTGAAGGAGGAAGACAGGGTGATAAACTAGGAAGCGGGTAGAGGACAGAATCCAGGGAGAGACTGGACCTTGTGTAAAGGCTAAGGAAAAAAAGCGGGTGACGAGAGAGGTAGGATAGAGGAGAAATGCCACAGAAAGAGAAAAGTCAGTCACAGACCTGAGAAGAAAGACCGTTTCCACAGAGAAAGTAGAGAAAGAATGTAGATACTTTTAGTTTGCTAAGCCTTCATAATGAAATACCATTCAGTGCCTTAAGCAACAGAAATTTATTATCTCACAGTTCTGGAGGCTAGAAGTACAAAATCCAAGAATTGGTGGTGGTGATTCCTTTTGAGGATGGTGAAGGAAAAATTGTCCTAGGCCCCTCTCCTTGGCTTATAGGTGGTAGTCTTCATGTTCACATAGCGTTCTGCCTGTATCTTCACATCGTCTTCCCTCTGTCCATCTCCCTGTGTCCAAATTTCCCCTTTTTAGAAGGACATCAGTCATATTGGAATAGGGCTCTCACCTTAATGACCTCATTTTAATTTAATTACCTCTGTAAAGATCCTGTCTCTAAATCAGGTCACATTCTGAAGTACTGGGAGTTAGGACACCAACATATTAATTGGGAGACGAGAGGGAGACACAATTCAATCCATAAGAGATATAAATAAGTGTGTAGTTGGGAATGAGCTGATATCTGACAGCCTTTATTTTCTTTGTGAGGCTGAAATTGGGGGGAGCTGAAAGAGGGATGGGAGCAGCAGGTATCAAAGAAAGGACTGTCAAAGACCCAGCTGAGCTGGGGACTCAGAAGGATCCCGGTAATGAACACACTTCATGAATTAAAAAAATAGAATAGTGGGGTCTCTAGCCCTATAGTCACCAGTTATTTCATGACTGCTTGACAGCAGGTAGGAGAGTCCCCAACAGTGTGGCCAGGGTTTGAGAACAAGCCTCCTGCCCCGTGGCCGGCTAGCAAAGCTAAGGAAGGCAAGTTAGAAGTCAGAACTCTGGCTTGAGGCCTAGAGCAAGGGTCTAGTTCCTTGACCAGAGTCACAAGGCAGGAGTCTGGGTACTAGAACTGGAGCTTAGATTAGAGAAGGACTAGAAGCAAAACTGATCTAACATTGATCTCCGTACTTTAGTGCAAAGAAGAATGTCCCAAAGTCTAGGCAGGACTCAACTTGAAAATAGGTGAGGATCAAGGAGTAAAGCAAGCCATTATAGATATGCAAGATCTGCTTATCTCATAGAAGCAGCATTTAAGGGCTATGGAGCCACTGAGGCCACAGACAAACCTCTGAGACCAAGAGCACTTCCAGGCCATGTAGAAATGAAGTCAAAATCAAGTTCTGCTGTGGGTCGATTTGACTTTTTTTTTTTTTTTTCAATGTATGTTTTGTTTTAAAGTTTCAGTTCTCTGAGACAGGCTAAGGGGATCATATTATTCCACCACTTAAAGACCTCTGTTGGCTCTTATTGTGGCTATGACAGAAGTGTCATTTAGGGAAGTCAGTTGGCCAACTGAGGCAGCACATGACAACCTCCATGGCCCCAAATGTGGTCCCAGGTCTACAGACCCAAATGTGGTTAGTTTCTTACAGATACTACCCAAAATCAATGAATTTTTAAATGAGATAAAAAGCCATAATTATTTATTTACAATAAGAAATATAATTGTCAAACAATCTAAACTAGAATGTAAGTAAGCTTTCTGAAGATGGGACACTAGAGCATTGTGCCTGGCACAGAGAAGGCACTCAGTAATTTTCTGTTGAATGGATGGTTAAGAAGAAGAAGAGGAGGAGAAGGGGGGAGTAAAGAAGAGGAAGGGGAGAGGGAGGAGGAAGAAGAGAATGGAGGGAGGAGAGAGGGGAGGAGGAGGAAGAAGAAGAAGCTAGGGAGAGAAAAAGAGAAAGTGAAATTTTTGGCCAACAGGTACACAAAAAAGTGCTCAACAACACTTACCATTGGGGAAATGCAAATCAAAACCTCGTGATAATATCACCTTACACCTATTAGAATGGCCGTCATCAAAAAGACAAAGAATAGCAAGTGTTGGTGAAGATGCGAAGAAGAGAAACCCCTTGTGCATTGTTTGTGGAATTGTAAATTGGTACAGCCACTATGAAAAACAGTATGGAGGTTCCTCAAAAAATTGAAAATAGAACTAGCATATGATCCAGCAATTTCTCTTTTGGGTATTTACCCAAAGGAAATGAAATCTCTATCTCGAAAAGATATCTGCACTCTCATGTTCATTGCAGCATTATTTACAATAGTCAAGATATGGAAACAACCTAGGTGTCCATCAACTGATGGATAGGGAGAGAAAATGTGGTATGTATGTATATACAATGGAATAAAAAAGAAGGAAATTCTGCTTTTTACAGCAACATAGATGGACCTTGAGGGCATTCTGCTAAGTGAAATAGGTCAGACATAGAAAGACAAATACTGTATGATCTCACTGTAGGATCTTTAAAAAAAAAAAAGCAAAAACTGAATTCATAGATACAGAGAACAGATTGATGGTTGCCAGAGGTGGAGGGTTGGGGGTGAGCAAATGGCTAAATGTGATCAGAAGATAAAAACTTCCAGTTATATTAGATAAACTCTGGGGGTATAGTAGACAGCATGATAACTAAAGTTAACAACACTGTATTGTATAATATTTGAAAGTTGCTAAGAGAGTGAATCTTAAAAGCTCTTATCACAAGAAAAAAATCTATAACTGTGTGAGGTGATGGATATTAACTAAACTTATTGTGGTGACCATTTTGCAATATATACATAAAGCAAATTATGATGTTGTACATGTGAAACTAATACCATGTTATGTGTCAATCATATCTCAATAAAGCTAGGGGAAAAAGTGAAAGTCTCATCACAACCGAAAAGCCCATTTTCTCTCTATAGAAAAACTATTTGAGGAGCTAGATTAAAAATCAGAGGATTATAAAAATAAATAAATAAATAAAAATTTTAAAGATGTTATTCCTCCTCTAGACTGAACACCATACAGTATTCACTTTTGCATCCCTAATCCCAGTTCTCAGAAGGTGCCCAGTAAAGGAAAATTTTAGTCCACATTTGCTTGACTGTCTACTTAGAAGTCATTGTTTTCTTCTTCCTGGTGCCAAAGCCACAGTCTTGTTTGGTCTAAGTCAGGCCCAGGTGGTCCCACTCTTGCCAGTGCTTGCTTTAAGAATGGGCATGTGACCTGATGGGGTGGGGATGGGATGGGGAAGTCTCTCAGAATGTTTCTGGAGGAAGTACTCTTTGCTCGTAAAAAGGGACACGCAAAAATTGCAGTCCTTCTTCCACTGGGCATTATCACGATTGCATTGATTGCATGAGACCTGGGGTGACTGCAGCCATCTAGCCACCAGCCAGAGGATAAAGCCCAAATCTAAAGGTGGTAAGAACCAAGAAAATCACAGAAGACTCAGAGTCTGGGTATCCTTTATGCTGAGCAGCCCAACTACAGATTTCGTGTTACAAGAAATGACAAATGCCCTTACTACTGAAACTATTTTGAATCAGAGCTTCTAATTATTGCCTGGTTAAGATGGTTTTACCCTGAATCCATGATGAGTAAACTTCTGTAAGATCACCGAGTCGCTCTAGTATTACAAGTATAGACCTATCTGATTGCCTAATCCCAGGAGTGTTAGCCCCTGACCTAAGTCATGGGTACTTTTTGAATAGCCTTTACACTAGGAATGAGTGAGAGGCTCCTAGGTGAGCTGGGGGGCTTAAATAAAAACAAACTCTTCATTTTCAGAAGGAAAGATGTTCAGAGGAACTGCTATTATGATGGGTAGAAAATAAAAATGTGGAAATGGACCTGACTAGGGGAAAAAAGTGTTCATGATTTTTAACAATTTTTGAGGTTTTAGTTTTGTGTTAGAAAAGGACTTAGGTTTCAAATCTTCTGTCCACTGTCTACATCATTAAAAGATTCTTTTTTCTTTTTTTTTTTTAATGCTTACAGGACCTGGTCTTCCTAAGTGGCCTCGCCTCCAAGTACTAACCAGGCCTGACCCTGCTTAGCTTCCAAGATCAGACATCAGGCTTGTTCAGGGTGGCACAGACCATGACTCCTCTGGGGAGTGACCCCAGGACCTTCTGCATGTAAAGCAGATGTGCTAACTGCTACACTATGGAACCATGTCCCATTAAAAGATATTACTCTTATAAAGATGAGAGTACAATAAAGAGAATTATATGATACTTTCTCCCACAAATAGAAATGGCGATCACAGGGGTTGATGCAAGACCCTCACAACACGTAAGCATGAGTCTTGGTTGTTTTTAGGCAAAGATTTCTAGTTTTGGCTCTATTACAGAATGACCATCCTGCTTCCCATTATGGTATGTAAGTTATATGGCTTAGATGCTATGGTTATTGATTGAAAGTTATTTTATAATTTGATCAAACTATTACCATTACTTAAAAGTGTCAGCTGTAGGATAAGTTCTCATGAGATCATTCACCACCATTAATTATATTAATCATGCAAGGGAAAAGATGTTTCTCTCAGATGGAAAATCTAAACTGAGTGGAAAATCTTCAGGAGGTGCAGATCTAGTTGAACATTAGAATTAGCTAGGAGTTTTTGAAAATATTGATGGTGATCCTTAAACATATGAAAAGATTCTCAACTTCACTCCTAATAAGAGAAATGCAAAACAAAACTACTCTGAATGTTTTTTCATCTATTAGGTTGGCAAGAATCTGAAAGTTGATTGAATAATTTCACCATTATCTGGTCCTCCTCTACTTCTAAGGATATAAAGGATACAACTCTCTGCTCTCTCTTCATTTAGACTTGGCTTATCTGGTCCACAAAAATGCAAGGAGAATTAACAGACTTCCCCTGGGCTGCAACGTTTAATAGCTGGTGCTATTAAAGAGACTCTCCAATTCTGTTCTCAGATTCAACTACGAGGGAGAAGGTCAAATATTCCACTTGGTGTAGCCTCAGGATAGTAGAGCTTCCACCAGCCTGGACTGCTGAATTGATGCACAGAGGAACATCGCCCTGTCTGTGTCTAAGTCAGAAATTAACCTTTGTTGTGTTAAGCCACTTGCTGTCTAAGCCTAATCTAGTCTGACACACTGTCGATGAGGCTATGGAAATAAACATTCTCATATTACTGCTGAAGTAAAAAATGGTACAATCTTTAGGAAGGACACTTTGAGCATATCTAAAGATGTTCATATATCCTTCAGTCTGCATTCTTATTTCTGGAAATTTATTCTACAGTAATACCTGCTGTTATAGATTGAATGTTTGCGTCCACCCAAAATACATTTGTTGAAATCTAATCCTTAATATGATGGTAATTGGAAGTGGGGCCTTTGGAAGGTGACTAAGTCATGAGGGTGGAGCCCTCCTAAATGGAAGTAGTGCCCTAAAGGGCTCCCTCACCCTTTTCACCAAGTGAGGACACAGGAATCAGGAAGTGGGCCCTCATCTGACAGTGAATCTACTGGCACTTTGCATTTTCCAGCCACCAGAATTGAGAGAAATAAATTTCTGTTTATAAGCCACCCAGTCTATGGTAGCTTGTTATAGCATCCCAAACAGAATAAGACACCTGCATACATATGAAATTATATGCATATATTGTGGCATTGTTTGTAACAATAAGAGTTTAGAAATAATTTGGATATCTGCCTACAACGACTGGTTAAATAAACTATGGTATATCTTCACAATGAAATAATATGCAAATGTAAAAACGAACAAGGAAGGTCTCCATATACTGGTATGGAAAGGTTTCCAGGACATATTATTAGATTTTTAAAAAGCCAGATGCAGAAGAATGGATATAATGTTTCCTTTAGTGTAAGGAAGGAGGAAAAAAATACAAATATATATATAGTTGTCCCTCTATATCTGCAGGGGATTGGTTCCAGGATCCTCCACACCCCGCTACACACACACCAAAATCTGAGGATGCTCAAGTCCCTTGTGTAAAATGGTGTGATATTTTCATATAATCTATGTACATCCTCCCATCTACTTTAAAGCATCTCTAGATTACTTATAACACTTCATACAATGTATATTCTACATAATTGGTTATACTGTATTGTCTAGGGAATAATGACAAGAAAAAAAAGTATGTACATGTCCAGTACAGATGCAACCATCACAACCATTATAGTCCTAAATATATAGTACGTGACAGCAATATAATTTTTTTTAACTGCTGTTGGTTGAATTGTGGGTGCAAAGCCTGTGGATACAAAGAGCCAACTGTATTCTTATTTATTTTTACTTGCATAAAGGAACACTTGTGTATACACCAAGCAAATAAAAGTGATAAACTATAGTGGCGTCCAAGATAGATGAGGTGGGAGCAAGACTTATTAATGAATACCATTTGTATCATTTTTATATGTGAACCGTATGAATGCATTACCTATTTTTTAAAAATATAGTACTCAGGTCTCCCCAGGTCAATTCAATGAGTCTCTTGCGATGGGGCCTGGGCATTTTATTTTTTTATGCTGCCCAGGTGATCAAAAGTTCAGCAAGGCTTCAGAGTTACTGCTTTAGGTCTCAGTCTCAGAAGAAACATGGGATCAGAGAAGGAGTTTTTGTGTTGTGGATGTGGGTAGTAGTTGGCCTTTGCTCTGTGTTCTAGAACTCTAGTGGCTCAAGTCACTCTGGTGGCTCATGTCACCCCGTATGGATGGAATACTACACTAGATGAGGGAGCTCCATCTGGGATAAATATTGACAGTGCTGTGGGATATAACAATAGATCATGTACCAGGCTGTCTGAGGCTGAGCACTATGAAATAGAGAACTGGCCAGAAATAGAGATGGCGTAAGATGAAAACCAATACTGAATTGACTTATCAGGAGTGTGTGATTGTAATCAGGAACCTTTTTCAGAGATGAGAAAGTCTATCAGAAGTTGTGATAGTGACCCTAACAAATCCTGGATCACACAGAGAGCAAGACAAAAGGCACACATTCAATATAGAAGATTTTTGGTCTAAAGATGGCAAACAATGGTCCATGGGCCAAATCCAGCCCACTGACTGTTTTGTATGTACTGTGAGCAAAGAATGGTTTTACGTATTTAAATGGTTAGGGAAAATCGAAAGAAAGGTATTTCATGACACATGAAAATTATGTGAAATTCAAATTTCGGCATCCATAAATAAAGTTTTATTGGATCTAGCTACACGCACACTCATTGGAATAAAGCCACATATATAGTCTATGGCTGCTTTCCTAATACAATGGCAGTTGAGTACTTGTGACAGAGACCATATGTGGCACTCCCATCCCTTTGCACTACTGCTCAACTTGGCGCACTACAAATTGCTGTGACACAGTTACAACTCAACAGTGTTTCAAATGCTACATATTGTCATTGTACCACAGTGTTTTATTTTCTTATTCCCAGGGCACATTCATTGTCAAAAGAAGATAAGTGGACTTTGAATAGCATACCTTTTAAGGCAACATGGAGTGTAGATTATTTGGTTATTGAATTAGATGGCAAAGCATTGTGTTTATTATTCAGTGACACTGTATCTGTGCTAAAAGAACGCAATATATATTAACTTAGGCTAAGCAGTCATAGCATTCCCAACTCAAAGGAGAGCAAGTCAAAAAAAAAAAAAAAAATTCAAGTGGAATAGTTCACCAGAATTTCCTCACAAAAATAAAAAACGAAAATGAAGTTGCAATCAAAGGTTTCCAAGTGTCTCATTTGTTAGCCAAAGAAAGCTGCTTATTGATGCTGAGTTAATTAAACTATTTGATTTTAACAGCCAAAAAAATGCATCTGGAGAAAAGAAACTTGTCTTGAACTCTTAGTCATTCAGTTAGGGCAGTTGCTTAGACTTGAGGAAATTAGGAGCACTATCAATTATGTTTTTAATTGGCTGAATTAAGTAAAACAATGTATTATTTGAAGTTTTGTGAATTAAAATTACTGTATAAATTAGGTATTATTGAGTTCTTCGGTTAAGTAAAAGATGACTCAGATTTGAGTCTGCAAATTAGAATAACAGCAATATTATTGACAGAAAAGGGGAAGCTGAAAGGCAAAGTTTAATCCAAATGGAAGACTAAACAGAGAGGGAGATATGAGGCTAAACTTTAGGTCCAAACATTTATTTTAAGTACATTTAATATGTTAGTAACAGGAAACAATGGCACAATCTCTTTAACCTTACTAAAACAAACTTTCAGTTTTCTCCGGCTTCTTTCCATTTTCATCCACCTACATTCAAAAACCATTTACTAAGTATGTATTATGTTCTGGGTACTGTGCTAGGCAGTGGAGATACAAAAAAATAACACTATAATCTGCCTCCAATATGATCAGATTAGGAAAAGAGAGACACTTTTAAACAATTACAATAGAATGGGATAAAAATTAATTTTGGCTGTGACCGCAGTGTTTGCATAGTAATCATAGGGTGTGGTCACTTTTTGTTCTAATGGAGTCGCTAATGAGGAGGTGACCCCTAAAGCTTTCATGGCGGCCTGCCACAGGAGAAGCTGTAGAAAAGTTAAGGCTGGGCTTCTACATGTAGAGACTGGAGACTAAAGTGCCACAGAAAGAGACTGAGGAGGTATATTTGGAGAGGTGAAAGAAATTGTTAGTGTTCCAGAAGCTGGGAGGGGCGGGAAAGGAGTCTTTCCAAAAAGAGATTTTCAGTATAAACACATAAGGCCAGGTGAAAAGAAAAATGATGGATTCGATGAACATCACTAATGATCTCCAAAGACCAGTTTCAGGCAAAGTCAGGGTAGAAGCTAAACAAAGAAGGCTGAGCAACAAGTGAGTGATGAAGTGGGAAAATATGGTAGTGAAAAGCAAGTAGAAAATCAAACAGAGATTTTTTCTCCCCACCTTCAACCACCCATTTTAAGATTTGCACACTTTGTTTTTAGGCTATGGAAGTAGAAGTCCAGGAAGAGGCTGAATAATAATGAAAAACTCTTATACGATGTTTAATATGTGCCAGGCACTATTCTAAACACTTTACACGTATTAGCTTGTTTAAAAATCCATGAGGCATGGATGGAATGATTAAGTAAGTGGCCCAAAGTCACTCAACTAGTCAATCAACTGAGCCAGTTTTTGCAGCCAAGTAGTAAGCTTCAAATTCTGTGCTATTCAAATTGTACCTGGGACTAATACAACATTTAAGTATTTGGGGGATTGAGGAAAACGTGCTTATTTATGCTAAGTCACAAAAGGCACTAGACATTGACCCTTTAGTTTGCCTTAGAATGGACATCACCTATCAACCTATAGTCTAGGATATGTTCAACCTGAGGGAGGGGAGGGGAGGGAGTGTGCAAACGGTCAAAATGAAATTACACTGACAGACGGATCTAAGTATGAGTTTGTACGGCCTGCGACTCCCTTTTTGGATATGCTTTGTCTGACCAGTTCCGGGGGTGGTGCTACTAATAATGGGGCACCAGTAGCCTGGAGGTTTCTCTCAGTAGTCATTCATTCAACAAATATTTGAGCATCGACTCAGAGGTGAACAAGACGAACAACAGTCCTACTCTCTTAATATTTACATTCTATTTGGGAGTGGGGAGCAGAAAGGCTAGGAGGCCACTACTGGAGAGGGGTAAACAAGTGGGAATGAAAGATTAATTCGGAGAAGCAGGCAGGCGAGGCCTTGAGGCCACAAACGAGAGATGTTTGTATTTTACTCGCATCAATTCAGCACCAGTGAGGGCCAGGTTACCCCAGGCTGTACTTCCTAGACCACTTATCCTGGCAATCCAACCTTCGCAAACCCTACTTGTGCCTTTCGGGTCACCTGGCCACTCCGGGTCCCTTAGCCTACCAAGCCACCCGGGCCAGTGTCACCTAGTCCCTATCTGGTGGTCGCTTCAGCCCCCGCGATCAAAATCTTCCTGCGCCATCTCAGCCCATCCGGGGCTGTCTGCCCGTCGTTCTCCCTTAGCGCGGGTCCCCTTGGCTGGCTAGGTAACCTCAGTGCCACGCCTCCCAGGCTGGAGATTCGCCTAGCACGTTACGCTTTGTTCCCAGAGCTGGTTTTCGAAATGCCGCTCCCTCTCAGATCCAGCTGTTTTCCTGCCAGCGCCGGGAGACTCAGCTGCAACAGCGCCCCCAGCGTCATACCGCAGCCCAGGAAGAGAGTGTCCGCCACCGCTGATTCCTCCGCCTCCTCCCGGAACGCGGGAGCCAGCCCAAGCGGCGCACGCCCCGACCGTCACGACCGCCCTCCTGATTGGCTGAGCCGCGCGACGTCACGGGGAGGATCCTGGCGGCAGCTGGGATCTGAGCTTGCGCTTGCGCAGTTAGAGTGCGCTGAGCGGAGGGGGAGGTGGCCGGCTGCTTCTCCCGCGTCCGCCATCTTGTTGCTGTGGCTCTTGGGAACCGGCTGGGCGAAACCGCCCTGGAGGCGCGACGTTCCTTGAAGTCTTGTGCTTGGTGTAGCAGCGGGGGTCAGTGCAGAGCCGTGGGGGTGCGGAGCCGACGCGTTTCAAGCCAGGAGTGACTGGAGGCACCCCTGGTACGCTGGGAAGTTCGAGAATCCCGGAGCGGCCTCTGCTGCTGCTCGGTTTTGCCCGCCCCGACCTCGGGCTCTGCCCACCATTCCCCGAGCCGGCTCCCTCCGTGAGGCGGCCCCGGACCAGGCGAGCGGGGGCAGAGGATGCTGCGGGCCCGGAGCCAAGTAGAAGGTGCTGGCTGGGCCCACTAAGAGCGCCTCAAGGTGTGCCGAGAGGCCCTTCTTCGGTTCCAAAGCCGTCTGCCGGGTCAAGGCATCCAGAGCAGGCGAGAGCAGCCGTCGCCCGGACCCGCCCCAGAGCCCCGGCCCAGCACCATGTCTTCCGCCAGGTTCGACTCCTCAGACCGCTCCGCCTGGTACATGGGGCCGGTGTCTCGCCAGGAGGCGCAGACCCGGCTCCAGGGCCAGCGTCATGGCATGTTCCTAGTCCGTGATTCCTCCACCTGCCCAGGGGACTATGTGCTGTCCGTGTCTGAGAACTCCCGGGTCTCCCACTACATTATCAACTCGCTGCCCAACCGCCGTTTTAAGATCGGGGACCAGGAGTTTGACCACTTGCCAGCCCTGCTGGAATTCTACAAGATTCATTACCTGGATACCACCACCCTAATCGAGCCCGCGCCCAGGTAACGCGAGCACCCCTGCTCTCCCCGCCGCAACCCACTCCGACCCCCGAGGAAGGTCAACAATGGCCGGGTTGGTTCGTTTGAGGTCGATCCAAGAGTGTGTGTATGGGGGGTGTGTGGTTGAACTCATTTTCTCCTATTCTGAACCAAATTATTTTCCAGAAGGTATTCGAAGGAAAGGCTAGTGTCAGGATCTGGGTCGCTGGGTGAGCGGGATGCGTCTTAAAACAGGATTAACCGCGGTTGCATATTAAAATGTACGCTTTTTGCTTTTCGTTATGTTCTGTAATTGGTTATCAGACTAAAGCAGGGTTTTGTTGTTTTGGTCTTTTTAACCTTTTTTTGGACCACAGATTTCCTTGAGACTCTAGATAGCCGTGGCATCCTCCCCCCTAAAAAATGCCCTTAGACACACATTTGCACACCATTCGAGGTTCTTGGACTCTGCAGGTCTCTGAACTCCTGGACTACAGCCTTTGGAACAATTGACAAAAGAAAATGCTTTAGCATTTAGAAACAAAAACCTTTAACTGAAATGTCAGAACTGTCTATATTGATACTTTGGTGCCAGATATGAAGTAAGCCAGACTCTTTCTATTTTATCATACATTAATTAAAAGTTTTAAACGATAAGAGCTTTTTTTTTCTTTTTCTTTTTTTTTCTTTTTTTTTTCCCAAGCTGGGCCAATAGTAGACAAAAAAATCCATTTGGTTAAAGTCCAAAGAAGAATAAGGCTAGAATGTTTACCTACTAAGGGAAATTTTTGAATGACACTTATTTTAATTCTATCTTAGTTCAGTTTTAGATGTGCTTTTTGTATTAAGTCTAATGATTTAGTATCTATTTTAAAGTTAACCAAAGGTGACACTGAACATCAAACATCCCCTTTTCCAAGTAAAATATTCTTTCATTTGATTATTTGCTTTAATTTGCCTTAATTAGTATCGTGGCAGAGGTTTCTTTTATTTAAATTATGCCAATTGTGAGCTGAAGAAATGGCCTAGAATTTTAAAAGTAAATGGTATTTCACTGCCCAGTTTGTTTCTTAAACATCTATTTTAAAAGGACAGGAAATTTTGGGTGATGAGATATTTCTGATTTTATAGATTCACTGACAGGATATTACTCTGAGCTTTAAACATTAAAAGCTGTTATATTTAAACATTAAAAGCTGTTATAATTAAGGAGCATCCACTGGATGCCAAGCTTAAGTGTTGCTTCCATAGAATAGAGAAGAAACAAAGCCATGACAGTATAATGACTATAAGATTAACTACTGAACTAAATGGACTTTAAAAACTGGGGGAAAGTGATTATAAATCAAGTACTGTGTAACAAAGACCTAGACAGCAAGAACCTGATTGGTGAAACCTACAGGTCCCTGAAGATGCTGGTAATTGGACTCAACTTTGAGCACAATATAAGGGGTTGGGGAGAATCTTAGAACCCACTGTAATGAGATTTTGTAATATGTTTAAGTAAATAAATTCCCTAACTTGGGAAAGTGAATCATATCATTAATTTCAGGCATTTATTAAGCCATGCTATGTGCAAGGCATTGTGCTTGCTTTGAGTTGATAGGTATTACAGCCATTTCAAAAAGCATAAGTAAATGACTTGATCCCCTTCTAGAGAGAGAAAAAGGAATATGGTTTAGTGGCTTCCCGATACCCACAAAAAAAGACTCCAAATTTTCTATACTGTCTCCTTAGATACCAAATCTTCAAATCTGTCCTTACCCCCTCTCCTCTTTCTTTTAATGTAGCCATTAGTCTGTTCACTCATTCTCACAAAACCTTTGCTGTCTCTGTTGACTCTTCATTTGACTAACTCTACCCACTCCTCACCTATTGAAATCCTTCCTGTAGTTCCAGGCCCCTCACAAATAATAAGGCCTCTCCCTGACCCTCCCCCTCACATTCGACTTTGTTTCTTTTTCCTTATGCCCTCCGCCCCAGGCATGTTGCTGTAATTTAGTTTTTCATTTTCCCTTATATCTCAGAGGGCTTTCACAATGCTGGTTGAATTATATAATGACTGGATGTACTTTGCTGTACTGAGTCTTTGGAGTGCCTCTCCCAAGCCTGAAATTCATGGATTTGGTTTGATATGTTATTAGCCTTTGTAGAAAACTAGAGGCTAGTGAAAGCTAGGCCAGATGCAAAATTCAGTGTAAAGCTTCTCTGCGCCCCAAACAGAATAAATGTAAGTGGCTTCGTTTTTAGGCATCAAAATAGTTCTTAAAAGCCAAAATTTCATGCCCCTTGGCCAATAGTTTATGTTGTTTATTTTGCTTAGCAGAAGGTCATAACTTTGTCTTTCTCAGAATTTAAGAATTGGTGCTAGTTTTGTTCTAGTGTGATTTTTTTTTTAATTGAAGTGTTCCTTAAATTTTAATTTTATATTTTTATTCAAATATTTACAAGAGAATTTTGTCCCAGTGATAAATACTGGGAAAGATAGGTGACATACTTTCGTCACTATGGAATTTATATTTTAGTGGAGGAGCAGACTAAAAAGTAGAAAAATAAAACATGAGATTAATAAATGCTATGAAAGAAGTAAATCTAGGCCAAGAGACTATAATAGAAGGGATTTACCTGAGGTACTGCAGTTAGAGAAAGCGTGAAACTACCTAAGGGTAGAGAAGGAAAGCAAGCCTGGGAAATTTCGGCTTGCACTAAAGAGAAGAGCTTTCCGAGGAGAGGGAAGAACTTAGGCAAAGTCCTGCGATGAGAAAGCCAGCCAGTATGTTGGGAGTGTGGTTCTTAAAGGAAGAGGTCATATATGAAGAGTTTGGAGATAGAATGATCAAGATAAGGAAATTGGATTTTTTTTTAAATACGATGGTTGCCATGGGAGAGTTTGAAGCAAGGGAATGACCTGGGGCTGTTACTGTAAAGCAGGTGCAAAATGATGATTTTTTTTGACATGTATGTCATGTATGTCATGTATGTCATGTCATATAGACATCATATAGACTGACATAGCTATGGCTTGTAGGTGCCTAT
>NW_006433949.1:6971668-6986333 GCF_000325575.1 Pteropus alecto | reverse complement strand
GGGAAAGAAGAATAAAGATGACCTATTACATTTATAACTTTATGTCCTCTAGGTTTATCTTGTTACTGTAATTGCTTTTTATATTTGTGGTATTCCTGTGGTAGGTTTTAAATTTAACCCCAAAAAAGTATGTCAGATGGCTTTGGTTGATTTTTGAATGACCCTAAAGGATTCTGTTTCTGCACGTGGGTGTAGTTTTTGTATTACAAATAATTTGATAGATAAACAAATCCTGTGGTGGTTTTCACCTCCATTTTATTTGAGTATAAACATTTTTAACATTCTGTGTATTAAGTTATAGTTAATAATCAGGTAAGCGCTAGTGTTTTTTTAATAGAGGTTATTTCCAGTTTAACAACAGAATTTTTCAGAAGTTTCTGAGTGGATTTTTTGGATATGAACTACATTTTCTCATGGTTTCGAAACTTGAAAGTATGTTTTGTGTAACTTTTCCAGTTTTAGCTTATGTATGAAGGGTAGGAGAAGAATCGTGAGAAGTAAAAAATTTTTAAACTGAAGCAAGTTGACTCCTAGAGAAAATCTTGTTTTTTTACTCAGCAGACCATTGCACATCACATGTACCTGGTAATATGGAACTAACATTGACTCAGCAATCCCTGTTATGCTCTTGAGGAGCTTACTGGTTACTAAGATTTTTTTAAAAGGCCATTTCTATGCTGTCTAATACGGAGAACCAAGAAAGAATGCTTAGCCTAACCTGAGCACCCAGAGAGGATTTTCACACCTGTGAAACAGAAAGCAAGCCCTGCATGGACCAGAGGATACCACAGGCATTTGGGTCATCCCATATTCCTTGTTCAAAATATTTAAGGGAACTCAAATCTGGACTTTTATCATTGGGAATAGGGGAGAAGGAGTACTAGTAATTTTGATTAGCATAGAATTCAGCTCTGTGAATAAACCTTTGAGTTTCTTACCAGTAGTTTAAATTATCTAAATTCGATTCAGATGAGATATAAGATCATTGTCATTATGTCTGGAATGGAAGCTTGCCCAGTCAAGAGTTGTGTTCCCATGGCATGTAAAGCCATTAAGATTTGTGACTTTA
Organism: Pteropus alecto; assembly: GCF_000325575.1. Classification (NCBI taxonomy): domain Eukaryota; kingdom Metazoa; phylum Chordata; class Mammalia; order Chiroptera; family Pteropodidae; genus Pteropus; species Pteropus alecto. The sequence continues at coordinate 6,985,264 of NW_006433949.1, read as the reverse complement.
CTCTTGTTTAAGTCTCAAATCCAGAGAGTTTTTTTTACCTAAGAAAGAATTTTCCTTTTGATCTGAACATTATTTCTAAGGTTCCTTCGGGCTAAAATATTTTAGTTCTTTCTGATAAGTAAAAAGGCAGGCAGTGCTTATTAGTGGGAGTTCAGATTATCCTAGAGTCTGAGCTAAGATCCTAACAAGTAAGGTGGGGCCACCAGGCATGTGGCAGCTAGTCTGGAATGATGGCTAAGAGCGTGAGTGGAGCAGTAGTGAGGTGAAGAGGCTTGGAAGGCAAACCCAGTAGCACACTAGATTTCTTTGTCTGTATAACAGAATTGAACCAGGTCAAGTGAATTGCAATGTCAAAGCTTTTGTGTTTTCAGAAGGAAAAAAAGGATAGAAACAGTAATGGGAAATGCCCTGTGTCTTTGGCATTTTAATTATCAGCAGGTTATCGATGCCTACTGTGTACCAAAGTCTAATAATACTAGACTCAAGGCAGTAAGTAAAGAGTAAACCACGATTCTTGCCTTGAGAAGCTCAGCATACTGAACAAATTAAAATGTAATAATACTATTGGTGTTTAAAAGCAGTTATGATCATTTAAGGGATTGGGGAAGGCTTGAAAAGAGGAGGTGCTCTCTCGACTGATTCTTGAAGGATGAGAACAAGTTATATGAGATAGAAGAGGTGGTGGCAGTGCCTGCTGGGAAAAGCACAGAGTTGTAATTAGTGTGACTGATTGGCAGCAAGCTAGGAAGGAAGAATAATGCTAAATTGTAAAGGGCCTCCTGTACTTTGTAAATGAGTTTAACATTGGAAGCCATGTGAAGTTTTTAGGAAGAGAATTGTCATGGTCAGTTTTACTTTTTAGTAACGTCTGTGGTGTGGGACTTGGTAGGGAGAGGAGAGTGTAGGACTAATCAGGGGTGGTTGAGGGATAGTGAGAAGTTGAACTAAGATCAAACATGTTGGAAATATAAAATGGAAAATGACTGTCTTTTCTGGGCAATTGTATATAGAAGATGAGGAAAAGAGATGACTTCAGGGATGATAGAATGGTGTCTTTAATTGAGAGACTAGAAGAGAACCCATCAGGGTAAGGGGATGATTGTTTTCAACAGGGAAGCCAAGTGATGTTTAACAATCAGATGGGTTTGTTATTGAGAAGAGAGTTGGGGAGCCTAAGCTTAGATGGAGGCCCCAGAATGAGCAGAATGGGAATGAGCAGACGGAGAAGCTGTGGGAGGAGGTGGAGAGGCATAGAATAAGAACCATTAATGATGGTGTGAATGCCCCAGGTATAGAAGGGAAAGGTCCTCAGTATTTGGTGCCACTGAGTGGTAAAGAAGGGTTAACTTACCTAAAGCAGTTTCTCTAGAGAGTTAGCTAGTCTTCTTGGAATTGATTCTTTTACCATTTATTGTTTCGTTTTTCAACTTTTTACTGTGAAATATTTAATACATATAAAAGGATATATGTATATATGGATATAATAAGAAAAGTCTTCAATATCCATGTACCCCCTTTTAAAAACCAAAACTTTTACCCAAAACTTTGAAACTCTCTCCCACCAGAAGTTGATTGTATTGCTTCTTCAGCGTGAATAAGATTTTAAGCTTAGAAGATATTAACACTTGGGTTTAAAGAAAATGTTTTATCTGTTTATACGTGAAGCTGAGAATGCTTTTAACCAAGAGAGGAGAGAGGTTCATTGTCATTAGATAGAAAAGCCAGTTACCAGTTAGTCATCCAGGGCCTTGCTACTCAAGTGTGACGTGACCCATAGGCACAAGAGAGGGAGAAGCATGGGTCTAGTTTGTTTGAATGGGCTTGGACAACTCTTTGTACATAAACTTTAAAAGGGGGTTGATGGGTGCTATTTAGTCTTGATCAAGGAACAAACTGTGAAATGAATTGTTCCAATTTTATATTTCACATATCTTTGGACAGTGGGGCCTAATAGAAAGAGCAAGTATATCTGACCTGGCATCATCCTGGTTTCATCTGCAGAGGAACTAATGTGTAATTTGCTGGGGATTTTGATGAATAAATGAGTTTGAGAATATGGGGTGGAAGACATCGAATTTATGTCGGGAATGTGGCTGAGAGATTTGATGTCAGATTTAAGGGTATCTTTGTGTACTGAATCAGGAAATGAGCCCCAAGGTTATTACAGTAATATAGTTGTGGAGAAAGTATAAGCCATTTTCTATCTTTATTAGGTTTGTACACACTTACCCTCACCAGGGAGGTGTCGAAAGTTGAAAAGCACTCTCTGCTCCTTTAACTCAATTATATAGACCAGGAATCGGCAAACTTTCAGTAAAGGTCCAGGTAGTAAATATTTTAAGCTTTATAGGCCACGCAGCCTACTCATCTTATGCCCTTATAGCACAAAAGCAGTCATAGATAATAAATGAATGGGCATGACTGTGTTCTAATAAAATTTTATTTAGAAAACCTGTGGTAGGTGCAGTGGCCTACAAGGCCCTAGTTTTCAGACTCATAAGCTAGATTCCAGATAGTTTTTATATAGTGTACTATACAAAATGCATTTTTAAAAGGATTGTATAAAAGAATATACAACAAAGACCATAGGTAGCCCACAAAGCTTCAAACATGTACCAGTCCTTTACAGAAGTTTGCCAGTCTTTGAAGGTCCTCCCCAGCAAAGCTCCTGGTCTGTGCTTATAGGAACCAGCAGCAGTGTGCCCCGTGAGCTGGGGATGCTGGGGAAGAGAGCTTTTGAACCTTCGGGCCTCCAGTCTTTTTCTGAAGTAAAACCAAAATATGTAAGTGTATCTTCCACAAAGTCTTTCAGCTTCAAAGGATGCTAGTCTTCAGCTTTTGGTGTATTACCTCCTTGTCTGTTCTCCTGTCCCTTACTAGAACTCACTCCTTTGAGTATTCTTTGACCCTGTCCCTGTCTGTCATGATATACATCATGACTTTGTGCTTTCATTTGCCTTCTAGTCTTTTCCTTTACTAAATTGGTACTCTTGAGAGCACGAACTTGGTTTTAATTAACTCATTGTTTGTCCCCCCCCATATTTTTAGTACATAGTAAGGCCAGTGGATACCTGGGTAAATGGATTTCATTAGGGTTACTACCCACTGAAGCTGTACTGGTGTCCTCACAATATGTGTTGTGGAATGAACTGCTTTTAATATTTAACTATACAGACAATAAAATACCCTTGGACAGTGTCTGAGTTGGAACCTGTTGTGCTCTTAGTAAAGTATCTGGGATTTATGTAGTACTACCCAAACTTTTCACAGAATCTTTGTGGCCCTTGAAATGAGAAGAGAGGAGAGGTGTACTTTAAAGAGGGTGCAGTGGGTAGCTGCTCAGTGTCAGTCAGGAACTATTTGAATGTTTTACAGACATTAATACATTAATTTTTATACATCTGAAAGATGCAGGGTTTATCCATGAGTCTCACTAACTTAGAGGTTATGAGTGAGGGCTCTAGAACCAGACTGCCCGAGTGCAAATCTGACCCCTGCTTTGGCTTCCTCATAGTGAAATGGGGATAACAACATCTACCTCACCAGATTGCTGCGAGGATTAAACAATTTAATGTCTGCAAAGACTGCAAAAAATGCCTAGCATAGGTAATGAATGTCAACTCTTTATTACTGTTGCTGCTCCTCCCACTCCTGCTGTCTCTTTTTAGGTATACTTGTAGTGAGCAATTTGCCCTTTGGTTGTTAATAAATAATAATAAGTCCTTTCAGTTTTAAATCAAGCTTCTAATCACCATGGTATTCTGATAATGAAGAAGCTCGTCATTTACATTAAAAAGATACAAGTTTTGGCTGCCACTTGGAAAGCAGTGTGCCAGTATGGACCAAGGAGCATGAAGATGTTGCCGTTCTTCAATATGGGAATCTAGGCTTATAAAAAAAATCCAGTATAGAGAAAATATGGTGAGAAGAGTTTGTGACAAGAATTATTAAATAGGGAAAAAGCAAAACTAAATATCTGGAAACACAGGGATGCTTCATTGCAGCAGGCTCCCAGAATGAAAAGTGGTACCCTGCTGTGAAAGTGATCATGAAGAAGACCAGTGATGTAGAGAAACACCTGTGGTGTGATATTAGGCAAAAAACTTCCACAGACTTTTTTTTTAAAGAAAGCCATAAACTGGGTTTGTGGAAGGGGAGAAGGGAAGGAGGATTGTAGCTACGTTAGAGCAGGAACTATGGGATTTTTTTTCTCTTGTTTTCCTTTTTTTGCTGAATGTTATAATATGGTGACACTTTTTATAAAGGAAACTTTTTTTTATATTAAAATGCTTCTACTTAGATCACATTGTTATCTGAAATAATTTTTTAGGTCATTAATGGGGGAAAAAGAAAGAATGGCCGTGAGCTAATCGGAAACCATAGTCAGTGGGAATATCCTAATATACTCCCTCAGGGCTATTCTAGAACCTGGCTCTGGTGATGGTCCTGCAGATAAAGTCACCTCCTAAAGAGGTGCACTCTTTAGATGAAGGCCAGAGTTTATTATACTCTGGTGTAGCTTCTGTGCTTCTCTTCTGAAGTTAGGAGGGGAAAAGCTAATGGTAAGGTAGTTTTTTCTAAAACTTGTATTTGCAACTTTTCAGAACATTTCTCAGGTGAAGAGAAACCTCTGTACTTCTTTTGCAGAAGGCATTACAAATGGGATGTTGCTGGAGAGCAGGGACTGCTTTTATAATTGTCTCTGGGAGTGCATTCTACAACGTACTAAAGCAAAATACCTGTTGAATCTCTGAGCACAGCAAAAGGATTGTGGTGGTGTCTATGAACTGTTGCTTAGATGAGAATTCTTGCTTCTCTGAGTTTTGCAGTGAAAACTTTCACATGCTTTCATTTGGATGCTCAGATGATGATTCCTGTTATACAGAATGCAGTATGATTTTTTTTTTTTTAATTTGGAAAGCATATGAACCTTTTTCTGGTTTTTATAATTTGAGAGACAGAGATCTGTATCATCCTCTCTGTGGGTGCCTAGGAAAGTGTGCAGGATGCATGCCACAGATTAGGACCAGGAGTAAGAGTATGTGGTGGTTGTGACAGGGCCCTAAGGAAGGCAGCTACTGAACTTACTTGAGATTTTTAAAATAAATTCAGACCAGGTATCTGTGTACACAAAAGGTTCTTGTAAAACAGATATGGACTTTGTATGTGTGTATACGTACTTAGCATGTGATTTAAAAGCACATTCATAGTATTAATTTCTGTTGCAGTATAAACAATGGAAAGTAAAACAGTGTGACAGAACCTTAAACAACTGAGAATGTATAGAGAGAAATAATTTATTATAGAGAATGGTTTATTTAAAAGTTTGACAAACACTGGTATAGAGTAAGATTTTTCTCTTAGAATAATTTTCTTTCTCTCTTAAGGTATCCAAGCCCATCAGTGGGATCTGTATCAGCACCCAACCTGCCTACAGCAGAAGAAAATCTGGAATATGTACGGACTCTCTATGATTTTCCTGGAAATGATGCCGAAGACCTGCCCTTTAAAAAGGGTGAGATTCTGGTGATAATAGAGAAGCCTGAGGAACAGTGGTGGAGTGCCCGGAACAAGGACGGCTGGATTGGGATGATTCCCGTCCCTTATGTTGAAAAGCTTGTGAGATCCTCACCACATGGAAAACATGGAAATAGGAATTCCAACAGTTATGGGATCCCAGAACCTGCTCATGCATATGCTCAACCTCAAACCACAACTCCTCTACCTGCAGTTTCCAGTACCCCGGGGGCAGCAATCAACCCTTTGCCATCCACACAGAATGGACCTGTCTTTGCAAAAGCAATCCAGAAAAGAGTACCCTGTGCTTATGACAAGACTGCCTTGGCATTGGAGGTAAAATCTGAGGCTGGTTTTTGGGGTTCTTTGTCATTCGGTTTTCATCTTTAGTTTTAATTTTGTTTCTGCAAAGTAATGACTGCTCATTTAAGGTTATATTCATAGGAATAAGAGAACTGGATGATTTGGAAGGTCCACTGTGAGTGTTCCACATGACATATAGCCATTTGTACATTTCCATATTTCTAACATTGTGGTCAGTTCAGTTGAGGAAAAATATGAATAAATGCCTTAGAATTCCTCTTCAGCCCGGCAGAGGAATAATTTTAAAATATCTCAGGTCTTATTAAAGATTTTGTAAATTATAATAGCATGAAATAGAACTTGAACATTTTAATCACAAAGTCATGTTCTTTCTAAACATTAACTGCCTTTAAAAAAAGATTCTTGCAAAGCTTAGCATATTCCTGTGGCTTTTGGAAATTCAAAAAAGTCCTTAAGACCAGTGCTGATGAGCCTTTTGAGGGTGGTGGTAAAACTGCAATACACAGTTTCTGCCAGAAGGTAGAAGTTTGGTGAGACATCTGATTAAGTCCAGAGGGACCATATATGAGTACAACCCCCCTGGCAGTCCTGGGGAAGAATGGACAGGAGAATCTGACAAATAAAGTAGATTTCAAAGAAGATTTTAAAGATTTTTAGAAGAATGATACCATATATTTTTTAGTGTTATTCTTACTGAAGTATAAAATACCTAGTGAAGTAGGCCGTAAATATTATTGTACCAGAACATGAGATTTGGTGCCACAAATCCCAACGCTTTCACGTATTGATAACTCGTGAAACTGCCTTGTGAATTACAAACTGCAGTGTAAGTATCATTGTATAATTACCATTGAATACTCTTAATATTATCAAATTGTATATGTTAGAAACAGATTAAATTAGTGACTGTTCTCTGCGTATTAACCCCAAAGTCAAAGCAGGGTATGGTTGGGAGACAATTTGGTACATGGCAGAAGGATGAATTAATAGAGCCTGTCACTTCAAAAAAGTAAAACTTAACCCACAAAACAGCCTTCCCACAGATAAAAGTTAGCTATAATTTGTTTCATGTGTATTTTTTTCATTGCTTATTCTCAGTTTTCTCTGGACCAAGAGTCATATCTCTCTGAATTACACCTCCCTCTTCTGTTGGCTGTAAGGAAAAAGTGAGGCTTGTAGCAGAGACTAGAGTCTGGGGAAGACCCAGGTGCTTTTATACTTCCCAGTGGAAGAAAAGGAAAAAAAAAAATAGAGGAAGCCGCCTCCACAAATGGAGTCCTGGCTGTGTAAGCCTTCAGGCTTTCTCATCCCCACATAGAACTACCCCTGAACACCTCTGGCTTAGTCTGCACCTTAGCACTCTAAAATAACTTGGGGTATCCTGGGCTCTTAATACCTTCTAATTTGTGTAGTGGTTTCTGCTTTCTCAGGCATTTTCACATCTGTCATTTCATCATAGGAGTAGAGAGCCTAGGATTCAGAGAGTTGTTGTGACTTGTGTGTATTAGGCAGTTGATTGTTGGCACGCCAACATGAGAACCTCGGGAGGCAAAGTTCCCAGTCAGAATTCCAGGTTCCATAAAGGAAGTCAGGAATTGGGTTGTTACCTGAGCTAGGGTTTAAAGCCTCACTCTATTTAGGACACCTGCCTCTGGCTCTAAAATGTGCATTTTGGAAACCCATGTCTCCTGCACATTCCTTGGAATGTGCACAGGAGGGCCATAGAGAGGAAGATCAGGTACTGTAGAGGGGAACATTTAGGCTTGGTGAGTGGATACATAGGTAGATGCCTTAGACCAGGATGAGGAGAAAGATGCTGTCTGGTTAATGGTGTAATTTTAAGGTAATTCATATACTTGGCCATTACGCAGCCCTCCTAGTCTCTCAGACGTTGGAGAGAGGCCTCCTCATGACACTAATGCAGCCATGTAAGCCTCATCAAAGTCTTGCATTGGTGCTTTACAGTAAGTGAGACCCAAGAAATACACCTTTGCCAAATTCCACTTAATGGTAGTTCTCATTCTGTGTATTTAAATGAGACTTTCAGCTACAGCATAAGTAAATATTTCTATGAATTGTGTTATCTTCTAAAACTTAGTGGTGCCTGTCTGATCTTGTTAAAAACAACTCTCTTGGGACTGTTGTAATTAGGTTACCAGGAAAAGTATTAAAATTAAAATGAGAAAGGTGAGACAAGTAGGACAAAATGTACCAGTAATTGAAGCTTCGTTATTCCCCTTGATAGTGTTACAGAGAACGATGATAGCTTAGGTGAACTTTATTTCTTGAATTATTTCACAAGTTTTTTTTTCCACAAAACTATTTTTGAAAGAATGTTCTACCTAGGAAGACCAAGTGCTATAGGCGTAAAAAATAAAAAAATAAGGGATTGTAAGCTAACAAGGTCCTTGCAATCTTGAGGTCAACCAAGGGTTGCCTCGCTTAATAATAATAATAATAATAGAAAAGAAAGAATGTTCTTTCAAGTAAAGAGACATTTTTAAAACAGCTCTGTGTTTAGCCATTTTCTTTTCTTGCTCACCTCTTTTCAAGAAGCGAGTTGATCCTTGGGATTTACTTTGATTTGATACCTGTGTAAGTAGGATTGCAGTGTGTGTCCTAACTTCTTGAAAACAGGGCTCTCCTATGCTCCTGGAATAGCAGGGCTAAAAGGGCTCCTGAGAAGCAGGTCACACCCTGCAAGAACATTGTCAGGTTGAGGGAAGCCATGTAGCCTTTTCCAAAAGTAGAGCATTAGCCAGAAGAGAATGTTTGGAGCAAGGGTGCTATTGTCATTATAAAATACCTGTAGTCAAAGTCGTGTTCACTAACACAGTGGAGAAGCAAGATGGTTAGGAAAGATCATGGACCCTCATTCAAATCCTTGCTTTTTTTCCTGGTGTGATCTTGAGCAGGTTACTTAAATTTTTTTGAGCCTAAAAGGCACCGTGGCTCTAAAAGTTGATGTTAATTTGTTCATTAATCATCCGTTCATGCAACCAACCTGTGAGGGGACCCTTGTAGGGTTCTGCTACCTAGTGAAAGAATAGAGACAGAAACCAGCAGTGTGGTTAAGTGCAGATAACAGTGTGAAGAAGAGTGGAGATGGGCGTATGCGTAGGTATTGGTCTGAGAAGGCTTCCTGGAGAAGGTGACCCTTGAACTGAGTTATGAAGGGTAAATAGAAGTTAGCTGGGTAATGTGGGAAGGCACTCCTGGCAGAGGGAGGAGCTTGAGTAAATAAGACTAACATCACTAATTAGCTGTAGGTTGGTGAGATGCTGGGTGTTGGGTAAAAGTGGCAAAAGACAAAGCAAGGCAGTGGGCTATTGCCATATTATCAAAGGACTAAACGGAGGAGATTAACAGGTTTCTTGTGTTGCCTTCATTGTGGTATGAAATAGCCAATTTCTCAACTGAGAAGGTTCTGAAGTTTACAGACAATTTACTTTTTTATTTATTAATATTTAAAATAAATTAGCAAATGCTTCAGTCTCCGTATAATCATATCATTTTCACACACTTGTATTCCAGTATACTTTTCTGACTAGAAAAGAAAGGGAAGAAATTTTTTAGCACTTTCAGATTGTACTTAACTTTGGGTGTACACACCCATGAGTATTTGCTATATGAAAATTTGTATCAAAATGTCTAAATGGAGCCTCAGTGGAGTATTCCCCTGTGGTATGGGTTAAAAAACAGTTGATGACATAAGGTAGGGGGTCTGTGGGAATAAAGTCAGTGGAACAGATACTCTGGAGGAGGAATAACCATATCTCAAACTGTAAGTAAAGACTTAAAGTGATTCAGGTTGGAATTAATACAAAAGAAGAAAGGCACATTGTAATACTTATTAGATCATTTAGTCTAACCATTTTCCTAATGATTTTAGCTTTCTATAGCGTCTGAATCCATTGGCCCTCCAGTCTGAACTGGGACACCTCCAAAAAAAACATTCACTCCTTCAGCAAAGGATTGAGTGCTTATTATGTAGCAGGCATTGTTATATTAGTCAGAGTACATCAGTGAACAAAACAAAGGTCTCTGTCCTTGTGGACTTTCTGGGGCATAGTCTCATTTGTAGTTCCTCCTGTCTTGGATGACTTTGGTAGTTAAGAAGTTCATTGTATCCTAGCCCTCCACCAGGAAGAAACAAACCAAGTTCCCTTACTGTATTTACCTAGCCCAGTGTTTGGACTTCAGTGTGTTGCCCTACAGTTGTCCCTCAACTTTTTTTGTTTTGTGTTTTTTTTCTTTTTGGTCTTATCTGTACACTTTCTGAATATTTTAAAATTTTGATTATGTCTTCTAGCATATCGATTACCCACCCCTCAGTTTCATGTTAACTGCACAATTTATAAAAGCACAATCCAGATTTTTATAGTAAGTCTTCTGCATCCTCTCCTAGTCTGTCTCATATCTAAAAAAAGACTGTGAGGTTGTGGTCTGGCATGACTTGTTCTTGGTTGAGCCCATGTTGCTTTCCAAACACCTCATTCCCATTCTAAATCGTAATAAACCATATTTTGCTGATCGCATCAGAACTTTGTCCAGGTTTGATTTCAAGCTCACCTTTTACATTTTATAGAATTTGCTATCATGCCTATTTTAACAAAACCAAGAGACTTGACCCTTCATGGATCTTCCAGTGTCCTATTATATAATTCTATGGCAAGAGACCACTATTGGACTCCTTGTTTGATCAATACTTAGAAATCTTTCCTTTTCAGTATAGGACATCCTTTCATTTTTGGTGCATGTTCTTTCTTTTTATGATGCTCAGTGTTCTTTGAGCTCACTTTTCACTCTCATTGGGGTCATATGTGATTGTACTGTTCAGATTTCTTCTTGGATTGTCTTCTCATTTTGAAACCGCTAGTCGTTGGATTACATCTGGTCACAGAATCTTTTGAATTGGCCTTCCTAAGGCCCATGGTACCAATTTCCTCACAGACTAGCCTGGAAGTCTCAGATTTCTACTTCAGCCAATTGGTTTTGTTCATTGGTTAGAATTAAATTCACATTAGCAGTTTCTTCATTGCTGCTTCTGTGTACTTACTGAGATGACATCTGCAGAGCAAATCTAAGTTTCAGTAGTACTAGTTGTATTTTTTAAACCTCTCAAAGGTTATGTGAGTTCCTCTGCCTGGGTGACCTGTAGTATGTAGCCACGGTGATGTCCGATCTGTACATGATTATCATGAAGCAGCCAACTCAACTCCAGAGATCTATACAGGGTCATAGCCTCCTAACATGTAATGAGACCACTGTCTTGCTTTCTATCATGTTCTAGCAGTGATTCACCTTTTCACTGAGGCTTGTCGGAGATGCCCACAAGCTCACATTCAGCTTCTTAATAAGAATCTGAGGGCATTTCATCAGCACTGACGAGCTCCTTCTCCACCCTCTGTCATTGATGTTGTGTCAGTTATTCTTTGCAGCATCTAGTTTTAGAAATTTGATTTACTTCTGTACTAAAAGTGCCTTTTTCCTTAATCACAGCCCTTTTGTAGGAATTTTTAGAAAATCCTTTAGAATTTTGACGAAGTCCTACTTACCTATTTTTTCTTTTGCTGCTTGTGATTTTGATGTCATATCTAAAAATCTATTGCCAAATTCAAGGTCATGAAAATTTACCCTTATGTTTTCTTCTAAGTTTTATGGTGTTAGCTCTTATATTTAAGTCACTTATCCATTTTGAGTTAATTTTTGTGTATGGTTTGATGTAGGGGTCCACATTCTTTATTTTGTATGTGGGAATCCAGTTGTACCAGCAACATTTGTTGAAGACATTGTTCTTTCCCCATGATTTTTGGCACAAAAATCAATTGGCCATAGAGGTATGAGTTTGTTTCTGAACTCTGAATTCTATCACATTGGTCTGTATATCTCTCTATATTCCAATATCATAGTTTTGATTACTGTAGCTTTGTGTAATAGTTTTGAAGTCATGAAGTATCAGTCTTCCAACTTCATTGTTCTTTCTCAAGATTGTTTTGTCTATTCAGGGTTCCTTGCAATGCTATATGAATTTGAAGACCACCTTTTCCATTTCTGGGGGAAAAAAAGAGGAGGGGCTGTTAGAATTTTGATAATACTGAATGGAGTTTGTAGATCACTTTGGATAGTGTTGACATCTTGATAATATTAAGTCTTCCTATGCATGAACACAGAATGTCTTTCTCTTTTAGCATTGTTTTGTAATTTTTGGTGTACAAGTCCTTCACTTTGGTAAATTTATTACCAGTTAATTTATTCTTTTAGATGCTTTTGTACACGGAATTGCATTCTTAATTGTTTGAACTGGTGTATAGAAACACAACTGATATTTGTGTGTTGATCTTATACTTGATAACTTCGCTGAATTTTGTTACCTCTAATAGCTTTCTTGTGAAATCTTTAGAATTTTTTATATATAGAATCATGTCATCTGCAAACAGAGATAGTCTTACTTCTTCCTTTCCATAGCCCATGTTCTCTTGCATCACAGCATACCTTTAAACTCTGGCTCATTCTACAATCTAAATCCCTTTGTTTTCATGAGAAGTATTAACCAGTAAGCAGCCTTCTTTAACCAAGTTACTGCCCTGAAGGATAATTGGAATTTCAAGGAAGAAATCAAGTCTTCAGTATTAAAAACAACATCCTGTTGTAGGTGAGAGTGCCCGAGACTACTTGACTGTTGCTCAGGACACACAGACAGTCAAGGGGGGTCCTCGCCCTCTAGTTCCAGTAGCTTTGATTTTGGTACAGGTGCACAGAGAACACAGAAGCAGGTATCAAAACAGGTGAAGGCCCCAAGCAGCTCTGTGAGGATAGGGCTGTTGGTCTGCTTTGTTCTCTGTTGTATCCTTCCAGGGCCTGGCTTGATATTTTAGTGAATAAATAAATGAAAGCCACAAATAGGATGAAAACTGTTTAGTGATTATAAGACATGGGTTATTGTTTTATATTTGGGGGGATGGGGTATGGACCCTCTGGGAATCTGGTAAAAGCTGTGAAATCTTTTTCCAGAAAAACAACATACATTAATGCATCTACATAAAATTCTGCAGTTACTTTCAGGGTCTTCTCTAATATCCAAGGCTCATTCATGTCACCCAAGTCATAACTTCTCATTCCAGTGAAACCCATTGTGCTCCTCATCTTATTTTTGTGTAACCTGAGAGTGCATTCTCAAAATATTAGTATGGGTAATGGAGACTGATTGGGGATACCTAGTGCTTGGGCTTTCCAGGGCTTCAACTGGTCTTTGAATCAAGTGCCAGAAGTCAGGCAATAGAATCACCAGAGCCCTTCTGTTAATACTGCAGACAAGTAAAGCTGTAGGAAACTGTTGCCCTTTAACTCTTGCATTCTTGCATGGTCCTCACTAGACATAAAGAATGGGGCTGACTAGTGCCTTACCAGTGTATGCTCAGTTTTAGAGTTAACATGTGCACTCTCCAAGTACTAAGTTCAGCTAGGCAAAAAGATAGCATTATGACAGTTACAATAATGATTAGGATCGTTATAGGGTCACAGTAAAGATGGTATATAAGGTTCTGTCTCCTCTTGATCTGTTGATAGGGTCAGCCACATCTTCCAGGCTTAGAGTGCTCCTTGAACTGAGTTATTGACACCCAGCCACTTTGAGATTGATCTGCCCTCCAATGCAAGTGCTTCTTTTGGCTCAGTTCTACTGTGAAGCCAAAAAAAGGGCAACATAATGGAATTGGGAGTGATGAGAGGAAACAGCAAGATGGCTGTGAAGGA
>NW_006433949.1:6958534-6971463 GCF_000325575.1 Pteropus alecto | reverse complement strand
CAGTAGAGACATAGAAGAAGCTGGTCCACAACCAGGCTCGTAATTGTGGGCAGCAGGCAGCATAACATAGCCAGGACATCTTTTCTTTGTTGGTGTTCTGAGGCTTGTTCCCAAGTAAAGGGCCTTGGACTGAGGTAGACAACAGCAGGACTGACATGCTATGTTTTGACATGTGAGAGCTTCTCTAAGGCCACAATGAAGCATTAATGGTCAAGTGGTCATCAGGAGTCTTCCAGTCATTCTTTTTTGCTAGGCTGAATCTTAACCTATCTCTGCTGGTCATGGTGCTCTCAGTCAAAGCAATAACTCCTTGCTCCTATGCTCTGCAAGGTTTACTCAATACTGTTTTTCTGACACTTGCTGCTTTTTATAAACTTTTTATTATCTAACAAATATTCACTGAGCATTACCATGTCTGGACAGTGGGTTATTTATTATCTATCCCATAGTGAAGGCAGCTGTTCCTTGAGGATGGAGAGTGAGCTGCTCATTTTCCCTGCAGATACTCAGTAAATCTTATTAAATTAACTAGGTAGAATGATGTGGAAAGTATCCTGTGAAAACCATCAGAATTATGAGTTAATTGGAAGGCATAAGGTTTACATGTTCTTTGCAGTTTTCAGTACTTGGTTTACCCCCTTCTTCATCTTCCCTTTGTCTTCCTCAGCTGCTTAGTATCTATCACAGTAAATTATTAGATCCCCGGTTTTCAGGCCTGCCCCTCATCTCTTCTCATTCTAATATGGCATCCTTCCCATCTCATCAGTTTGGAAAGGACCCTTCTTACTTAACAAGGCTGAAAACCCACTTTAATACAGTGCTTCTTCATGCTGTTTCAGTTCTTCCTACAGTGCTTCCAGAAGGCACCAGGACCATCTGGGAGCATGAGCTTGGAATGGGGGCTGGGTTCCATTCAGGACTCTCCACCCCCATAACATCTACTGTTTACTTAGTTGGCAGTTCTGGTTAACAATTCCCATGTAGTACTTCCTTTAATTATTACGAGAACTTTTTAAAGTCAGAAGGAAACCGAAACTTGGACAACTTGAGCAATTTGCCACGGTCATGTAGCCACCAAAAGTGACAGCACCAGGATACCAATCCAGTCCTGCCCCATGCTCCAAAGTTCATAGCATGAACCATTGCACTGTGCCACCTTATACCTGTTTTAAGCAGATGAGAGATTGCTTATGTCCTATTGTTGTAAAGCTTAGTTTTAGGTAGGTCTAATATTCAGGTCATATCTTAAGTACATAATATAGAATCTAGCCCAGCGCTCTGAGCAGAATAAATACTCCCATCTACAGTGGCTACCTCCAGGAGGTCCTTCCTGCTCTCACTGCATGTGCAGCTTTATAAGGAAGGTGCTTCTAAGGGGGTTTGTGTTGTCCTTGGGATTTGTTTGATTTTGGTCAGAGTTAATGTTTCTTCAACTATGAAAGAAGAGCAGAAGTCCAGGTTTTCTTAGGACCAGCTGGGTGATTCTGGCCCATAGCTTGAAACATGATTTTTAACATCTTAAGACACACAGTTGTATAATTGCATTTCCAGCCATTCCGTGGAGGAGAGAGTTGCATTTATTATATAGTCCATACCTGGGAAGGAGTTTGGCAAGTTGGAGCAATTGAAAGGAAGCCAATGTGATTGGAAGGGAGGGGCACAGAGGCATGAAATGGGTCAGAGATGAGAACAGTCAGGAGCCAGATCAGGAAGAGTCGTAGATGGTGGAAGGGAGGGGCACAGAGGCATGAAATGGGTCAGAGATGAGAACAGTCAGGAGCCAGATCAGGAAGAGCCTTGAAGATGGGAGATTGGATGTTGCTCTTGTGCATAGAAGAGGTGCTGAGTTTAAAAGGCAGAGTGGTGATCCAGTTCTGTTTCTTTGTAAGGTCTGTCTGCTACTGTCTTTACGCCCTGTGCCTGTCATTTCTCCCAAACCTTGCTCCTCTGCTTGGCCATCTATCCCCAGCATGTGGGGAACATCAGCTCATAGTTTTCTCCCTTCTCCTTAATTCTGCAGATTTCTTTAGAAAGTAGCTTACAAGAGACCTGTGACATGGAGTGCAAAATAAGCAAAGCAAGTTCCTTCCTTCAGAGAGTGCTGTATTGTGGTGGCGTGTGTGTTGGGGGTGAGGAAGTGACCATGGAGGCGCAAAATGGAGCTTCCTCAGGGGAGTCTGCCAGAATCCTGGAAGATAAGGCACCTGACCTCCTGACCTCACAGAGCCTTGCTTTCCACCAGTGCAAAATGGGAGGTGCCCACCTGGCAGTGTTATTTTACAGATTACCACAAAAAGAGTGAGGCAGTGAGGAATGAGGAAGGTAGGTGAGGTCTCACACTTCAGGTGCCATAGGACATCAGAGGTAGAGAACTGGACTTAGGTTGTTGACTTGGGCCATCAAGAATTCCTTGGTGAAATGGCGGAAGCAATAGCCAGAGGGTAGGATCTGGCTGTAGGAGAGGAGTTGGCCAATTGGGCTGGGGTGACATAGATCATGGAAGGTGGCTCAGGGCAGGGTGGCTGGGCTGGTAGAGTCAGGTGGTAAGAGGCCAGGGAGAACCAGAGGTGAGGGCATTATTAAGACAATATATTCCTAGTCGCCAGGCTGGAGGAATGAGCACATCAAAGAAATGTGGAAGAGGTGCCCAGGGCCAAGTTTTCGAGAATATGAGACTTTGTTCTCTTTTATATTTATCAAGCATCAGCTAAGGCAGACTAAGAGTACAGACTTTGAGCAAAAGGTGTGCTCTCTGTGCATCTGGAGTCCAGTTGAAGATAGAGAATTTATTGATAAAAGGACAAAACACCAAAATATTTTTTGTAGGACATCAAATGAGTGGAGCAAACAAAAACTTCAGTCATGGGGAGAAGCCATTGATTCTGTCATCTGCCAACATCACCCATCAGCCCAAAACTGTTGCTTTGTTTTTTAAGTCTCAGTTCATTCTTGCCTTAGCCTTTTTTCTTCAACATCTTGTCAGAGTCAGATCTAGGATCTGGCTCTGAATGCCTTCCTGCATGCCTGCAGACTGCCCAGGTGCCCTTGGGCCATCGTCTCTTAGTACAGCAGAGTCCACCTGGGTGGTGGTTTGCCCACTCTCCCCCTTCACTGAATCCTCTCTACAGTTATACACCCACACGCTATCTTACTTGTCCTTGCCTTTTTGTATGTTTATTTTAATACATTAAATTCATAGCAACCAGTCTCTGTTCACCGGGGGAAGTTACAAAGATAGGACATTAAGGACAGAGAGTGTCTTGGTGAGAAGAGCCCCGGAGGGGAGGCTCAGTGGTCCTAGGTGCTGGTGGGGTCTGCTGCCTTTGCACTGTGCCGGGGGCAGGGACACAGGCAGCCAGGACTAGGAGCTGCCTGGCTTTGTACCCCTCCTTCATGGTGAACCAGCCTGTGACCTTGGGGAGGGCTCCAGCCTCTGGCTTCATTATTTCAGCCTACCTTACAGGAGGTTGGTGTATGTTGGGGATCAAGGGGGATAACATGTCTGAAGGAGCCCTGCAGATAGACATCTCTGTGAAAATGGGACCATGGACAAGTCCTTGACTTCACATTGTCCATTGAATTAGAAACCCAGCCCCATGAAGCACATTTCACACAGGCTCTTTTCCTTCTCCATCTTGTTTTGGCCTTTCCCTCAGCTCTTTGCAGCATGAGCTCTTTTCACATGGATAGGTGGTCACATCAGGACAAAATTACCAAGTTTACAAACTTAGTAGCCATTAGCAAAGTGTTATGTTGTCTGCTTCCCAATGGCATGTGTAGAGGTAGTCAGTCACCTACTCGGTGTGTTTCTGACTCCCTTGTAAAGTGTGTTATTTCTTAGTGTTTTCTTAAAAATGTCTGATCACATGTTTGGGCCATGGGCTAATTGTTAGAGGTTTTTTAAATATACTTTTTTGTGTGACTTGACTCAGAATCAAGTGTTCATTTCTATCCTGTTGGAGTTAATAGCCAATATGGGGAGAAAAGCTGCTTTTGTGCTCCGAAGCTGCTTCACCTAACACGTTTTCACCAGCTAGAGAGAAGCACACTGGGCTTATCGATGGCACCTTAATGTCTTTGGCACTGCTCGATTTTAGGTCTAAACACTGGGAAAATATGAGTCCTTAAAAATATATAGGTTCCTATGGCTAGTACAGTGTGTGTGATTTAATGTTAACTTTCTTTTTTCTTTAGTTTGCAGAAAAAATGCTAACTTTGTCATCTTTCTCCATCCTTACAGGTTGGTGACATCGTGAAAGTCACAAGGATGAATATAAATGGCCAGTGGGAAGGCGAAGTGAATGGGCGCAAAGGGCTTTTCCCCTTTACGCACGTCAAAATCATTGACCCTCAGAACCCAGATGAAAATGAGTGATTGCTGTTGCCCTTTTTCCTGCTGCTTTGTTCTGCCTGTCATATTCTCCTTTGAGTCGGAAAGCATTCTGTCTCAGACAGGTTACACTGCGTTGCCGATGTCCAGCTTTCTGCAGACTGACAGTCTCATAAACGTTTGGAATGCACACAGTGGCTGCTTCGGCATTTGTATCATAGTCGTATTGTCTAAGAGTAGCCAATTTTAGAGTTCTTTTGGATCATAAACTGGAAATACTGATGGAAGCACACAAGTGGAGAGAAGTTGATAAGGAAAGGATCTCCCTTCTCATCACTGCCCTGTTTATTGTACTTGTGACTGATTCTGTCATATTCATCAGAGAAAGCTTGAGGCCATGGTGTGCCATTGCGTACTGCCGTGCCATAAAGCAGTGGCTCAATCACCATTTTGTTTTTCCTTTGAGGAACGGAGCGAGTGAGCCTTGAGAGGGAATTCTGTCCTAAACTCCCCAAATCTGGCTTTTTTTTTTTTTTTTTTTTTCCTTTTTTTGGTTGGTTTTTGGAAGACTTAATTAGACTTGTGTGTTCTGAACAGGTTTTTAAGTAGCAGGTTGGATTTTTGTATTATCCCAAGAAATGGCACACGCCTCTGAGCTTCTAAACTGAAGCTGCTGTAACTAAAGGAATATGAAAAAAACAACCCTGAAGTGGAGGCCTTTATTTTCTTGGTTGCCAGCAGTATCTTGTTTTGCCATATAGCAAACAACACACAAAAAATCTGTCGTGTGCCAAGCTATTTGGGCAGCCTCTTGGATTACACTGTTCCCTACAGTAACAGTGTGGAAGGTGCTTTGGGGGAAACCTTTGCTTACTTTGTTTGCCAGTGACAGGAGCATTGTGGGGGGCACGTGGCCAGTTTTCTGTCCAGTGTTTCAGAGAATGTACTCCTTTAAAGTATAGTACTTAAGTTTCTTTAAAAAGTAAGGTGGTTTCATAGAATCATTGAATTCATTAATGAACCTTTAAATTTCACTCCCTGAAGCCAAGTCCTCTGCCCCAACCCAGGCTGCCAGAGAAAGATGGTGCTGTTAATACTGGTCCCACCGTCTATGTGACCATGATACTCCCAAGCACAGAAAATGCAGGCTCTGGAAATTGGTTAATGCAGTTGATGTCTAATGTTTTTGTGACTAGGGAGAACCATTAACCAATTTACCATTAACCATTTACCAGTTTGATGTTAAAGTTTCCCTGTTAGCGGAAAGAGATACCTGTTCATACAAGCCAGCTGGTACAAATGTGTGACTGAGCGTTCATTTGCTGGCTATAGCAGACTAGAATTCTGGAACCTTCATGCATTTCAGTCCACTCTCCCTTCTGGACATTGATGAAGACAGGCCTCAGCTCAGAGTGAATACAGCAGACCTAGAGATGTAGCAACAACCTGATGAGCAGCTCTGTGTCATTTACTGAGCATCTGCTATAATCATGGCCCTGTTTCCTAAAGGGTCGTAAGTTTTGAGGGTTAAGAGCAATATATTCTGGTGACAGAACCAGCAAAATAACAATTTTTTAATTTCTTTTTAAATTATTCTGTCAGGCAGGTAACTGCCATGTGAAAGAATCTTGAGAGTGCTCATGTGTGACACAATGGTCAGTTAGAAAAAAATATCACTGTGGCTGCCCATCTGTCATTTTCTTGAAAAAGACAGCAGTTGGCTCTTCCCATCAGAACTTTGGCCACCTCTGGTTCTGAAGGTGCCAGCCCATTACAGTTGCCTTTTGTTTAGAGTTCAGGCCCACCTTAACACCCACAACAAATAACACGTATATAGCAGGATCCTCACACTCTGCCTGGAAATAGCACTTGCCTTTTGGCCAATGACCCAGTACTTAAGGGGGCGTATCTAGCAGAAGGTGGAATGTGTGCCTTGTTCATGGAGAGCATAAACCTTCAGGCTTTTTTAAACCAAATTTAGCTGAGGGGCTTGGCACCTTTTATGACAATAGTTGGTTTCAAATATAAGAAGGAAATGACCACTTTGGAAAGCAAGGTTTCTTTTCAGTCATATCTACTGACTAATATAGCAGGACTCACATCATGTGGAGCACTTCGGAATCAACACCCACAACCTAGGTTTGGCTTCAGAGTGAGTCTGCTCATCACTTCAGCCCATATGCATGTCTTCAGCACTACCCAGGAGACTCAAGAGTCTAAAGTAAGGTGAGCCTTGAGTTCTAAACTCTCAAGATATGTGCCAAAAGTAGTACCTTTCCGACTTGGAACCTTATTAGTTTTTTTTAACAGGCAGGGAAATTCTCCTTTTCACACTAAATACACAAAAAATGCCACCCTTGCCTTGGCTTCATGCCTGGGTTCCCCCAGCAGTCTGGGAAGACTCTGCTTCAGAAAGCGATACAAATCTTCAGAGGAGCTGCCTTCCCTCCTGGGTGCACTTCCCTTATAGGACTGTTCGTTATTGCTGCTGGCTCTGCTCTACTGTTTGTCATTTAAGAAAGTACTTGGATGTTAACCCAGGAAGTGAACAAATTATGTACTAAAGGGCATTGACAGTTTGATTCAAAATTTATCCTGGGAAGGACCTCCAACACAGGAATCATTCTTGTTATTTCTGCATGGCATGGTACCACCTGATAACATGGTTAACAAAGAGGAGGAAGCATTGACTGGCTGCCATTTGACAACGTTGGTCACCCAGAAGATACCTTCTGCGCTCATTGTTAGAAGACTGAAAGGAGGGAAGGACAGCTGCTCCCGCCTTGGAGCTCAAGCATCCCTGGCACTGTGCTAACGATCTTTTACAGCTGTTTACAGACAAGGCGGGCCGGGACAGACAGCCACTGCTCTTGTAATGTTTGCTCAGAGGAAACATGAACATTTTATTTTTGAAAAGGGATGATGTGTTTTTGTGCCAGGTGTTTTTAATTTAATCCTTTAATAATAAGTTCATTAACCTCTTAAAATGAGTGGATTTCTTGTTTTAACACAGCACCTAAGACTAATGCTTTCTGTGGACACCACTGAGCTCTGCCTCAAACTCCACCCTCTGAGACCAGAGACCAATGTCCCTGGTAACTGCTGTCAGTGTGGACACTGAGCTAGTTGTATATTCTAAAGGAGTAGAAGGACAGTTCTCTGAGACAGGGTCGTTGTCTCTGCAGGAGGAACAGTGGCCTTGCTTCTAGACGGTCTTCACTGTGTGTTTTAAAACAACAAAAACAACACAAAACTCTTTTGACCTGTAACTTAAGATCGTAAACTTTAGGCAATAATATTTTCTGTGTAAGCTTTTAAAATTATTTTTTGGGATCATAGCTTGTTTTATTTTGTGCTATAAAATTAACAGTATTAAATGACTTATATTCTTAGAATACATCGAGTGTCTTTTCTTAACAGATTAGTGCCTTTTTATTTTTGTATCCCATTTTACGTTACTGGTCCTGGCATCAGAACCCTTGTTTCCATGGCCTGTTTGTACATTGTTTCAATAAAACTTGCATCAGCTGGTGGTGGCAGCGGCTTTGGTGTTTCGGTATCTCAGTGCTGCCTGGAGGTGCTCAGCCCCCACCAGCCTTCCAAGCAGTTCCTGGTGAGCAGCACTTGGTGAAACACCTGGTGCTTCACTGAAGTTGAGTCCTGCAACCCAGCCCTACTGACCATGAAATAGAGTGGGATCTTGCATCAACCGTTCCCCACCTGCAGGCCTTCCTACAGAAGAGAAGCAGCTTGTGCTCAGTCTTGGCCTTCTGAGGATGAGGTAATAGTTGCCACACTTTACACCACCAAGGTAAACTTGAATGTTTTCCCTCACAGGCACCCACATCTGAAGGCTCTTAAATGTTTGTTCAACTCGAGCTAGCCAGAGTCAAATGGTTTCAAGCAGAAGTGGAAAACAAGCAGGCTCATCCCAGATAAGGGCATGGTATCTGTCTAGCTTTCGTAAACCATTTTCTGTTCCTGTCTGTATGTGGTCCTTCTGATAAATTTTGGGGACCGTTTGATGGACTATTTGAGGTGTTGGGGGCCCATTGATTTCCCTTAACACCCCCTCAACTAGATCCCTGTTCTCACATCTACTTATGTGTGCATTGAGAAGTCCAAATCTTGTAAAACCTTCGGAAATGAGTTTCAGGAAGTGATACCAATACTTATTTATATAGAATTATGACACTCCCTCCTACTTTGAGGATTCTGCAGAATTTGAGAGAAAATTTGTCTCGAAATACCAAAATTCATAGCATTCTGGAAGAAACAATGCACCGGAACACCTTTGAAGAATACTTTCAGTATGAAAAGAGATATTTTGGTCAGCAATCCTTAGTTCTGTGTTGGGGACTCCCCTCTGCTGTGCCTAGATCTTGAAAGCTCACACTGCAGCAAAAACCATGACCCTGCTGGGCTTCTGGAATGCGCCTTTCTGGCCAAGTTGGTGACCCCTAACCCTTCTAGAAGCCGGACCCTGTTCTTGCAGTCTTCCATGCACATTCTGGTTCCCTGGGTGGTATGCAGCCAGAGCTGGAGCACAGTCGAATTCCTTGCCCTGCCCTGGAAAACAGGTATAGACTGAGGTGATGGTGGCTCCAATGGTGGGGAGAGGGGATGCTGTGGAACCCAAGACAGGTTCAGGAAGACTTCTTGGCTGCCTAGGGGAGGAGAAATTAAGGTAATCCAGGCCAGGGTTGCATCTCTGGTCTGGAGCTTTATCTTAGCCCATGTCCCTCTCTAAGGAGACAGATAACTTGCCCCTTCCTCCACCCCTCAGGTCTCATCAACACCTGCGTTGCACACGAGACTCCTGGGATCCCACCCCCAGGTTCCGATTCATGGATCTGCACACCGGCTTTTTTTTTTTTTTTAATTCTCTAGGAGTTTTGAGAAGCACTGTGCTTGCTGGTGAACCCTATTCACTCCTGCACCTCTGGCTCTCCGAAGTCCTAGACCAAGGGGCTGTGATCTGTCGCATGTTGTGAGTGCGAAGCCAGGGTTGTGAACAAAGCTGGGGTGCGCTAGGGCTTGAACCTGAGCCAGCGGCCACCCCAGCCAGACTCCCTCACGGCTTTCTCCCTGCTCACTTTTATGGGGTATATCTTGGGCTTTGGACAGCTGGACACTGGGCAGGGCACCACTCAGGCACAGCCTCCATGGCCCTGGTACTCGAAGGCGTCCTTGGCCTGAAACTCCATTGCAGTGCATCCTTCAGGCCCCTTACACTGGACCCTGCCACTTCCTATTCTGAGCGGCAGCTGTAGGACACCAGGGAACCCCTGGTGTGGGGCTGGGGCACGAAGAGAGAGTACAGGAAGGGTGGACCCTGTGGGGTGAACTTGAAGGACCTAGAGCTCTGGGCCCCCGGAGCCTCCCTCCCTATGCTCAGGTCCCAGAAAGGGTTGAACCTTCCCCACATTCTCCTAAGTGCAGGGTTCTCGCTGCCACAGAGGGGCCAGGGGACCCCAGACCTGACAGCAGCTTGCAGGGATCATAAACACCGAGGTCTGGTGGCTGTACTTATGTGCCCCCTGGGCTCCCCAGTGGTGGGCACTGGAGGCAGGGAGTTAGGAGTCTGGTATGCTGTCAGTGCTGCCTTCTCCAGAAGGCTCTGCCCACCCTTGCCCACCGCACCCGGGCGCTCCCGTAGGGAGGGGCAAGAGCATCCATTCCAGCTCTGCCATCGCTAAAGCGGGGGTGAGTACCTGCAAAGGAGGGAGGTCTTCAGCAGGTGGCTAGGCAGTAGCCCAGGGATGACAGCCCATACCCCACTGCCCAAGACAGCTCTGGAGAACCGACTGTTCAGACTATGGTCTAGGGAGGTGGTTGGGAAAGGGGAAGCCCTCTTAGTGGGCGCCCAGAGCTGCCTAGCAGCCAAGTCTGGAGCACAGGGAGTGGGTGGTCTGCCCCCAAACTATAGAGGACCGTGTCAAGAGAAGGAGGGACCTGGGCAGAGCTGCTCCAAGCTGATTATCAGGAAGCGGCCCAAGGCCCAGTGACAGCCTGCTAGGAGCTCACCTGAAAAGTCCACCTGAGCTCACCAAGACAGCTTTGAGGAGTTTGAAAAATTCAGCTTTGGAGGAAAAGCATCCATAGGATGCAGCATTCAAAAGATGCGTATCTAATGAAAGGTCTCTCTCCATTCTGTCCATTCTCCCCACAATCTCCCTGTTTCCATTTTATTATACATATATCTTTCCAGAGTTATTCTGTGACATACAAGTACATTTGTAAATATTCTTTTTCAGTGTTTTCTCTGCACACAGGTAGCATGGCTTACTTAACTGTTCTGCACCTTGTTTTATTCTCTCAATCTATTTTAGAGATTGTTATGAATCGACATATTGAGTCTTTGTTCTTTTTCATCACTGTATAGTATTCCACGAGATAGATGTACTGGCACTCTATTGATGGACATGTGGGTCCTTTCCAATCTTAGGTGGTCAGATGCTTTAAAATGAGATCCTCTGAGTGGGATTACCGAGTCAAAGTCTCTGGGCATTTGCAATTTTGAGAGCTGTCGCCTAATTGCCCTCTGTAAAGATTGCCTCAGTTTATATCTTTGACCAGCACTGTATAAGAAAATATAACATCTTTACAAACCCTCTAAAGACAGCTTTTTATTGCTGAACAGTCCACTCTGTGGCTAAGGCAGCTTATACTAGCTCATTTGTCACTGGGCATGGGGAAGTTGTTGCCAGTCTTTTAATGATAGCAAATCCTCAGGTCTAAGTAAAGGCTGCAGAGGCAGGGCCCACTTTCTAGCCCTTGTCCTGACTCTGGTCTAGTCCTCGTCCCAGGTGTTTTCTGGCCTCCTGGCCCCGTGCCCCTTTCCAGTCCAATACCAGTCCTAATAGCTGGTATATTTTTTTTCCTAAAGACGCATATGATGAAAACCCCTCACCCAGCTCCTCCCTGACTCATGACATATGTCCAGGTCATACTGCTTGCTGCCCAGAACCTCCTTGCCTTTGCCCACACATTCCTTCTGCCTGGATGCCTTTCTCCTCTCTGGTAAACTACGGGTCCATCTGTTCTCAGCTCTTTTCACCTTCTAGCAAAGCCCTCCTGACATTTTTCTCCCTCCATGAGGACTGGAATTAGGACTGATCACCCTAGAGCCTGAGAACAAGACAGTGCTGGCAGCAAGCCATTAACTTGGGAAGGGCCCAGGCTGGACTGAAGAGGCGCAGGGGAGCTGGAGCTGGCCTCTGCAGAGTCAGAAAGCCCCAGACGATGCAGAGGGTACTGGAACATGGTAGTCAGACCTTATAGACAAACCTGGGCAGGGGAGAGGGTGTATTGCAGTAGCCAGAACAAGCTTGGGAGTCAGGGATGAGGCCAGGAAGTGGGGCTTTATTTGGGCTCCTCAACCTGAGGATCCCCTCACCTCTGCCTCCATATGAATAAATCACCATTTAGCCGTGGGCACCACTTGCACCCATCTTGCCTCTGAACACAACTGGCCTCACTTCAGATGTTGGCTATGCTGTATCAGTCCCCCAACATTTCATCTGGCTCTATTAGTCAAATCGAGGTCCCCTCATATGAAAATTCACCTAAGCCTTCAGGGAAGAGGCTCCCCACTCAACCCCTTCCCTCAGAAGCCCAAAGCTGTGAGGGCCCTGCTAATCTTCAGATTTGCCTCCAGGGGGAGCAAGTGTCAATCCCAATGTTAGACATCGCAGCTATCACTTTCTTACCTAAAAAGAACCATCCTGCACGTGGGCTTGGAGACTCTAGGCTAAGGGGAGTGGGGAACAGGGGAAACTGACAGGAGAGGGTAGATGTAAAGCGGGCAGGGACCGGCTTGCTGCATGGTGGAAGTGCTTCAGGCCTGGGAGGAGCAGGGTTCACCATCCCATCTTCTCAGACCTTGGCAACCCTTTCCCTGCCTTTGGGATATCTGCTGGTCTAGGGGCCTCTCAGCCACCCCAGTTCACCTCACTACATCTCGACCTGGAGCTTGATTTCTCTCTTTGCTGTTGCCCTGTTGGGTACTGACAAGGCCACTGGGATAGATGCTATCACCTTGCCAGAATTATCCTTGGGGCAAAATTAGGACCTCAGGTTGCCCAAGGCTCAGAGGCTATCTAAGTGTCCTTGGATCCCCTTGTTTATGTGCACCGCCCCAAGTCTGCGGGCCCTCCATAAGGCAGCACTCCTAGCCTACCTCCAGTTCTAGCTTTTGCTCCATGAGGATCTTGCAATTTGTGTCCTATCATGGGGCAGTCAGAGCTTTGAACCCAATCCCCCGGGCAAAAGGCACCACGACAGTCTTCTCCCCCATGTCAGGGCATCTTTCAGTTGTTGGCCTCAGTCTCCCACACTGACCTGTCCCCCAGTCTCATCCCTGACATCCCAAGCTCTATAGTCCCCACCTTACAACCTGAGCACCTGGCTTTACACTTGTTATGGTGTCCTGGAGGCAGCCCTTGCCCAGGGCCACCGCACTTACTACCACATTTCCCGGGGAGCCTGGGATTCACTGATTGAACGGGTCACAGAACAGGACTTGAATTTTGCACTAGAGACCCTGAGGCATTGGCCAAGACTGGCAGGTAAGCCCGGAACAGCCTCGCTGGCCTGC
>NW_006433949.1:6939032-6957011 GCF_000325575.1 Pteropus alecto | reverse complement strand
CGCGCGCCCCCCAGGTGCCTGCCCCGCCGCCTCTGCACCCCTGGCTAGTGAGCGCACTCTTGGATATTGGACCCGGAGCCGGCACTCTGAGGGCTGAGGGTCCGAAGCCAGTAAGAGAGACAAACCAAGGCGGGAGCGCCTCTTCTTTTTGGCATCCTGCCGCGGCCCCCAGGTGCCTGCCCCGCCGCCTCTGCACCCCTGGCTAGTGAGCGCACTCTTGGATATTGGACCCGGAGCCGGCACTCTGAGGGCTGAGGGTCCGAAGCCAGTAAGAGAGACAAACCAAGGCGGGAGCGCCCCTCTTCTTTCTCCCTTCCTCCCGTGGGTCATCCCCCGCTCGCCGCGCAGCCCTACTGTGTGCCTTTCCCACTTCCTGAGCCACCCGGTCTGGTGGGGAGACCTAGACTGTCCCTAAAGGCTGCTTGAAAGGGCATCTCAGAGGAACCGCACGTGCAAAGGCAGGAAGAGTACACAGGAGGTTTGCGTCTGAGCCCCAAACTCGAATGCTTGGCTGCAGAGCTTGGATGCCATCCCGAGAAAGGCTGGAAGCCACTGAGGACCTGAGCTGTGCAGGAGCCCCAGGGTGGGTGTAGGAAGGGCCTATGGGACCCTTGGTGGACAGTGGGACCAGAGAGAAGGAGGGGGGCTGAGCAGAGTGGGGAGAGGCACCTCCGCAGCCTGCACCAGCTGGGGCTCTGGGAAGGGGCATGGGGTCTCGCACAGGATACAGACTCCTAGAGGGCAGTTAGCACTCAAGCACTGTTACAACTTTTTGGCATTGGGCAGCTTGTGGGCAAAAGACAAAACTCTGCAAAAACTTGGGGTCCCCTCTGGCCACCTGGCCAGAACTTTTGCCTTTGAGTGGGAGTGTCTGGGCCTGCAGTAGACAGGAGGGCACCAAGCAGGCCTGGCACACAGTAGGCCTGGAGAAATTTCTGTCCCCAGCAAATCTGTTTCCAGGCCCAAGGTCCTGGAAGGTCTAGACACCTGGACACCTGAAAAGGGAGGGAAGAGGCATCTGGTGGCAAGTTAAGGTTCCATCTTTTCTGAGATCTGTGGTCTAACAGGTGAGGCCTGATGCCAGGCAGGAACGGAGGTGAGTAGGGCTGAGCCAGAGATGAAGCCAGGATCTGAGGAAGGGCTCCCTTGTGCCCAGGGAGGTTGCAAGTAGGGCAGGTGGTGGCCACGTATTACTCACCTGCCTTGGCATCAAGTGTGGGAAAGAGCATGGGTGTGCCCAGGTGGCCTTTGGGTACCATTGCCTCCTGGCCTATAACAGGCACCTCTAGGGCAGGTAAGATCAAGTGCCAGGCAGTAGATGGTCCTTCCCCAACCTTTTCCTCCTATCTTCTTGGCCCCCTTGCTCTCAGGCACTCACTCAGGGCTCTTGCTGGGATCTGGGCTAGCCCCATCTTGAGTTAGACTTCAGGAAGAACTTCCAGGGGAAACAAAGGGGATGACAGTGCTATGGAATGTGAGGAGGTCAGTTGTAAAGAAGGCGGCTACACTTTTTCGTGGGCCTTTCAGAGTCCAGTCTGTAAGCTACATCTTCTGGAATGCCCACCCTGTGGTCTTGAGGGATCCTTGGCTGCAGGGATCTCCTTGTTGACTCGGTTACCCCGCCCCCAGCCTGGTGACTTGCTGGGTAGTATGGGGACATCTTGGGTCCCTCCTCCTCTTGAAACTAAGGTGGGAGGAGGGCGAGAAGCCACCCAGATGCCTCTACCTGTGCTCGACCTTGGCAAGCCCTTGGCCCCTTGGTTTCTCTATTTGCTATTGGGCATGACCTCAGCACCACAGGCCTAGTAGGCATTTGTGAAAAGTGAGGATGGTTGCTGGGAGCTAATGGCTGCTGGGCATGGCCTGTGGTAGGACTGTGTGCCTAGCCTCTCTTCCTCCCAATCCCAAGAGGACCGGGCTGGCCGCCCACTTCTGTTCACCATGGAGCTGGGTTTCCCTGGGGACCAGTGAACTGGCCCAGCTCTGCCCCACCCCCAGCCCCAGCCCCTCCTGGCAGCAGCTCACACTAGGAGGAGGGGTGGAGGCTGGGCTGCCTCCTGGACCCCTGCCCCCTGGTCCTGCCTTCCAGGGCTGGGCAGCCTGGGTCCATTGCTGGGCTGGGAGCAAGAAGCAGTGGCTGCCCTTGGAAGAGGTGGGTATCCAGGGGCTGCCAACCAGGGTGCATGCCAGGGCCAGGGAGAGCTAAATATCACTCCATTGTAGGAAGGAGAAACCCAAGGACCAGGGTTCTGATCCGCCCAAGTGGACCTGGGGTTTGACCACAGGCATAGTAGCCTCCCTGGAGAAGGGAGAATCCCAGGGCTCCCAGGCTGTGGGATTTTGAGGGGTAACAGAAAGCAGGGAGAATTTGCTGGACAAGGCAGCTGGGGCTGGACCTAAAAGTCTGGCTGAGGTTGGGGCAGAAGGGCTCCCCTGGCAGTGGGTACAGCCCAGGCAAATGTGGGAGAGGGGAGTAAGGGTGCTGAGCCTGGAGGGCCTCGAAGGGGAGTTGCCATCCTTGATCACATTGTTCCTCTGTGATCTGGCTCCCCTATAGGGTTCCCAGCTCCAACGCAGGCTCTTTCAGAAGCCCTGCCTCCCCCTCCCCACTATGTCTCTTATCTCTCTGTGTCTCTACCCACATCCCCATCTCAGGCCTGGTCCCTATAGATGCCCCCTGTTTCCCCGACTCTCCACCGCAGGTCCTGAAGGCAACTCCAGCGAGGATGGTCGCTCCAGCATTTCTAAGGGCCGTGGGGTGTCCGGCCCCACCTGGGGCACCCTAGCCTCCCACAGCCTACCGTCTGTGCTCCTGCCCCCTGCCCATCTGAGGGCCATTCGCCATGGGCGGCTGCTTCTCCAAGCCCAAGCCAGGTAACTCCTTTCGTCTTGCCTCCTACCTCCCCCCTCCCTCCTCCTGCCACCTTCTTCCTTCCCCTCCCTCTCTGCCTCCGAAGTAGGTCAGGCTGGGCAGCAGCTGCTCTGAATGTTAATGCACAGCAGGCAAGATGGTGTGAGGGGCCTGGAGCATTCTTCTGGCCCTCTTCCAGTGACCCCCCGCTTCTTTATTTGGGGCTTTGGGTGCTGGTGATGGGAATAGCAGCTGAGGGGAGGGTTCCTCCTGCCACAGGGTGGGGAGAGGAGCTGTGTCCCCCAGGGCCATGGAAGGGGGTCTCCGCCACTGTGTGACCCAGGGTGTGCAAGTTACCACTCAGCCTCAGTTTCCCTCTTTACAAAATGACCTCTCAGAGTTGCTGTGAGAGCTAAGTAGACAGGTCCCAGCCCTCTTCACCTCTTCTGACCCCTTTGTGACCTTGGGCCATCTCCTCAGCTTCTCTGGGTACACTTCCCCATTTGTACAGGAAATCCCCACCATGCCTAGCCCAAGCAGTTCCAGCCCGGAGTAGGGGTGTCCCAGGGTGCTGGAGGGACCTGGGTTTGCTCTCCGCTGGAGAATCTTTGCTGGGCTCTCCCTCTTGCCTCCACTTTTCCTCTTTCCTCCTCTTAACACCCAGGAAAGCAAGGTGTGCGGGTATGTCACAGATGAAGAAACCGAGGCCTAGAGATACCTCTTTAGTGCCCAGCCAGTGCCCCGCCCATGGTGCCCAGGCCACCCTGCCCAGGCTGGCTCACACCAGCTCCCCTTACCTGATACCCATCAGCTCTATTACCTTGGAATGCCTGAGCTTTTTCTCCATTTCTTGGGTCTGAAAGAGAACTTGGGGGCAAGAGAAGATGTATGATACTCTGCCAGGCAGAGGGACCCACCCACATCTGCCCTGGGAACCCATTCTTCCTCCCCTCAGCCCTGCCTGTGCTGTGAACACCCAGCCCTAGACTATATACCTCCCTGCCTGATGTATAACCTGGGCAAATGATGTCCATTGTCTTGACCTCAGCCTCCCCTCATCAGAAGTGGGCAGGAGGACACTGGCTGGCCCCAAACTGGCTCCTGTAGGACTGCTGGCCTGGCCGGAGATCCTGGGCAGAAGAGGCCACCTGTAGCTTCTTTTAAAGGAATGTAAAGGACCGGCCTGCCTGGGACTCCTGGCCCCAGGACTCCTGGTACAGGGGCTGTACACTCACCACACCAGAACTTGGCCTCTTGAGTCCAAATCCAGCCCCTCTTCCTGGCTGTGTGGCCTTGGACAGGTGACTTTACTTCTCTGAGTCTCTTGTGTTCTCACTCATAAAATGGGGCTAATAATTGTGCCTTCTGTACAGGCTGTCGTACTTAGCACAGGGCCCCCCACACAGGAGGCACTTGCAGGACACTATTATCCCCTTGTCTGGGCCTGGGATCTCTGTAGCCAGGACTCCCCCATGGGGCTGTAGTAGGAGGGCAGGAGCTTAGGCCCCAGGCACACATGCTGAGAACATCAGCAGTGAGGCTCAGGGAATTTTGGGGTGCAGGAGTGAGGAGAACCTTCAGCCATGAGAGTTCAGCTGGAGTCAGAAGGGGCCACAGGGAAACCAGAAGAAGCAAAAGATCTTTGTACAATTCTTCACTTCCTACCTTTCTCAATTCTGTGGCTCAGAGCACATCAGCACATACTTCCTGAGCTCCCTCTATATACCTATGCTTCAGTGGCTCTGTGTTCCTGATAGGAAGAATTCCAGGCCAGACCCTTGCTAAGCTCAGAACTAGGAGGAAGTGCACCTCTCCTGGTATCTGGTCACCTGCTTTTTATTAGGCCACAAGTGCTACCTAAAGGCTTTCCTTCTTTGCCATGGCTGCCAGGAAGCTCAGAGCTACCAATAGAACACTATTACCTAACTTCATCTGGTGAGCTTATACTCTGGGTTACGTATATGATCTTTAGCATTTACTGTCGCTAAAGAGATAGATGCTATTCTCTCCATTTTATAACAAAGGCGTCTGCCCAAGAGGGCTAAGGCAGGAGCCTGTGGTCACATGGGCAGCTGAGAATCAGGAGGCTAGGATTGATTTGGCTCTGTGGGTGAGCAGAGACCCCCTCCTCATCTGCTGTTCCTGACTTAATGGCTTCGGGTTAAATTGCATCAGGAAGTGTCTCAGAGTCTTGTAGAAGAAGGTGGAAGATGAAAAAAGCCTGGCTTGGCTGTTGTCTGGGCCTCTGCCAGGATGTTCTTGTGAGTTCCCTCTCTAAAGCTCATGTAGCTGGTGTCAGCTGAGTCCAAAATATTTTTCTTTTTAACTCTTCTGAAAACATTCTAACACCATTACATAAAATGTGGAAAATGGAGGGAAAAACCCGTAACTTCCCCACCTGACACAACAGCTTCAGCATGTGGTGTGCTCAGGCACCCTTCCTGCCCAGCTGGAATCATGGAGTGAACCTTCACCCCTGCCCCCTGCCATGCCTAGGCCTGGGCTGGGGGCCGTAATGTGAGGACAGGGGGGCTGCCCCCCCAGGTTCCCAGGCCAGGCCAAGGTGGGGGATTACACAGCCTGAGATGGAGGTACATGGAGGGGCTGGGCAGCCAGGGGAGGCAGTACCTGAGCTGAGTCTAGGTGGATGGGCAGGAGTTAGGTCCGGGAAGGATGGCAGCCTGGAGCAAGGGAACTGCATAGGCGAAGGCTGGAAACTGTGACTCTGGGTTCTTTGCTTCTAGAGTGAAAGGTCTGGGGCGAAGAGGATGAGAGGTGAAGCTAGGAGAGGCCTGGAGGCTCTGGTGCCTTGGGATTTGGGAGAGGCACCTCCTGCTTTTGCATTGAGCCCAAGCTGTGCCAGGGGCTTAGCTTCCATTACTTAGTCTTCCTCCCAGCAGCAGCAGCCCAGGAGGCCGGATTATCGCTGCTTAAAATTCTGTTTATTGTTCCTTTCTAATTAGAAAAATACCCCAGGTGCATTGTAGGGAATTTGGAAAATGCAGAAAAGTATGAAAAAGAAAATGACAATCTCCAGTTAACTCTCCCCTAGAATCGGCCCCATGGGCAGGCTGGGGAAGTAGTGTGTTTTGTGTGGAGGCTGGGGGCAGGGGAGGCTGTGCCCTCTCTGCTCTGTCCACATGCATGCCCCAGGTGGGAGTCACCCTTAAGGCCCCAGACCCCTGCACGTGAAGATGCTGAAACATCAGTGCTTGGTAAATGCCGAAGGATTCTCAAAGTGGTGAGATCAGCTAT
The DNA here is from genome assembly GCF_000325575.1 of Pteropus alecto. Taxonomy (NCBI): domain Eukaryota; kingdom Metazoa; phylum Chordata; class Mammalia; order Chiroptera; family Pteropodidae; genus Pteropus; species Pteropus alecto. Next base: position 6,950,905 of record NW_006433949.1, on the reverse strand, counting down.
TTTGAGAAGTTGAAATTATTTTGTGTACACTTTTTTTTGAGTTTTGAAAAAAAAAAATGTCAAACCTATGAGAAAGTTGCAAGCATAGAATAAGGAACCCTTGATTTCCCGTCACCCAGATTCACTGGCTGGGATCTGAGCTGCACCTGTTTGGGATGCCCGATTCTCACTTGAGTCAGATCCTAAACGTGCCCCTGATCCCTCAGGGATGTTGTTGTCCTCCACTGGGGACTGTGCCCTTGGAGTCAGAGCAAGATTCAGTGGACCGGGGCTCTTTCCTCCACACAGATTCCTGGAGAAAGGGCAATTTCAGGGTTTAAAGAGCTTTGTTTTTGCCCCCTCCCCCACACACGAATCATGTTATTGAAATTAAAAAAAAACATGCAGAAATTCATTCAAGCCCACCCAGCAGCTGCCCCTGCCGCACCTACCCTGCTTCTTGCCTACTTTAAGGCTCTTTGCTGGTGCTGCAGATGGCTTTCTGGAGAGGGTGAGGCACAGGGGAGAACCTGCAGTCAGGAGCGGGCCTTGCTCAGAGCTTGTGGAGTATGCAGGCTGGGCGTTCACGGTGCCTCCCTCCTGCCCTGCCCACCCGCAGTGGAACTCAAGATTGAGGTGGTGCTGCCCGAGAAGGAGCGGGGCAAGGAGGAGCTGTCAGCCAGCGGGAAAGGCAGCCCCCGGGCCTACCAGGGCAACGGCACTGCCTGCCACTTCCACTCAGAGGAGCGCCTGCCTGCCCCTCACCCCTACTCTGGAGCTCAGGACTGTGTGGAGGCCGCCGTCTGCCATGTCAAGGACCTCGAGAATGGCCAGTGGGTGCTGGGCTTGGGATGGGTCAGAGGCCCCAAGGTGGGAGGGCAGAGCACAAGCCACTGATGTGGTGGGTGGGGAGGCCTGGAAGGGGCCTCTAGCCAGCTCCTGTCCTGGCCACCTCCACTGTGGCTTCTGCTGGTCTGGGCCTGCTCCCTGGAAGGCTGGACTCTAGGAGGCGGTGCCGGCAAGAGGTGGTGCCCCACATCTGTCCTGACTTCTGAAGGCAGCCCTTCTCCAGGATGCGAGAAGTGGAGCTGGGCTGGGGGAAGGTGTTGCTGGTGAAGGACAATGGGGAGTTCCATGCCCTGGGACACAAATGTCCACACTATGGTGCACCCCTGGTGAAAGGTGAGTTGTCGAGGTATACATGGGGGGTGGGGGCAGGACCCCCTCCAGTGGGCTTGGCCACTGCACCATCACGAGGGGACGCTCTGCCCCTAAGGGGCTCACACCCCAGTTCCACCAGGCCCCAGGCCAGTTTGGCTCCTTCCAGAGCCTCCAGTTCATCTATTGGTGGGGTCTCCTGGGCTGTGTGGAAGGGCCAGGGGGTGCTGGGACACAGGGATCCCTGGAGAGGGGCTCTTGCCAGTGACCCCAGCTCTCACTGCCCCTCCCAGGCGTGCTCTCCCGTGGCCGGGTGCGCTGCCCTTGGCATGGTGCCTGCTTCAACATCAGCACTGGGGACCTGGAGGACTTCCCTGGCCTGGACAGTCTACACAAGTTCCAGGTGGAGCTGGGTGTGCGGTAGGGTGGGAGCCTCGGGGTACAGGGTCAGGGGCCAGAGCACCCAAAAGCCTGGTTCTGAGCACCGAAGCACTTGCAGGTGAAGATTGAGAAGGAGAAGGTGTACATCCGGGCCAGCAAGCAGGTGAGGGGGTGGCTTGGGGCTCAGGCAAAAGGGAGAGGTGAGGTGGGCATCCGGGCCTGGAGAACAGCGTGTGCAAAGCCCTGCGGTGGGAGGGAGTCTGGTGAGTGTGGCTGGGGAGTGGAGTGAAGGCCTGCATGATGCAGATGAGGCTGGACTGCTGGGATGATGGCATAGGGAGGTTGGCTCTGACCCCAGTTCCTAGCTGACCCCCACTCTCCGGTGACCCCTAGGCCTTGCAGCTGCAGCGAAGGACCAAGGTGATGGCCAAGTGTATCTCTCCAAGTGCTGGCCACAGTGGCAGCACCAACGTGCTCATCGTGGGCGCAGGTTGGTGGGGTCATGAGGGGCAGGCAGGGTGAGGATGGGGAGAGCTGGTGCCTGACCCACAGCCCCTCCTCTCAGGTGCAGCTGGTTTGGTGTGTGCGGAGACCCTGCGGCAGGAGGGCTTCTCAGACAGGATCGTCCTGTGCACTCTGGATCGGCACCTCCCCTATGACCGACCCAAGCTCAGCAAGGTGCGGGGTAAGGCAAGTGGGAGCTGGGCCCTATCCCTCTGGGTACAGTCAGGCCCACTTTGGAGCCTTGTTTGTTGCCCTTTGGGAGTCTGGCCAGCTGCTCTCTCCAGTCATGCCAGGCACCACGGTGCCTGGCATTTGAAGATCTGGGTTTGTTGAGTTCTCTCTTGTAGTCTCTGTGTTACCTGGGGCTGGCCTACCCTCCCTGGGCCCCAGGTACTCTGTTGCAAATGGAACAATGGCCGCCTGGCCCTGTCTGAAGCTGGCTGTCTCCCGCAGTCCTTGGATGCTCAGCCCGAGCAGCTGGCCCTAAGGCCCAAGGAGTTCTTCCGAGCCTATGGCATCGAAGTGCTCACTGAGGCCCAGGTAGGGGACACAGCTGGGGAACCATGAAGGGCATGAGGCCCTGTTGGTCCCTGAAGGTGTGGGGGTGCTCTGCCCTCCTGGCCCTGATACCTAGGCACCCAGAGGGTGCATTCTGAAGCTTAAAGAATAAGGAGGAGTTGCCAGGTGAGGGAGGAAGAACAACTCGGGGCCAGGAACAGCACTGTGAAGCTGCTCAGGGGGTCTGGCTGGGCTCTGGACGCACTGCAGGACTCGGGCAGCCAGGCTCAGGGCCATGCTCTGCCCGGTGTGATTGCAGGTGGTCACAGTGGACGTGAGAAACAAGAAGGTCGTTTTCAAGGATGGCTTCAAGTTGGAGTACAGCAAGCTGCTGCTGGCTCCAGGGAGCAGGTGAGAGGGTATTGCCCCCACTGCCCCCTGGTGGACACTGGGCAGGGCACTAGCCAGGATGAGAAGGCTCAGGTGCCCGGAAGCCCCTCACTGACACTGGCCATTTCTCAGCCCTAAGACCCTGAGCTGCAAAGGCAAAGAGGTGGAAAACGTGTTTACCATCCGGACTCCGGAGGATGCCAATCGTGTGGTGAGGCTGGCCCGGGGCCGAAATGCGGTGGTCGTGGGAGCCGGCTTCCTAGGTGAGCAGCTGGGGGTGGTGGGGTGGTGCTGATTCTAGGAGGTACAGGGTGCCAGTTTGCTGCCCACCACCCTGGCCCAGGGATGGAGGTGGCCGCCTATCTGACTGAGAAGGCCCACTCAGTGTCCGTGGTGGAGCTGGAGGAGACACCCTTCAGGAGGTTCCTGGGGGAGCGTGTCGGTCGTGCCCTCATGAAGGTGAGCCCACCCTGGCCCCTGGCCCCTAGGAACCCTGGGCACCCATGGGCTCTCACCCACTGCCCACCTGCCCTGATAGGTTTTTGAGAACAACCGGGTCAAATTCTACATGCAGACAGAGGTGTCGGAGCTACGGGCCCAGGAGGGAAAGGTGGGCCCTTCTCACTGCCCCTCTCTGTCCCCTCTCCCTGGTGCCTGGGAGCTTGACCCAGCCGCTCACCTGCCCACTCCCCACAGCTGAAGGAGGTTGTACTGAAGAGCAGCAAGGTGGTACGGGCTGACGTCTGTGTGGTGGGCATTGGTGAGTGGGTAGGTAGGTGGGTGCGGATGAGCAGAGCCTTGGGCCAGTCCCTTCCCTTCCCTTCACCTCAGTTTTCACATCTATAAAATGGGGACTCTAATCGTACCCACTTCAAAGGGGTGTTGGGGAACAGGCATACTGGGCTTGGCCTAGGCCTGGCACAGAAGGTGCTCCCAGTGACCATTGCCCACTCATATGTGACTCCATGTCCTGCTCTTTATGGGCTCCAGGACACAGACATGCCTCTAACTGTTCTCTGCTCCACTTGAGGTGCCACTTTGGGGAGGGACAAAGCTGGGAGGTGGCAGCACGGGGGTTGGGATGGTAGTGTATGCCGACCCCCACCAGGGAGCTTCCTGGAGTGCTTCTCAGAGGAGGAGATACCCGAGGCGTGATGGGAGGCACGGGGGCCTGTGGGGACCCAGACAGAGGGGACAGGATGCACAAAGGCCAAAGGGTAGGCAGCCCATTGGATGATCAATCTGCAGCTGGGTTTTGGCAAGTGAAGGGTATGGGTCATGTAGAGCAATGACGAGGGAGAAGGGAGGGACCAGGGAGTGGACACAGTGGCCCTGTCCTGTCAGGCGCGGTGCCCGCCACGGGCTTCCTGAGGCAGAGTGGCATTGGTCTGGATTCCCGAGGCTTCATCCCTGTCAACAAGGTGGGGCTGGGTGAGGTGGGAAGGGAACTGGACTGGGGGTGGTGGGAAGTCCAGGTTAGGGCCCCTGTTTCATCTATGAAGCCCTGGACCATCTACCCACAGATGATGCAGACCAACATCCCAGGTGTGTTTGCAGCAGGTGATGCTGTTACCTTCCCTCTGGCCTGGAGGAACAATCGGAAAGTGAACATCCCACACTGGCAGATGGCTCATGCCCAGGGTATGGCCAGCCCCATGGCAGGGTGGGGGGTGGGAGGCTGTCCCAGAGTCTCAGCCTCCCCCAGTCCCACCCCTCAGTTGCTGACCTTGGGTCCTGGTTGCCAGTTGCAGAGCTATTCAAAGATCTGTGGTGGCCTGTCTGGCCAGCCTTATCCAGGTGATCAAGCCAGCTCACAGAGCAAGGCCTGTGGCCCATCTCCCTCCTGTGCCCTCTGGATACCCCATTCAGCCAGCCACAGCACCCCACACCAACTGAGCCTCTCCTTTTCTTTTGTCCTCAAAGACACACGTTCGCCAAGGAGAAAGGGATTTAGTAGGACATGGGCCAGTTCCCTTCTCAGTGCCTCTGTCTCCCTTGGGCCACTCAGCTGGCTCTGGGAACTCAGTTGCCTTAATCAGGCCCCTGGGAGGCTGCTATCTGGGCCTGGAAACCCGGGCTCAGTGGGGAACTGTTGTGCTCTCTGAGGAATAGCTTTCCCCGCTCACCAAGCCTTCGAAGCTGTGTCCACTGTGCATTCTTGGTCTGGGCTCCTAAACTGCCAGTGCCAGCAAGTTAGCTGCCTCATCAGGATGACCGCCAGGCTCCCCGCATCCACCTCCCCTCCCCTCCGCCTTCATGTTATCTGAGTCTCGGCTGCCTGAAACCCCACTCCTGGTACCAATTTCTGTTCTGGTCCAAGGTCTGAAGTTGGTGCTAGGTTTTAAGGAGCCAAAGGCTGCTGGTCAGCTGAATGAAATTAAGGTTTAACTGAGAGGGTCCCGGGGACTCTCACAGACATCCAACCACAAGACTCCAGTGGAGCTTCATGGACTGGAAAGCCACCCACTATTCTCTCTGGGGCCCTGGATGTGGCGGACATCGCTCTTTCCCAGGCACTTGTGCCCACTCTCATGCTTCCTTCTTCAGACCTGATGTATCTGATTCGTTGTCTGTGTGCACACCCGAGATGGTGGGGCAGCCCCATAGCCCCAGACCTAGGGCACTTCATTCAGATTCTCCGGAGAAGCTATCTAAGTGGCCAGCTTTGAGCTAGGTGTCCCCCTCTGTATCAATCAGCTGCAACCAAGTGGGGACAGGTGCCTGAGCAATGATGCGCCTCTTGACCTCTGCGGCTGCAAGGAGGAGTAGCCTACACACGAAGGGTCCCTAAAGAACAGGGGCAGGCAGTGTAGGGATGGTGGGGGCTAGGGTTGGGCTCTCACTACTCTGGGTTCCGCAGGGCGCGTGGCAGCCCAGAACATGCTGGCTCAGGAGGCGGAGATCAACACCGTGCCTTACCTGTGGACCGCAATGTTTGGCAAGAGCCTACGCTACGCGGGTAACGGGAGCCTCGGACGGACGATGCCGGGCCTAGCGCACGTAGGGGCGGAGCTAAGGTGTTAGCGGACTGCACAGGTGGGGCCTGGAGTTTGGGCGGGGCCACGACCTCTATAGGAAGTAGCAAAGAACTCGGCGGCAAAGCCAGGGACTACCTAAGAAAGGTATAGTTAGGAGGGCTCAGGATGCTGATCCGGCGGAGCTCCATCCTCCTCGCTGGGCTCACGTGGACGCTTCTCGCCTGTCCGGCCTACAGGGTACGGAGAAGGTTTCGACGACGTCATCATCCAAGGGGATCTGGAGGAGCTGAAGTTCGTGGCTTTTTACACCAAGTGAGAGCAACGGGGCGGAGAAGGGGAGCGAAGCAGCGGGAGCTCGGTGGTTAGGGGGAACTCATCCCAGAGAAGCTGCTCCAGACAAGGAGGCTTACCTGAAAGGAGGAGCTAGTGGCAAAAGGGGGCAGCTAGGCAGGAGACACTGTCAAGGAGAGGAGAGGAGGTGGAGCAGTAATAATTCCATCTGCCACGCATTGGGGTGGGACATTTTATCTTCAGGACAGCTCTTTGAGATGGGTGTTGTTGACACACTGCTTCTACACTGAGGGAAGTCCCAGCCCTGAACCGCACTGAGGAATAGAAGTAAGGCTGGCGCCCCCATGGGGGTCCTGTAGGAGCCCACAGCCCGCGCTGGGCTTTTAAAGTGCAGAGCAGGGAGGGCTGGTGCTCGGGATGTCCAGTTGTCTAAGGTAAGATCCCTCCCTGGGCCCCAGGTAGACAGGAGTATGTCAGGATCTCAAAGAAGAGGGGCCACTGCTGGGCAGTCCTCAGGCTCAGCCACCCTCTCCCTGCAGAGGTGACGAGGTGATCGCCGTGGCCAGCATGAACTATGATCCCATCGTGTCCAAGGTGGCTGAGGTGCTGGCCTCGGGCCGCGCCATCCGGAAGCGGGAAGTGGAGTGAGTGTGGGCACTGGAGACCTGGGGTGTGGAGGGCAAGAAGTCCAACAAAGGACTGTTTCAAGATGCCCATGACAGCCAGGTGCCCCACATCCCTCCTCCAGGGCCAGTCCCCTCACTCTTGGTCCCCATCAGTCTGAAGCTCTCAGGGCTATGGTGCCATATGGGGCAAAAGTTATGATATGGGAATGGGCTGTTTATACGTGCTGTTGGGTGATAGAAAGGAAGTAGGCCAGGGACAGTGCTGTGGGGAGGAGTCAAGGCCCACTGCTTGGGCAATCACTGGGCCTGGGGCACCTGACTGGACATAGTTGTGTTGAGCCTGGCAGAAGCCAGGTGGGAAAATGCAGCTAGTATGCCCCTGGGGACGCCCTGCACAGAGATGTGGGGTGGTTGTTTGGGGTCTGGGAGAACTGACACCAGTCATTACCCTCATCCTGGCATGGTGCAATGGGAGTCACCCTGTAGGCTCAACCTACCTACAGAGAGCTCCCAGGGACTGAGGAAAGCCTGAAGGCATGAAGGGGGTAGGCCTCCGGGTAGAAACAATGAAGAACCAAGAGGGGACATAAATGACGTGCTCTCTCCCTGGCCTTCTGTCTCTCCCTCTTGCCCTCGCAAAGGCTGTTTCTGCTGCACAGCAAGTACGTGTCCTCTGTCCTTCTTGATGACTGTTCTGAGCCTCTCCCACCTCAGCCCTGAGTCTACACCCAATGGTCTTTCCCCCTCTGCTCAAGTACACATTGGGCTGGGCACCAGGGCCTGGCACAGAGTGGGCCCCTGCTGCCCTCAAGGGCCAGCTAGCTGTTCATGGTGCTGAGTGGGGAGCCTGCTCTCTTCATCTGCCCTGACTCCTCCTTCCCTCATTCCTGCAGGACCGGCGACATGTCTTGGCTCACAGGAAAAGGATCCTGAGCTTGCATGCAGCAGACTTAGGCAGGCATGCTGGGGCACCAGGGACAGAGGCCAAGCCCTGGGGGCAGGTGCCAACCTCCAATTTCCCAGGGTCCCCCAGGGCAGGACCTGAGCCCTCCCAGTGTTTGCCATCTGCTGCCTGGCTCACTTTCAGAGAGGCCTCTGCTTCTTCCAAGAGATGCTCACCACCCAAGGCCTCCACAGCTACCAATGGCTAGCAGTGGAGGCGAGACAGGCCCTGCCTCTTCTCTGTATTGGGACTGGTCCCCTGTAGGAGCCTACAACATCTTAGACATTACCTTAAAATTAAAACGCACACATTTGCAGATCTGTGTGACTTCCACTGTAATTGGGCACTCACAAGAGAGAAAGCAGAGAAACAGGCACAATCACAGAATGCTTAGTGCCACGCCAAGGAAGTTTGCCCTGTGAGTGCTCAGAGGAGGTAGCAACTGATGCTGGCGCCGGGGTTAGGAAAGTCTTCTCCAACCAATGTTTTGGATCTCGAAGGAAGGGCATTCCAGGTAGAGGGAACTGCATGTGCAAAGGGCTTGAGACAGGAAGTGCTTCTTCAGAAGTCAGGCGGTTGGCAGTTTGGAGGCATTTGCTCACTTAGGGTTGTAAGAACTGGGTCCTGAGAGAGATCTCATGCTTCTCATGGCAGCCAGAGCTTCTTCCTAAATCCTAATTTCACAGGTGAAGAAACTGAGGCTGTGCTATTGAGAAATGAGAACCCAGAGCCTCTAAGCCACATTGCCTCTCAGCCAATAAAAACATCGAGGGCAGATGCGGGTGGCCCGGGCTGGGGTCGCGAGCAGGAAGGGGTAGTTGGGCTGCTTGTGGGGGCTGCTGCGAGTCCAGAACCCTCCACCTGGGATCCCGGGAGCCGCGAACAATCACAGTCGAACCCCGTGCAGACAGGGCATGCCGGGAAATGCTGACCATCTCGGGGCGGCGTAGGCAGGGCAGGAGCTGGGGAAGTGCAGTCGAACAGGACTGGGGATCTGACACCATTCACTGGGGGGAAACCTGGCACCAGTACTCTGCGAGAAATGCTTCCCAGAAGGCTACGCGCTCGAAACGCCCGGTCACAGGTGCCATACCCGCCCCCGGAGTCACAAAGCGCTAGGCTTGTCGGGAAGCACGGGCCGACCGTAGCGCAGTGTCAGGCGGAAGTGCTGCACCGTCGGCCCAGAGCTCGACGGGAAATGTAGTCCCTCGGGGAGGCCCAGGGCGGTGGCCGCTCGTCTCCCGGACCCGGTGGCAGATCGGGTGTGGACCCGGGATGGCTGGGACGGGCGGCTCGGGGGGCCCGATCGGGGCCGGAGCCTTGGCAGGCGCCGCGCGGTCCAAGGTAGCCCCGAGCGTGGACTTTGACCACAGCTGCTCAGACAGTGTCGAGTACCTGACGCTCAACTTCGGGCCTTTTGAGACAGTGCATCGCTGGAGGCGCCTCCCACCCTGCGACGAGTTTGTGGGAGCTCGGTACGGCGGGGTTCAGGGATCTTGGGGCTGGAGTGATTTTTGAGGGGGTTTCATGGCGGTGTGCAGGGGTGAGGCTGGGACGTGGTGTCCTGGAGTGGGATCTGGTAATGGAAGGACGAGCGGTGGTGTCCAGGACGGTGTCCAGGGCATTGTAGGGGGTTTTGAGGGAGTCCCGGAGCGGGGTGGTTAGGGGCAGGGGTACTAGAGTTATGCTGTGTTTGTGGATCTCCGGCTGGGGTCCCAAGTGCTCTGCAGTGGGATGAGAATTCCAGAGAGCCCCAGGGCAGTGTCAGGGGTCCCTACATGCAGGGTCCTTTGGGGGGGCGGTACTGGTAGAATTTAGGGGTTTCTGTTGATCTTGGCAGTTGAGAGGTGTCATTCAACTTCTGTGGCAGCCCCAGTGCTTGGTCTCATTCCTTGGGTGCCCCCAGGAGGGTCATGTCCTCACACAGCCCACCCCTCTCTTTCCAGGCGCAGCAAGCACACAGTGGTGGCTTATAAAGATGCCATCTATGTATTTGGTGGAGACAATGGGTGAGTGAGTCTGAGCATCAGGGTGTTTGGACCAGGGAGGGAGAAGTATCGTGGTTTGGATTGGGCCTCTGCAGCTCCGCTACTGTCTATCCAGAAGTTAGCTAAGCATTCAGCCTTAATTTCCCAATCTGTGAGGTTCCCTGTGCTCAAGGCACTCAGCTCAGCATCCAGTGGGTAACACAAGCTCAGGCACTGGAAATTTCCCTCTCGTTTGAGGGAGTGGACACAGCCTTGAAAGAAACATCTGTCTTGGCCACCACCCTGCTGGGCAATTTTCCTTCCCTGCATTTCTCTCTGGGCCTCATCCACATGCTCACATGGAAGCTGAAAGTATGGAGGACACAGCTTTATTTCTCACAGTTTTCACTTTTTGTAAGGATTTTCCCAAATTGCTATAAATTTCTGGCAAAAAAAAAAAAAACAACTTTCCTGGAAACAACCTGATGCTCTATCGGTGGGCACACCTCCAACCCCTGAATTGTTCCTTGTTAAGCTGTGGCTGGTTTCCTCTGGCAAAAGATGATGGCAGAGGTGAACCCTTGGTTTGTGCAGCCACTTCCTTCTGGCATGTTTTCTTCTGATTCAGGCCCCAGGAGCTCTACCTCCCAGAAAAAAAGAGCTATCTTAGTTTGGGCTGGGCCATGTCAGGTGCTGGGTGCAGGCACAGGCGCAGCAGGCATGCTTGTTCTATAGGAGCGTCTGGTCTTGTCAGGAAGCCTTTGCAGAAAAGTTAATGACCTGAGAGATGAGAAGGAGTGAGCTACACAGAAGAAAAGTTTGCCAAGCAGAGGGAACAGTGTAGGCGATGGGTGGGAAGTGGGAGAGTGCAGAATAGCACCAGGTCTGAGTCTAGACAGGGCTTCCCTTCTTCATTGATGTGCTCAGGAAAGGCCAGGGATGTCCACCAGGGAACTGGGAGGGTTGGGAACCTGCTGGATGTGCAACAGAAGCTTGGTCTCTTGGATAGGCAAGGCTCATTTCAAATTAGAGATTTGCGACTTTGGGCTCAGGCAAGTGGCCTAATAGCACCAACTGCATTTTGGTCTCCTGTGGATATGGGGCAGCCATGTGTGCTCCTTTTGCAGGGTGCTCCTGAGGTTCAGTGAAGACAAGCTTGTAAGGGGCTCAGCACAAACGTTTCCCTGTGTTGAGGGTGCAGTATTTGCACACCATCCACCCTGCCCATGAGTCCCGTCCCCACCTCTCAACCACAGGACCTGGCCCGAAGCCCAGGAATGGCTGGCCTCTGATTGGTGCTGCAGCTTTTGTCCTGCAGGACTCCCTAGGGGAGCTACTTGAGAATGGCGGGGTAGGCAGGACCCAATGAGAGCTTGCACACTGGGCAAAAGGGTCTCCTTGGGCATGGTCCCCTGGTTTCCAGCCCACCTCCTCTACAGTCTCTTCCCCATGAGCAGCCAGAGGGATCTATTTGAAAATGCAAGTCAGAGAATGTTCCTCTTTAGCTCATAACCCTGGGATGTCTCCTCATCTCTTAGAGTAAAAGCCCAAGCCCTCTTGGCAGTTGGTGTACCCCCACTGCTCCTCTGACCCCAGCCCACACTGCCTTGCTGTGCCTTGCTGTGCCTTGCTGTGTTCTCATTGTACCAAGCATCCTGCTCAGGCCCTTGCACTGGCTGTTCCTGTCTCCCTACCCTTCCTGCCCCTCCTCTGAATCTCCTGTGAGTGAGGCTTCTCTAACCACCTGGACCAACTGGACCAATTAGCAGTCCTCCCCTCATCTTCTGCACCTCTTTCCAGCTCCCTGATGGTCTCAGAGCACACAGATGTTTATTATCTCTCCTCTACCAGGGCGGGGCCTGTATCCCAGCACCCAGACAATTCAACACATGTTTGTCACTTGAAGGAATGAAATAAAGACATTTACTGGAACCTTCATAAGAATCCCCCAAAGCAGAAAAGGCCTGGTGTACAGCACAGGGCAGTGGGTGGGAACAGCCCCAAGAGTGTTCTGTAGCAGGTACTTTGAGTGACCCTAGCAACAAGCAGAAATATTTTTGCTGCAATGTAACACTAAGAAACAGGGTCCAAAATTTTCTCAGTCTAGTTGCAACTTTATGAAGACCACTGAGTACAAGGAAAGATGGCCTGCATCATG
>NW_006433949.1:6935560-6938964 GCF_000325575.1 Pteropus alecto | reverse complement strand
ATGGGGGAGGAAAAGCAAATGAGAGGAATTACTTTCACACTTCTGCTTCCCAGCCTCTGGCTTCCTGGCTGCTTGGCCTCCTGCAGGCCCTTTTATCTCTCAGGCTGTTTCTTCTTTAAACTGAGGTGGAGAGCTCAGCCATCTGGTGCACACTGAGCAAGGCAGGGCACCTGGCAGTGCAGGGGGTGCCCAGCGCAGGCCAGGCCTGGTGTGCAGAGGACAATGGACTCCTGTTGGGTTGACACCCTTCTTCCCTCTTACTGATAAGGGCTGGGTGGTAACATGCAGGTTGTGTTAGGTGTTGCCATGGCCAGTGGATTTGGTTTTATTTTGTTGTATTTTTAATGAAGTTCTTATACTGGCTTTATGATAAAGAAGTGGCAGGAAGCTCCCCCACCCCTTGGGCTGCAGTGCCCATCTCCCAGAGAGAAGGGAAGGGGCCTCCCCTGAGATGTGGGCAAGTGGGCAAGCGTCTGTATTGTGGTGGCATAGCCTCAGGGAAGGGGGCACTGGGACATGTGAGTGGGGATTCTGGAGGCCAGGGTGAGGTGTGAGCCCTTGAGTCAGCCAGCTGTGGGGTGTCCGGGATCGTGCTTTGATCCTGACCCCTGGCAGGCAGTTCTCTGTGCTACACAAGCTAAGGACCTTCCTTTGTGGTCACCTCTTTGGTCCCTCAGGTATCAGCTGGTTGTTTGGCCCTGGCTAAGTCCCCCAGAACAGCTCCCCCACCCCTTGGGCTGCAGTGTCCATCTCCCAGGTCCTGGCCAGGCAACACCCTGCAGAGCAGACCAGGACCGAGCCCACTTCTCCTTGGCTGTCTTTCAGGAAGACGATGCTCAATGACCTTCTGCGGTTCGATGTGAAAGACTGCTCCTGGTGCAGGTGGGTGGCCTCCCGAGCTCTAGGGCCCTGCTCTTTCTCCTAGAACACAGTACCACTGTGTTGGGTCCTGATTGTCAGTGGAGTCACTCCTGGAAAAGTAGAGAGAAACTTCAAGGAGGTGATAGCAGCATCCCCTGGTATTCCACACCCAGCACCTCTCTTAATGTTCCCTCCATCTCTTGGTTTCTTGTCCAGTCCATTACTGAGACTGATTATTCCGAATCCCATTAATTATGGCATCTGTTTCATCTGGTTGTGGGTCCTCAAATTCTGCCTTAGGATCGCCCTTCAGTGACCTGTCTCCCAGGCCAGAGGCTGCTGTGGAAGCTGACATGGGGGGCCACCAGATGGTGGGTCCTTCTAGGATTGACTGCTGCTGCAGAGGCTCCTTTCCCCTCCCTGCCCCATGGGGCCCATCCTCTGCCAGAAGATGTCACACAGGCAGTGGGCATGGGCCCTGGCCTCCCTCCTGCAGATGGCCCTCCCCAGCTGTGTAGCCTTGGACGAGACACCTGCCCTCTCTGAGCACTGTGTATTTGTGCCTTGCAGCCTAGCCCCTGCCCAGGAGCAGCTCGCAGCTGACAAGAAGTGGATCCTGGGATTAGGAAATACTAGGCTTCTTCCTGAGCTCTGCCATCTGCTCATGCAGGAGCTCAGATTCACTGAGCCTCTTGGGTGCCACTCTCTGTGTAGGAGCTCTGTGCACAGCCCTCTCTATCCCTGGCAGCCCTCTGGGGTGGGGTCTCACTGCCCCGCTTTGATGGAGAAGGATGTCCCGTTTCAAGACCCACAGCTGATGAACCTAGCATGCCGGGGTAGCATCACTCCACGCCACCCACTTTCTTCCCAGGAGACCCAGGTCATGCTGGGATTGCCGCAGAAATTTATATGCTTTTTCTCTCACACTTTATTTTAAAATGTGGCCAATAGTTATAGATTTATGTTAAAAGTCACTCTGAAGACTTCACAATACTTTGTTTAAAATTGCTTGAATATGAAACTGAAAAGAAGCAGCTGTGGGAAAGCAGTATAAATGGGTTTTTAATTCAGCAAAATTTGTGGACCATGCTTGCTGCAGAATGCAGTGCAGCTGAGTGTGGGGATAACGATGACTCTAGAGCAGCATCGTTAGAAGACCTAGTCACAGTCTGTTGTTCAGCTGAAGAAGCAGATTATAGAATACCTACCACGTGATTCCATTTTTAAAAATCAATCAGAGGCACAATATGCATAGGAAGGTGTGGAGGAGACCTCCAGGTGTGGACAGTAGTTTCTGGCAAAGGATTATACGTAAATCTCAGTGCTGTTTTTTTTGGGTGGGGTGGGGTGGGGGATTTCGTATTGACAAATTTCTAAAAAGTTTCTATAACGACACTGGTATTGCCTTCAATATGCAAAAAAAAAGGAAATGTGGGATGGCAGGGGCTGCCCCGTGCTGCATTGACTACATGCTGACCCCTGCTGACACCCACTGCCCCTTATTCCTCTGCCAGGGCCTTCACCACTGGAACCCCACCAGCCCCCCGCTACCACCACTCCGCCGTGGTCTACGGGAGCAGCATGTTCGTCTTTGGTGAGCTGCCGCTCACGCCCCCCTGCCAAACCTCAGACCCACGTGCTGTGCTTGGCCAGACTCTTTCTATCCACCCCTTGGCCTGATCTTTTGGGGTTGGAATTGTCTGCCTCTGACCGGGCTGGAAGGTGGCTCCCCCTCCCCACCAGGGGCAGAGAATGGGGGTCCTGCTGATCTCTGTGCCACCCCCGCCACCTGAGTCCAGCACAGAGGCAGGTGCTCCCAAGGTTTTCAGAGAGAGTTCTGGAATGCTTTTTCAGTGGGACCAGATTCTGACCCCACCTCCTTGAGTTTGAGGACTCTGAGATGCTGCCTTTGAGCGTGACGGTTTCTCATTCTTTACCTAGGGGGCTACACTGGGGACATTTATTCCAATTCTAACTTGAAGAATAAAAACGACCTCTTTGAATACAAGTTTGCAACTGGCCAGTGGACGGAGTGGAAAATCGAAGGACGGTGAGAGATTGCTGAAACCTTCATGGGTTATTCTGATGGCTCTCTGGCCCCGTACCATTACAGATAGAGAGCCTCAAAGAAGCCTGCCAGCTGGGAGTTGGTGCTAACTTCTAGCTGCGCCTGGTTGCCTTCTCCCAGCTCTTAGATTGCCTCTTTTCAGAAAGTAGGAAAGTAGGAGGGACCGCATATCCTGTGGTGGGCACTTCAATGGTCCTGCCTTGTGAGCACCCCCTCTGATATTTCAGTGGCAGCTGAGAGAGGGCTCTGTGCCCTGTGGACATTTAAGTGTCTTTTCAGTGGCTTGGTGTCTCATAAGCTTAGCCCCCGCTGCTCTTGCTTATGCCTCAGCTGGAGTCCCTGGAGTCCCAGTGTCAGCAGATGAGGACACGGCAACCCCAGGGCCCATCGAGACTTGCAGGCTGTGGCCCTCAGACTGGCTTTCTGGGGCTACAAGGCTCGGATCTGTGCTGGGGCGGGAGGACCTCACTCTTTC
>NW_006433949.1:6907936-6935547 GCF_000325575.1 Pteropus alecto | reverse complement strand
TCCAGGTTGCCGGTTGCTAGATCAGCCCATGGTGCCACGGTGTACAGTGATAAGCTGTGGATCTTTGCTGGTTACGATGGCAATGCCAGGTAGGTGGTAACCCAGTGTGTGCACCCTGCTTCTGAGCGGCCCAGTGTACTAAGGTGGAGTGGGCCTTTCTGGCATGGGAGGGCTCAGGCCGGGAGTTTCTCAGGAGGGTGGGTGTGTGAACAGGTGATGGGGGAAGAGGAAGGTGGACGGGATAGGGGTGAGGGCCACTGAGTGGAGCTGCCACTTAACCCCCACAGTGGTCAGAAGGACTGACACCTCTGAGATCCCTTCTGGGGCATGTCTGTGCAGCTGTCAATGGTGTTTAAGTCTCCAGAGCAAGTAGCTAGATGTCAGGGGGTGGGGGAGGTGGCCCTTGAATTGCTGTGACCCTGAGGAGCTGAGTGAGCAGATGAGTGGAAGCAGCATGGCTCAGAACCCCCGTCCTCGCCTTCGGAGGGTGACAGGGTTCTTGCTGACATCACAGGCATCTTCCTCCTTGTTGTGGCAAATTGGCTTTGCTGTATTTTTCTGTTTACAAAAATAGCATGTGCTTACTCCCCAAAACTTCAGCATTATAGAAACCCCAGACAATGCAGTTTCTGTGAAGTTCTCTCCTAGCCCTGGGGATCAGCTGAGTGGCGGACCCTCTTCCCTGCCCTAGGTATTGGGAATGAGGCCCTTCTTCCCAGCTAGCTAGGTGGGGGCCTGCAACACCAAGGACTCAGTGCCATGCCCACCCCCCTGACTGAAGCACCTGCCTCATGTTACTCGAGTCTCCTGGCCAGAGTCCCACCTAATGCATTGTTCTTCCCTGGAGCCATCCCTCCTGGCCAGGCTCAGGCCCACTCTGACAATTGGCTCCATCCATGGGCATCCTGACCCCTCTGTCCTTATTAAGGTTGAATGACATGTGGACCATTGGTCTCCAGGACCGGGAGCTCATGTGCTGGGAGGAGGTGAGGAGCTAGGGTGCTGGGTTGGGATTCGGGGGGGCGGTGCAGGGAGGTGAGGGCCTTGGGAGGCTGGAGTGGGAGACCAGAGGGGCTTGGGGACTGAGGTGGGTTGGGGTAGAAGCTGCTCTGCTCCCCTTGCCAAAGCCCAGCCTTGTCCTTGGCCTTGCCCTCCCCGCTGACCTGCCCGGCCTTCACGACCAATTCTAGTGGCAGTTACCTAGCGACTTAAGGCTCTGTGGTTTGGATGGCATCCTGTCACAGGTGACCAATGCAGTTGGGATATAACCCACCCTTATCTGAATATAGCGAGGGCAGCATGCCACCCACCGGCCCGCTCACTGCCATTTCCAGGCCAGCTGTCTGATAGCTCTACTGTCTTTCCCCAGGTGGTTTCTTTCCCCTGTAGTGAAGATTTTAGCCCCCATTTAGGAAGGTGTGCTGCAAAAAGTTAAGTTGTTCTGCAAAAAATAATCTATGAACTCTCATTCACAAAAGGAACTTCAGGAATAGAAACAGTCCCAGCGCAGCAGCGTAAGCGCAGGTGTGTGTGCCGGGTCCTGTGAGGGCCCCGGGCTGAGCTGCCTCCCCCCACCCGCAGGTGGCCCAGAGCGGCGAGATCCCACCATCCTGCTGCAACTTCCCAGTGGCCGTGTGTCGGGACAAGATGTTTGTGTTCTCAGGGCAGAGTGGAGCCAAGATTACCAACAATCTCTTCCAGTTTGAATTCAAGGACAAGACGTGAGTGCCCTGGTGTTGGGGCCCTCAGCCGGTGCCCCACGCCTGCGTCTGGAGCCATCCTTGTGAGCTTCCACACATAGCAGGGCCTACAGCTATCCTTCCCGGAGCAGGGATATGCGGTGCCTTATACAGATTGGGCCAGATACCCCCTGAAGGCCCCTCAGGTGTGGCTACAGCTCAGCAAGATGGGGCCTGGGTGGCCTCCCTCTTTGTCCAGGTGAAGGATGCCCCCACCCTGTGAAAGGCATGGTCAGTGCCACCAGTAACAGATGTGGCTGGCTCAGATCTCATAGGATGGCAGAAGACCGGAGGGGTGTGTGGGCCCTCAGAGCTTCCAGCCTATGCTGTCCTTGACTGTTGGGCACCCCTTGATCCCTGTGATGGGGACCGAGGCCTGGAGGTGGCATGGGCCAGGCATTGGCTCTGCGAGTGAGTGGAGGAGGGGGAACATGGAATTTCGGCTACAGGTCAGGGAGGCTCGGGGGGAACTTGGAGCTGCCCTGGAGGCCAGTGTGTTGGCTGAGAAGGAGGAAGACTAGGCATTTGGGCAGGGGAAACCTTGATGATGCCTGCCTAGCTCTCCTGTCCTGGGTGGCCAGGCCTGAGAGGAGAACCATACTGCACACAGTCTCTCTGCTACACCCTGGCCTTGGCCCTCAGGGAAGTGGGCAGCGCAGACAGCTCAGAGCAGGCAGGAGCAGACCTGGAGAGGTGAGGGACATGGGGAGAGGTCAGGTATGCATGGATTTGGGGTGGGGTTGGGGCAGACATGCAGGCTCTGGCCAGATGGACAGGTGGCTGATCTGCAAGGGGGTGTTCAAGGAGGTGTCAGTATTGAGGGAAGACACAGGGCTTGAGGGGTGCCTAGGAGTATGGGGGCACCTGTGGATCAGGCTGAGGAAGGTACATCTAGAGGGCAGAAGGCTGCAGGATGAGGGGCCCAGGCCGGAGCTGGGGGCAGAGCTGCAGCTCGGAGTGAAGGGGTTGGGGTAGGAAGAAAACCAGGGAAAATGTGGCCCCCAGCAGCAGCTAGGATGGCTGTTGGGAGACCCTGGTGACCCTGTAGGGTGGAGCTAGTGTGGTGCCACTTTCCTCACAGGCCAGCCCCACTCCAGCCCCCAGGCAGCCTCTGGCTCAGATTCATGCTTACCCTTTTGTTCCCCCACACAAAGAGGTGGGCAGAGCTGGTGCCAGAGTGAAATGGGGCAAGGGACACTGGGCACACACACTACAGGCCCTCCCTCAGCCTGGGCTGGTCTTCCGGGGGCCAGAGGGCACTTCCCAGCCTAGGCATGTGGTGGGGGCGGTCCTCAGAGCCCAGATGGAGGTCACAGGGGAGCAGGAGCCTCTGTGTGGCACTGGTTCCCTGTTATGTGTCCCAAGGTGGACTCGCATCCCCACTGAGCACCTGCTCCGGGGATCACCACCACCCCCGCAGCGGCGCTACGGGCACACCATGGTGGCCTTTGACCGCCACCTCTATGTGTTTGGGGGCGCGGCAGACAACACACTGCCCAATGAGTTGCACTGCTATGACGTGGACTTCCAGACCTGGGAGGTTGTCCAGCCCAGTTCAGACAGCGAGGTGAGCACAGCCAGCTGCTGGTGAGGGGACCCAGGGCCCGTGGTCTGGAGGGAGGGCTCCTGACCCACCTGCTCCCACCTCCTCCCCACCTCCTCACAGCCTTGGGGGACTCCTGGAGCTTCAGCCAGCCAGCAGGAGCCAGGCCAGGATGCCCTCAGCCCTGGTTGCCTGCCCCGGCCTGACCCTGGGCCCTCGGCCCCTCTCCCTGTTCTCCATCTTGTAGCCTACAGGCTCGTAACATTCTACTGTCCACCATGTGTGCACCTTGCTGAGGACATTCTTCTGGCTCCCCTGCTCAGCTGTGCTACAAGCACCCTCATCCTGTGGCTCTTCCCCCACACCTGTGCCAACAGCGCTTTAGGCAGGGACAGCAGGCAGACTCTGGTGCCTCTCTGGTGCCTCCCTGGCCCACGCATCCTCATATCTCCCCATCAGGTTGGCGGGGCCGAGGTGCCAGAGCGGGCAGCTGCTTCTGAGGAGGCGACTGCCCTGGCTTCTGAGGAGCGAGGTGGCTTCAAGAAGTCCCGAGATGTGTTTGGCCTGGACTTCGGCACCACCACTGCCAAGCAGCCTTCCACGCCTGCCTCAGAGGTGAGGGCTGGCGCCCTAGTTACCACTCCCTGAAGCTGGGCCTATCATCGGTCTCTCTCAAAAATGGGGAGACTGAGGCTCAAAGGGATACTTGTCAGGGTCACACAGTAAGTGAGTTGAAGGCCAGGAGACCGCATCCTACTGCCAGACCATGTCAGTGCAGCACAAGAGACTGAGTTCCTGCTCTTGTCTGGTCCGTGGGTCATGGGCCTATCCTGCCTACTCACCTACATACCTGCCTTGTGCCTGTGGCTGTGCCTAGGACCTGCTCTGGCCCCTCCAAGTCC
Organism: Pteropus alecto; assembly: GCF_000325575.1. NCBI lineage: Eukaryota > Metazoa > Chordata > Mammalia > Chiroptera > Pteropodidae > Pteropus > Pteropus alecto. Next base: position 6,931,363 of record NW_006433949.1, on the reverse strand, counting down.
TGTAGTACCACATCCTTGTCCACAGCCTGGCCCACTCCAGGCCTCAGCCAGCCCTCTGTGGAGACTCCCCGCCCTGTCCCATCCTAATGACTTGTCCCCCTCTCTACCCAGCTGCCCAGTGGGAGGCTCTTCCATGCAGCTGCTGTGATCTCGGATGCCATGTACATCTTCGGTGGCACTGTGGACAACAACATCCGCAGTGGGGAGATGTACAGGTTCCAGGTGAGGCTCACGGGCCTGCAGAGCAGGTGGCTACCCCTTGGGCTGATTCTGCAGTGGGGCTAGCCAAGGCAGATGGGCCCTGATGATGGAAACTGAGACCCAGTCCGTGGGGGAAGGGCTTGTCCAAGGGTGTCCAGAGCTGGGGCTGCACCTGGTGGGATGGCAGCCTTTCTGAGGAGTTTGGCAGCTGGGGTGGGGACTCTAGGCTGAGGCAATCAGGAACCTCAGTACAGTGTGGGGGGCTCACAGTAAAGCCAAAGGAGGCCTGGGAGCTGCCTGGGTCAATGGAGGGAGCTGGGCTGAGCTGAGCTTGGCACTGGGACCTCAAGGGCACTCATGGCCTGGAGGGGGCAGAGCCAGAGCCGACAGTGGCAACACTGGGGTCTCCTCTTGCAGTTCTCCTGTTATCCCAAGTGCACGCTACATGAAGACTATGGGAGGCTGTGGGAGAGCCGCCAGTTCTGCGATGTGGAATTTGTGCTAGGCGAGGTGGGTGCCCTCCCTGTGCCCAGCTCCGCCCACTGTGTGGATGTGTGGGGGCTTTGAGCCCAGAGGCACACTGGCTGTCTACTGGTACCTGGAGTCCCCAGGCCCCTGCCTTGTCTGGCTGGGTCTCTGTCCCCTGGGGTAGGGATATTTTGTCTTTCCACCAAGGCATTGTTCTTGCTGCAGAAGGAAGAGTGTGTGCAGGGCCACGTGGCCATTGTCACAGCACGAAGCCGCTGGCTTCGCAGGAAGATCGTGCAGGCACGGGAGCGACTGGCCCAGGTGAGATGCTGCCCCACCTGGCCCCACCTGGGCAGCAGCATCTGTGGGGTGCCCTTGAACTCCCCTTTTCCTCCCCACAGAAACTGGAGGAGGAGGCAGCTCCGGCTTCTAGGGAGGCCCCTGCTGTGGCTGTAGGCGGGGCCCGACCACCCATGCTGCATGTCGCCATCCGAGAGGCGGAGGCCCGGCCCTTCGAGGTGCTCATGCAATTCCTCTACACCGACAAGATCAAATACCCGAGAAAAGGTCTGTCTGGTCTGGGGCGGAAGGGGAACAGGGTGGGGTGCGGGTAGCCCTCCTTGCAGGTGGGCAGCCCGAGGCTCAGAGGCCGCGATTCCCTGTGACTGCTTGTGTGTGGCTCGGTTGTAGTTGCTGTCCGTTGGCCCTGACCCACAATTATCCATGGAGGGAGCCCTGGGCCCTGTCCTCCACTCCCTGCCCTTGGTCACTGAGGCTAAAGGAGCTCTTGGGCGCAGGCCATGTGGAGGATGTGCTGCTCATCATGGACGTGTACAAGTTGGCACTGAGCTTCCAGCTATGCCGCCTAGAGCAGCTGTGTCGGCAGTACATCGAGGCCTCCGTGGACCTGCAGAACGTGCTGGTCGTGTGTGAGAGCGCTGCCAGGCTACAACTGAGCCAGCTCAAGGTACGCTACCCTGCCCACTGATGCAAGCCCCTTGTCTGGTCTGGTGCCCTGTTGGGGCTGAGGCCTGACCCCACCTACCTGCCCGGCCTGTCTGTCCCAGGAGCACTGCCTGAACTTCGTGGTGAAGGAGTCCCACTTCAACCAGGTAATCATGATGAAGGAGTTCGAGCGCCTCTCGTCCCCACTGATTGTGGAGATCGTCCGTCGGAAGCAGCAGCCACCACCCCGTGCCCCCTCAGACCAGCCTGTGGACATCGGTAGGGAGCTTGGTCCCTTCCTTACCAGTGTCCAGCCAGAATGGCATTCATGTTGGTGAAGACTTGGGAGCCATGGACGCATCTGCCAGGCCCTCAGGCAGGGCGTGGGTGCAGGGGAGACCCCAGAGTGCTTCCCGGGCACAGGGACAGGGGCAGACAGGGAGGCAGTTTAGGGTTAGTAAAAGGAAGAATGCCTGACCCATGGGACTTTCCATAGTGGGCCATGCGCCTGTGGGTAGGGAACCTCCTGAGCATGTTTCTGGAGGTGACAGGGCACCTCTCGTGCGGGTGCCTGCCCTGACTGACATCCGGTCTGAGGGCTTCAGAGGTGAGCAATGTTCTCACTTTGGTCGCAGTGAGTAGTTACTGAGCTTCTCTTCTAGGCACACCCACATCTGGGGTCCAGTGAGGGTGAGCACAGCCTGCACACCTCAGATGCTCCCAGTGCCTCCTTGTCCCCACCTAGCCTAGGAAGGGATGTCATAGGCTCCTTCATCCTTGATTCTCCTTGGGGCCTGTACTGCCCCTGACCACTGGCTCCAGGTGACACACAGCAGGCAAACAGGGTGTGCCAAGCCCAGAGGAGGTCTAAGTGGGCTGAGAAGATAAGACTGGGGGATGGGTAGGCCTGAGGGTCATGTTTGGGGCCGAGGGGAGAAGAGGACAGGGCCTGGTAGTACCTCAAAGGCCACAATGAGGCCTCTGGCCTGGGGGAGGTTCATTCAGGGTGGAAAATGGGTGGATGTGCAGGAGGCAGTGCCCTGAGGCCTGAGTCAGAAGCAGCCCTCCATCTCAGAGTCTCCTGGAGGTAGGGGCACCTACTCAGGGTCCCTCCATGCCCCCTACCCCCAGGCACATCTCTGATCCAGGACATGAAGGCGTACCTAGAGGGGGCTGGCGCGGAGTTCTGTGACATCACGCTGCTGCTGGATGGGCACCCTCGGCCAGCCCACAAGGCCATCCTGGCTGCCCGCTCCAGGTGAGTGGGGTACGGCTGCAAGGCTGGGCGGGGCCCAGGCACTGGCTGTATCTGTTGAGAGCCAGGCCTCTGCTTCCCCTGTCTGTAGCTACTTTGAGGCCATGTTCCGGTCCTTTATGCCCGAGGATGGGCAGGTAAACATCTCCATTGGGGAGATGGTACCTAGCAGGCAAGCCTTCGAATCTATGCTGCGCTACATCTACTATGGCGAGGTCAACATGCCACCCGAAGATTCGCTGCATCCTTTCCCCTGAGGGTGCTCCCGGGTCATCACTGGGGGCCCCATCGCCCACCTTGGGCAGCTTTGGGACCCAACTGGCCAGTAGTCTTGACTGGGAAATTTCTGGAGGCCTTTCTAGTGCTGCCTGGTATTCTCCCAGAGTTCTCTGAAGCACTTGGTCAGCTAGCATGGAGGGGTTTGCAGCCAGGAAGGACGGGTGGGTTCTTGACTCTCACACCTGCTTGGAATAAGGAGTCGGTCATCGCTGTGTGACGGGCAAACAGATGGACATGGAGTGATTCCTGGTCATGGCACTTCAGTTGGGATCTGAACATAGGGTGCAAGGATGCCCTTCAGGGCTCTGGGAGGCTGTGGATGGTTCTGCAAATATGCATATGGGTCTTTTCTTGGAGAGAGGATTCTGTCGTATTCTTTGGATCTCGAGGAGGGAGGCCTTTGAACCCTAAGTGGTTTGGAGCCCGTGTAGAGATCAAGTCAGTGACCTGCCTGGATTGGAGTGGTTTCCCTGGTTCTGAGCAGCTGCAGTCTCTGCCCCCGGCATGTGGAGGCTCTGGATGTACCCTCCTCATGGAGCAGGGTGGTGGGTGGGAGAACGGCTCCTTTGTCAGCAGCTCCTTAACCAGCCTGCTGTAGCTACCTGTTCGCGGCCCCCTACTACTATGGCTTTTACAACAACCGGCTGCAGGCCTACTGCAAGCAGAACCTGGAGATGAACGTGACGGTGCAGAACGTGCTGCAGGTAGTGCGCCTGGTGCCCGCTGGCCTCCCTTCACTCAAGCGGGTGGGTGAGAGGGTGAGACAATACCCTAAGGAACCTGCCATTTCAGATCCTGGAGGCAGCTGACAAGACACAGGCGTTGGACATGAAGCGACACTGCCTGCACATCATCGTGCACCAGTTCACCAAGGTCAGGGCTCTCCTGGCCCAGCGTTCGTTGCCCACTCCTCATATTCAGGACCCACTCTCCCTTGGCATCAGCCTTGGTCAGTTGGGGTGGGGGAGGTATCTGGAATCTGGCTGTCTTCTGTAGCTGTGGGCCCTGGGGATAACCAAGCAGAGCTACCCACCCACTGGCCATGCCTCGCCCCGTGTTTGGAGCCTACCAGGCTCTCATGTGAATCCGGTTCCATCTGTTCTGGCCTTTGGTCACCTCCTGCAGGTCTCCAAGCTACCCACGCTGCGATCACTGAGCCAGCAGCTGCTGCTTGACATCATAGACTCCCTGGCCTCTCACATCTCCGACAAGCAGTGTGCAGAGTTGGGCGCTGACATCTAAAGGCCAGGCAGTGCCAGCCCATGCGTGGAGAATGACCATGCCTGCCCTGCCCCCCGTAAAGACTCTGCTGCCTACCCTCAGGCCTGTGACGGAGTGGTCAGACCTGCTGGCTGAGGGGCAGGGTGCTGAGCCTCAGAAGGAGCTGAGGGGATATCAGAAGTACATCGAGGCCTCCATGGCCCTGCAGAACATGCTGGTCGTGGGGAGCTCCAAATGCTCCATTTTACGGTTAAAGACACAGCCCACAGAAAGTGGACGGTGAAGCAGAACCCCTGGCTAGCACTCTCTTCTGGGGTGGAGGGCTGGTGGAAATCTAGAGTTCAGTGAAGAGGACCCAGCAGGAGGCAGAGGTCCTGGCTAGCGCCCCAGTGGTGGGAAAAGCCCACCAGGGAACAGGCTTTGGGCCCCCCGCCCGGCAGAGACCCAGCGTGGCTTGTGGGTCTGGCCACTGTGACATGTTGCAAAGGATTCTCTAATGTGGGGGCCACACAGTATTCACTCACCCTTGTGAAGATCCATGTAAGGGACCCCTCCTGTCACCTGGAGCTTGCAGTGGACAATAGTGATGGGCAAATGGAGTCTGACTCAATATGAATTTTGGTGCCCTTCAAGATGAATTTTTGGGTGTGAAGGGCTCTGAGGTTAGCTCCCAGCTCACAGGGTCAATCACTTTGGACTACGCCTGGATTCCAGAGGGGCTGCAGGATCACATGTGCCTGTATGAATCTTGGGGCTCTGGGGCTGTGCCAAGGAGAAGGCAGCAAAGATGTCTCCCAGGTCCCTGTCTGTCCCTATTTATTGTCATAGACATGTCTCTATTAAAGCTATTGCAGTGGTAGCTACTACACACAGCCAGCTGAGCTGGCATGATTCCCCACTAGTGAGCTCTGGCCTCAGCCCTTGGCCCTTCCAAAGCTGTGGACTGGCCATTTGGCTTAATTGCTTGGGATTGGCCAGTCTTGCCTGGTTCTCTATCTATGTCAGCAACTCCCTGCCTCTGCTTGGGGTGGTCCAGACATGTGGGGAGAGCAGATGTGGCAGGTTGACTCCTCCTCCCCTCCTGTGGTGCCAACCTCCCCAAACCACCACTGGAGCTGCCTTTTTCCTATGCTGCACTGTAAGCTCTTGCCTGGCTGGGAAGTGGGGATGAGCTACTGTGTCCTCCCCGTCCCCTGTGTGAGTCCATCCCATTGTGGAACACACCAATTTGCTTCCTTTCTGGGAACAAGGATCTTTCTGCCCCAGCTGCCAGGAAACCATTTTAGGGGAAATAATTTCTTCCCTGCCTTGAAGCTCGCTTTCTTTGTGCCCCTACACAAATGTGGCACTTGCTACTCAGCCATTGCCGAAGAGGCAAGGGGCAGGCGGATGGGGAGCCTTGGTGGCAGGTGGGCACCTTTAGGCAAAGGGAGCCTATCCGTAAGGCTGCCCACTAGGGAAGAAATGGCCTGGGGCAAAACAAGCCTGGAGCCTTAGGGAATTATTTGCAAACTGTGGTCTATAGCAGACCAGTGGGGACCCTTGTAATTGGCTGCTAGACTGTCTTTTCTAGACATGATATGAACAAATGAAGCTATATGCCAAGGCTCTAAAAAGCAAATTTCAAGACCATTGGGGAGTTTGCAGGACTAGAATTCAACTCTTGGGGTTGTGGCCAAGGCCCAGCAGGGAGTCACTTGTGTGGTTAAAACTGCCCCATGCACTGAGCTGTTTGCTATGATCACAGATGCAGGGAGGCCTTCCAGATCCCAGCTGAGTTGAAGAAAAATGGGGTTGGAAGTTGAGGTCAGTACTGCTGCCTGTGTGCTTCCCTCACCTCTCTCTAGACCTCCAAGGCCTAGAAATGTCATTTGTTAGGCCCTCACTACTTGCCAAGTATAGCAGCCACAGGTGGTCAAAAACTGTCACCCTTGTCTACTTGCAGATGAGGCACTGGTGAGTAGGGGGGCTGGCCTGCAGGCTAAAACTCAGTCTGGGTAGACTGGGCCTTGGATGGTAGTATGCTGTGTCCTTACAAAAGAACTGAGTCTGGCCTAGGTTTTAGGAGTATTTTCAAAGGGACCAGATTGCTTAAGTCAAGTCAATTTAAGGTGCCAAAGAAAGGGTATCCAGTGCTGCCCTTGGCCTCTACTCACAGCATCTAGTCTGTCAGAGAACCTTGTTGGGCACAGACCTATACTGGGAGGGGTGGGCAAGACCTGGCCTCTCTGCTTTCCACAGCTGAGAGCTTGGACCCCAGGGTCTGAGCCCTCTGGGTGTTCTAGCCACTGTATGCGGAAACAAGCCTGGTACTGAACCAGATACAGGGCCTCCTTCAGAAATCCTCTTTATTATGGCATTTGGTGGATGCAGCTTAGATCAGGTCCTTCTCTAGGTGTATATATACTGAGGAAGAGGCCAGAGCCCTGACGGACAGATACAGGGCCTCCTTCAGAAATCCTCTTTATTACGGCATTTGGTGGATGCAGCTTAGATCAAGTCCTTCTCTAGGTGTATACTGAGGAAGAGGCCAGAGCCCTGACGGGCAAACCCTCAGCCCTGGGTCCAGTGGCCTCTCAGGCCATGCTGCTGCTCAGCTGCATGGCAAAGTCCTGCACGTGCTCCTTCAGAGTCTGACGAGCATCCGCCTGTGCCCGCTTCTCCCGTGCCCTCTCCTGCTGCAGCTTGGTCAGCCGCAGCCGCAGCCGCTGTTCCCGCCGCTTGCAGGCTTGCAGCTGGCGCTGGGCCTTGTCCAGAGCATCAAGTGCAGCCTCAGCCCGCCGCTTCCAGAGCAGGGCACTGCCCACCTGGTAGCTGTGCTCATTCTGGATGTAGGCTCCAGCGGGTGGTGGAAGGCGCAGCATGTAGGCTGAGGGTGAGACAGGCCGCGGCTCAAGAGGGGATGGCTGCCGCTCTGGCTCTCGCTCTGGTGAAGGCTGAGTGCTACAGCCCGCTTCATCCGCTTGGGCACCCAGGGGCCCCAGGAGGTCTGAGAAGGGGCTGCTGAGGCCAGGCTCCAGCCTTCCAGTGGGAGAAGAAGGCAAAGCAGCAGGTGCTGAGGCCTCTTCCACAGGAAAGCAGGAGACATCAGCAGGTGGAGGTGGAGAGAAAGGAGTTGTGGGCCCTCGGCCCTCCGAGTAGCTGTGGGGAGAGAGAGAGACTGACCAGTCAGGCTAAGATCTTGCCAGACCCCGCTTCACTAGCTCCCTGAACCCTCTCCACAGCCTTAGACACCCTAAAGCCAAATCCCTCAGACTTGGGGTGGGAGTGGGGCACCCCCCACCTGTAGCACATACCGCTTCCTGCATCGCCGGAGCCGGCTGACATCAGGGGGGCCAGGTGTGTAATTGTGCCCCTTGCTCTTGGTTGTCCGGCGCAATTTGGAGAAAGTCTCAAATATCGTGGGAACTGCCCCCTCCTTCAGCCTGTGATACCCACTGTGGGTGAAAGCAGCTTGCATGAGATGGAGAACAAGCGCTGCCACTCCCAGCTGACCTGCGGGGGTGCAGAGCCTGCATGCCCTCCAGCACCCCAGAGCAGGGTCTCCACTGCTACCAAGGTGGGAGTGGGAAGGCATACAGCAAAGAATTAGTTTTGGGAATGTCAAGTTAGGCAGAGTTACACCAATCTCTTCCCCGCAGGCCTCTTCAAAGTTACGGTGCATGGAAAAGCTCCACCAGAACCGAGTTAACAACCAAAAAGAATTATTTCATTTGTGGACTTGGGGGGAAGGACTGGAGTGCTAAAAACACCTTCTGGAAAAGCTAATGTTTTTTTCTTGCATCACTGGCACAGTCATCCTGAGGTGAGTCTTATTGTCCTCATCTGTCAGAAGAGGAAACTGAAGTACAGAGATGGGAAGAGGCAGCTACCCTCGAAGCCAGGTCTGCCTGTTCCCGTGCCAGCTGCTCTAGGGACCTCCTATAGAGGCCCCAATACTGGCTGGCAAGGAGCTCACCTGATTCCCACCAGTTCAAAGCAGTTCTCTTCGAAGTGTTTGGAGCAGAAGTAGATGTACTCGGATGCTGGGTCCCATAGGCCCTGGCCGCTGGGGTCCAGCCTCTGGCAGTTGGCCAGCCACAAGCCACGCCTTGGGTTATCCTTTTTGGGAAGTCTGTGGAGCCACAAACCCGTGAGCCGCAGGCTGCCTGCAGCCCTGGGCTCATGCTGCCTAAGCTCCCCAGGTGGGAAGAGCAGGCCCTGAACATGTTGCCAAGAGACTGCCCTTCAATCCTGTCAGGTAAGCACCGCCCACCCGGGCAGACGAAGAAACTGAGGCCTAAAAAGGAGAGCAACTTGGTAAGGACCATCCAGCAGGTAAGAGTCGCAGAACAGTCCCCGCAAACTTCCAGTTCTTTCTTTCCAGTCTAAACTCATTCCCACCCAAACTGTCCTCTTCATCCTCTCCACCCACAAATTCAAGTCTTCCCCCGCGCAACTTGAGAAGGCGCATGCGCAATCGTGGCTTCACGCGGTGGGCAAAGTGGGCACATGCACACGTGAACCTTCGCGCGCCAGCACGCACGCGCGCTGACCTGTGAAAGGAGATGCCGCGGTTGCGCGTTTCGCGCGTATCCCGAGTGCAGCAGCCGGCGGCGGAGCAGTGACGCGGCATCTGGGGAAGAGGCGGGAGCTTGGTCGCGGGCGGATGTCCGGACCAGGAGGGGCCTCGCGCCCCCAGCCGCCGCTCCGATTCGGGCGGCCTTGGCCTTCCGGGTTTCTCCTGGCTGGATCTCGCCCGAGCCTCTTCCCAGCCGGTCCTCCTGACTCCCGTCAGCGGCGCTCACGGTCGCGCCATTGCTAAGCCGCCGAAGTCTCGCGATGTGTGGAGAGTGGCGGAAGTTAGTACCATAGAGACTCGGAAGCGCGGAGCGGTCGCCCGAGGGGAGGGGCGATCCCCGGAAGCGGCGGGATCGCGGTGTCGCCGCAATGCTGGCGTCATCTCGTGGTCTTTGGACGCCTGCGCCTTCGCAATGTGGGTACCTCTCCTTTGTTTTTTCGGGGTTAATTCTTGGCAGTCAATGCCCGGCATCCAACACTCGGCGGCGCAGAGCCGGGCGTAGCGGTCTGCGCGGTGCGGCAGCGGGAAACTGGCAGTGCCTCAGGATCCATGCAAGCCGCCCGGGGAGGCCCCGATCGCAAGAAAGGAAACCCCCACGGCAAGAAGTGGTGACCGGAACGCGTGATCTAAAGAACGTGACACAAACCAGTACTCACGATTTAACTTCTGGAGAGGTGTTGGTACCCTGACTCGGATCGCTAAGGTGCTAAGGTAAGGGGTCCTCGCCCGGGCTAGAGGACCGAAGTACATCCGACCTAACTTTGGCTACTCCGGTTTCTAACTTCTCTCCGGACATGATTCTTTTTCTCTCCTCTTTATTTTTTTCTTCTCTGCAAGACTTCCGAACAGGAGTCCCTCTGGGGATCACAGCTTCTCTCATTGGCTGCCACGCTCCTCGAGTTTGTTGCTTTCATCTCCTAGACTCTAGCATGGGGTTTCCTGCTGTTTGTCTCTGGAACACAAGAACTTGGCCACATCTCTGGTCCTTTGCTTTTGAAAACATTCTTGCTGATTCCGATAACCGAGACTTTAATCTCCGCCTGTCTCCTGTCCCACCTGCTTTCTATCCGCGGGAGGCATGAGGACACTTGGAACTGGGTCATAATTGGACTATATAATTTCAGCCGCATCCGACAGTACATTTCTCAGAGAACTGAAATCTGTAAGCGCCAGTGGCAACCGCTGCCTTTGGAAGCATTAGCTCTCTTTTGACTATTTAGATTGGCCATTCTAAGAGGGAGCTTGGGACACAGTAAGGTGGTTAATACATACCGATGCCAGGAGTAGGGAGTCTAGGAAGATTGATCATAGGACATAAAATCTATAGGTCCCAAAAGACGAGCTCAGGTTTTCATAGTGTGTGGGCAGCCTAGGCTGCTGCTGCTGGAGACGTTTAGCCAGAGGTCAGTGGGATACTCAGGGACACCTGACTACCTGCTAATAACTATGGGAAATCAAGGATGCATGATCCCCATCAGTTCCAAAAGGTTCTTGGAAATACATGAACACCTGTAGATATCTAAAAACATTCTTTATTCATTACAGGTTGCTCATCGATATGGGGGAACATCTTCCATTCCACCTGAGTTCCTGCTGGGATACATCTTAATTGGAGTAGATATAAACTAGGTGACATAAGGAAAAAAAGATTAATATTTTGTAACATATATGGCCCCAATATAAATTAGGAAACAGAGGAAAATGAGGAAATGTAAGCCTAAGTTATATCGTTTTACAACTAGATTTATTCTGCAGAAGACAGGGAAAATGGTCTGAAATCCCCTACATGCAGGCCTTTATGATTCTATACCAAAAATCTTGCTCTCTATAGTCCCCGCACCCAGAAACCAGGGGCAAGGGAGAGCCCTCCTGATATTCTGGATGCTTCCCTTCTCAACAACCCACTGTCTGTCAGGGGGGACCTCAGATACCCCCCCCCAATCTGGAGGCAGGGCCCCCCTTCCCTCATCTATTCCTGACAGTCCCAATTCAGAACCAGGGCCAATAAATAGGCCCTCTGCCTTATACTCCCATTTATCTAAGCCTTTCTGGAAACGTAGAAGTCAGCCCTGCAGGAGTCACCCATAGTGAGACTTCCTATCATCCTGCACCCCAAAAAATACTACCCTTGTGGGAGGTAGCTGATGGAAAAGGGATTATTTGAGTCCACGTCCGTCTCTTGAGGGACTTAGTTCAATGTAAGGAAAGGCTTGGATAGTCCTCTGCAGACTCCTCCTGATTCAGTGATAATTTGCAAGCACAGACTTTTTGGCCTTTGACCTAACTCGGAGAGAGATTTATATTGTAATTACTACTTGCTGCACTCCCGAAGAAACACAATCTGGGAGGCAGCTCAACAGCATGGAGATCAAATGTCAGTTGATCAACCGGACACCTATGTTGGAGGAGCCCAAGCGGTCCCTAACCAGGACCCAAATTATAGAATTGGGAAATCAGAGAAGGGACCATATGGTTTTGTGCCTCTTAGGAGGAATGAGAAAATGCATTAAAAAGCCTATTAACTATGAAAAGTTAAAAGGAATAACTCAGGAAAGATGAAAACCTAGCCCTTTTCCACGGGTGACTTATAGAGGCCTATAGAAAATATACCAACCTAGATCCTTCTATCCCTGAGGGCCAGTCTTTTAATGGGCCAACATTTTATTAATCGGTCAGCCCCTGATTGTCAGGAAAAACTCCAGAAGTTTTAGGATCTCAAACGCCAATGGCATAACTACTGGACATCGCCTTCTTTAAAAACTGTGACCAAAATTAAGAGGAAAAGCTCCAGCATGAGAAAAGACAGAATAGGGCCCAGGCTAAATTAATAGCCCTGGCTGTCAGCAGTACAGTTGGAAATATCCTGCCACCTCAGGGCCACTCAGAGGGACCAAGAAGACCCCACACTACAGGTAATCAAGGTAATGGAACCTGCTTCAAATGCAAGCTGCCCCCAGGGCCATGTCCTCTCTACAAAGATACAGGCCATTGGAATGAAGACTGCCCCCAGTCTGAGTATGGAAGCAATCTGCCTCAACAATGGCTACACTAGAGGATTGAAGAGGCCTGGGGATACCAATGGCCCTAAAACCCACCAATGACCTCATCACCACCAAAGAACCCTGGGTGACCCTAGACATGGCAGGTAAGCAATCTGATATTCTTATTGATACAGGGGCCACTTAATCTGCTCCGATCTCTTACACTGGACCTTTAACCTCCAAGAATATACTTATTACTGGGGTAAATGGAGATCCTAAAACCTGTTTCTTTATCCTCTCTCTTCCTTGCCAATTCTGAGGTAAATTAATCACATTTTTTCCTAGTTATGCCCCACTGTCCTATATTCCCCTGCTGGGGAGAAACCTTCTAAATAGCTCAGGGAATATATTAAGGTTTACCAGGAGACACCCCTGGACCAGCTTTAACCATGATACTATCTGAGGATGGTACCGTTACTCAGGTCCCAGCTTATACCCTAGAAAAGGTAGAATCTTCAATTTGGGACCAGGGTATTCCTGGCAAGGCCTTAACAGCTTAACTAATAGTAATAAATCTACGGCCTGGGATTAAATACCCTCGTAAAAACAGTATCTACTTCAGAAAGCAGCCCTGAAGGGACTTCAACTTTTCATAGAAAAAAATTTTAAACATGGCTTCCTGGTACCCTGTCAGTTACCATATAACACCCTCATTCCCATAAGCAAACCTAATGGAGAATATCAAACGGTCCAGGATTTAAGGGCAATAAATGAAGCTGTGGTTCCTCTTCATCCTGTTGTAGCAAATCCACATACCATACTAGCCCAAATCCCGGTTGATACCAATGGGTTTACTGTCCTAGATTTAAAAAATGCCTTTTTTTGGGGGGTGGGGAGGACAGTCCTGTCCATCTGCCTTCACAATATTTGTTTGCTTCTTAGTGGACGGATCCTGTGACTGGGTGTTCACAACCATATATACTTGGGCAGTACTACCCCAGGGATTTAGGGATAGTCCCATTTGCCCAGATGCTGGGAAAGGACTTAAAAGACAACCACAGTTTACAAAGGGGACTATTCTCCAATATATAGATGATCTCCTAATGTGCAGTCCCTCTAGAGAAGCCTCAAATCAAAATACTATCACTGTTCTTAATTTTCTCGAAGGTCGAAGAGAAAAGGTTTCACAAAAAAAGCTCAGGTCTCTCAGCAATGAGTCAGCTATCTAGGATATATCTTAACTCTTGGAAATAGACAGCTATCTGGGGGCCAGAAACAGGCCATTCTAAGCTCTGAGGTTCCAAAAACTAAAACAATTATACTTGTTCCTTGGAATGGCAGGTTTCTGCAGTATCTGGATCCCAGAGGTTGGACTAATAGCTAAGCCTTTATATTAGGCCACTGAGGGCCCTGATTAAAAACCTCTGGAATGGACAGGAGAATAAAATAGAGATTTTGAGGAAATTAAAAGGGCCCTAACCAAGGCCCCAGCCTTAGGCCTTCTTGATTTAAATAAGCCCTTTTTACTGAATGTAGCAGAGAAACAAGAAACAGTAATGAAAATCCTAGTACAGAAACTAGAGGACATCCCTTAGCCGGTGAGTTACTAAGAGGCTAGATAACATAGCCTGTGATGACCACACTGCCTAAGGACAGTAGTGCCGCTGCTTTAATAGTAGAGGAAGCCAACAAATTAACCTGAAGGCAAAGACTAGAAGTTTTCACCTCATATCAAGTCCAGGGAGTCTTAGAAATGAAGGGCCATCTCTGGCTTACTAGAGGAAGACTCACTAAATATCAGGCCCTTCTTTTAGATATTCCGGAGGTTATTCTAAAGCCCTGTAATACTTTAAATGCAACTTCTCTTATGCCAACTGAGACGTCCCCAGTGCTAACCCGTTCCTGCCTAGACGTCATTGGCCAGGTTTATTCAAGCAGAATCAACCTTTTAGATATACCCCTTGACAATCAGGAAGAATGGTTTGCTGAGGGCAGCAGCTTTATACAAAATGGACAAAGAAAAGCAGGATATCCTGTTGTGAGCCTATAGGAGGTCATAGAGGCTCATCTTTTGCCAATCATGACCTTGGCTTAAAAGGCAGAGCTCATTGCTTTGATGTGAGCTTTAATCCTAGGAAAAGATAAAATCGACTATTTACATAGATTCAAAATATGCCTTCCTTGTTCTACAGGCTCATGCCACCATCTAGGAAGAAAGAGGACTTTTAACTGCCAAAAATACCACTATTAAACAGGGGCCAGAAATCCTACAATTCCTAGCGGTGGTCAAGGAACCAAAACAGGTAGAGGTAATACACTGAGGCAGCCATCAAAAAGATGGGTGCTATATGGTTCAGGAAAATAATAAGGCAGAGAAAGAAACTAAGAGGGCTATCCCCCAAACTACCACCAAATTAGCATTATTCCCTTCTGGGAAAATTCACCAATAGGGTCTTAAGCTTCCATGCTTTGTCTCACTCCTTTAGCCACTGCCACCCTTGCTGCTACTTATGTAACTAAATCATAAAACTCAACAGTATCTTCTATCTGGATTCCTTCCTAGTAAATCAGGATATTTCCTTTGTGAGACAAATACTTACCTTTGGATATAGCCCTCTCCGATTATCTACTCATGCATGCTCTTTCCACCACACCCCGTCTCTGATTAAAAAGAATACGCATCTTGATTCCCTTATTAGTTAGACTGGGAATAGCGACCACAGCAGCCATGGGAATGGCAAGAATGGACTGGGAATAGTGACTGGAGGAGCCACAGGACCGGCAGGAATAATTACCTCCTCACAAGTATACCACAACCTCTTACTTGAGCTAGCAGATCTAAACACCTGGTGGCCATTTCTATTAGACATTTTCAAAACCAATTCATTAGCAGCAGTGGTTTTACAAAACAGCAGAGCACTTGATACCTTAATTGCCAAGGGAGGTGTTTGCACCATGTTAAATGAACAATGCTGTTTTGAGGTCAAACAGGCCAGGTACAAGAAGACATTCAGGGGTTCCTATCCAAGGCATCCCAACTTATCAAGCAGGCTGCCCAGGGTTAGTTCTCTTGGGAAACTACCTGGTCTTGGGTTTCCTGGCTCCTTCCCTTTGTTGGCCCTCTCATCTCAATACTTCTCCTCTTTGGACCATGAATATTTAATCTAATAAAATTATCTTTTCCAGATTATAACAGTTTCATGTTAAAACGATGATTATGCAGGGATTTCAACCCATTCCTTTGAGACAGAACCGACAGCTACAGCAGAGTGAACACTGGGATCCCTTGACCAGGCAGGGTGGGAATTCCGTGGTCCTCACTAGATAGAGCCTACTGCCCCTTATCAGCAAGAAGCAGCTAAAGAAGGCTGATCTTGGTCCCTCATCTCCCCACAAAAGATTTTGAGGATCAGGTCTCTCAGTGGATACAAAGCAGGAGTTAAACAGGACCCAGGGTAGCTCTGACATTCAGCTGTGAGATCTGGCTTACCTTCCAAAACCACTGTTATGTGATTGGCCCAGACTAAAGACTGTCTTAAGGAACCACAAATCCCCAGGCAGTGCACATGCAAATTGTAGTCTCTAGTATCCTGAAGTAATCTCTTGCTCATTATAAGTTTACTATACATATCATTAGCATTGAGGGTTTCGCTCAAGATGGTGAACAGAAAACCCAAGTAAGGAAAACAAATCAAGGGGTGGCCTTCAGAGGAAATCAGGAACGCCAACCCATATAATCTGCAAATCTAGAAACCAGTCAGGACGTAGCTCACTCACAGGCAGACCATAATCTTCCTATGCCCATAATCTTGCTTAATAAAGCCATTACTTTCACTCATACTCTGTCTCTGTCGAATTCTTTCGGCAAGAAAGACAAGGACCAAGGATTTATGATTGCCTGGTGGCAGTGCCTGTAATGGGAAGGGTGGGCGGTAGTTCTGGGGAAGTGTGTTGGGCAGAAGGTTCTATGTAATGACTTGCCTTAATGACTTGTTGCAGGGACATGACGGAAAAGCTAAGGGCCT
Source organism: Pteropus alecto (assembly GCF_000325575.1). NCBI lineage: Eukaryota > Metazoa > Chordata > Mammalia > Chiroptera > Pteropodidae > Pteropus > Pteropus alecto. The sequence continues at coordinate 6,915,427 of NW_006433949.1, read as the reverse complement.
TTGTGGAAAGGGAGGTCAGGAAGTGGCTTTGAGTTAGGTGAGGCAGCTTTAAGGGCCCCTCCCAAGAGTTAGGGTGAAAACAGCCATGCCATGACTCAGAAAAAAACCAGATTACTTTTCCATTCTCCAAAGAACAAGCATGGGTTGGGACAAAGGATTTAAAGAATGTTTAAAATAATCAAAGTATTTTTTTTCCTACTTCCCTGAGCCATGCCTTTTGAAGCCTTTCTAGGAGTAATGCAGTAGCTAAACATGCAGACACAATTAAACATACATAATTTTTTCAGTCTAAGAGGAAACATGTTTTTTCCCTATAAATCCACTTGGAAAAAGGCAGGTATCAGGGGAATTTTGTCACAGTGCAGCACAAGGGACAGATGATGCCTCAATACAGAAACTTTAATAGGTAAACATATCTTGTAATGTTATAGATGGGAATACAAAGGGATGGTTGCCAGCTGCACTCTTCCATTCAGTATTCTTCTCCTTCTTCGGCCTCTGCTTCCACAGAATCCACGCCCACCTCTTCATAATCTTTCTCCAGAGCTGCCAGGTCCTCCCGGGCCTCAGAGAACTCCCCTTCCTCCATGCCCTCCCCCACATACCAGTGCACAAAGGCTCGCTTTGCATACATGAGATCGAACTTATGGTCCAGGCGGGCCCAGGCCTCGGCGATGGCGGTGGTATTGCTCAGCATGCACACAGCCCGCTGCACCTTGGCCAAGTCTCCCCCAGGGACGACGGTGGGGGGCTGGTAGTTGATGCCCACCTACCAGAGAAGGGAAACATAAAAGTTTATGTTGTGGCTTCAGAAATAGTAGCTTGTTTTTCAAAACTGAACCTATGGACATGGTTTAAATGATGCCCCACAGAAATTGGTACATTATTTTTTGGCAATATCTACATTTAATATCCTTTATATACTTTCACTTCTTGAGTTTACCCAAACGAGAGCACAAAGCTACATGTATAAAAATGTTTATGTACTTAGGTTAACACACTGTAATAACAAAACTGGAAACATGTCCATCATGGGGAACTATGATGGAACTAAGTTAAAATATTATGCCCATACCATGAAACACTATGTACCATCATAAAAAAGAATGAGCACTCTGTCCTGGCATATAAATTTGTCCAAGGTATATGGTATACTTGGTAAGAAAACTAGCAAGTTGAATTCTATGTATTTATGCTTACAAATAGTTATAGCATAACAAACAGGCTAGAGCCCTGGACAGTTAAGGGAACATCATGCTAGAGAAATACAAATGCTTGGGAGTGTGCCAAGGCAGTCACCACCTGTCCTGGTAAGCAGAAAGCAGCCACCAGGCACACAGCCAGTCTCCAAAAGTCTGGAGGGGCAGGAAAAGGATACATGGGGTTCCAACCCTGATCAAGGGGTACCCTCCCACAGCTCTAAGGCCAGGCCAGACAGCCCCTCCCAAGTGGGAACGCTGCTAGCTTTCTGTTCTTTTTGGCCATCTGTGTTCAGTGAGTTTAGTCTGTCACCTATGTGAAAAAATTGTGCATCCTTTGCCTATGTTGCTGGCCTCTGTCAACATCACCCATATAATGAGGCATAATGTACCTTTACACAGAATATCTCTTGAAAGACAAAGCTCTGGGGAAGGGAAGAGAACTTTAGTTTTTCAGCCTTTTGCATTGTTTTAATATTTTGCCACATGCATTTTTATAACTGAAAGTATTTAAATATGGAAGAGTCCTTGAAAAGAGCATATCCCTGAGCAAATGACATACAGTGAAATTATAAACCAAACCAAAAAAAAAGCAATGAGAATTCAACATGGTTCATCTGAGGCTGGACTGTCTTCTGTGGAGACAGTAGAAGCTTTAACTTCGTGCACCTCCCCATAGATCAGCCTCCCTACTGGGTCACAGGAGCCAGAGACTTAGCTACAATAGAAAATCTGGGTACAGGGCACAGACCTCCCAGCTGAGGCTGTCATGGATGTCCTTACTTTCCAAAGGTCACAGTGACTGACTGAAAGAATTGCCTCCACTCAAGTCAAGAACTTGGTAATTAGACACAAAGAACGGAAGGTTTCAGTTCCAATCTATTACCTCTAATGTCTGCAAACCTATGTAAGTCTAAATGAATATTTCCAGATTGGTGAAACCTGTTGTAGATTTTACCCTTACCTGTGAGTCACTTTAAATCAGTTTTATGTCCACAGAGATGATCTGTGTGTCTTAAAGTGGAACTGACAAAGGGCGAGACAACTTCGACAACTTGTGTGTAGTCACAGGCAAGCTATAGCCATTCCAAATGGGAATATGACACATATTACCACTACCTGTCATTTTCAATCTGGCATGGCCCTGGAACTTGCAACTCCCCAAACTCCTCAGAGTACCATCAGGGCTTACAAATGTGGGGTCTACAGCTTTATCTAATGCAGAAACCAACTGTGAGCAAGGACTTAAAGAAGATGGAACAAAGTTAACGAACCCAAGCATGATGAAGCACTTAGCCTGATAACAGGTCTAGAGCCTAACATTGTTATTCGGCTTCCAAGTACATGTTGGAATAGGTTTACAGTAATGCCCAGATTTCAAATATTTGTGAGTTACCAAAATGCCCAGAAAATTCCTACATTTCTATTTAAGAAAAAACTGCTATTTTAAGAAAATTCCTATTATGAGAAAAAGTATCATTTCTAAGGCCAACCAACGTTTCCTGCACTAATTCCACCATCCAAATGGGAACAAAGATCCTTCAGAAAATTTCCTGTTTTGTTAAAAAATTTTCTCACCACAGATGAACAGTGTGATGACTCAGAAAAGAAGTTACATGACACCACCGAATAAACTACCACTCTGATACAATTATTTATGACCACACCAAGAGTGTAGTGGCCATGGAACAGGGGTGTTCTCCACGAGGGCAGCATTCTATTGCAAGGTCTACTAAATGCTGAAAGGTTAAACCACTCGCTATCACGCAGCCCTACCTTAAATCCTGTCGGGCACCAATCCACAAACTGGATGGTGCGCTTGGTCTTGATGGTAGCGATGGCCGCGTTGACATCTTTCGGAACCACGTCCCCCCTGTACAACATGCAGCAGGCCATGTACTTGCCGTGGCGAGGGTCACACTTGACCATCTGATTGGCCGGCTCGAAGCAGGCATTGGTGATCTCAGCCACGGACAGCTGCTCGTGGTAGGCCTTCTCAGCAGAGATGACCGGGGCGTAAGTGGCCAGGGGGAAGTGGATGCGGGGGTACGGGACCAGGTTGGTCTGGAATTCCGTCAAGTCCACGTTCAGGGCCCCGTCGAAGCGCAGGGAGGCCGTGATGGAGGACACGATCTGCCCAATCAGACGATTGAGGTTGGTGTATGTGGGCCGCTCGATATCCAGGTTGCGCCGACATATGTCATAGATGGCCTCATTGTCCACCATGAAGGCACAGTCAGAATGTTCCAAGGTTGTGTGGGTGGTCAAGATGGAGTTGTAGGGCTCCACCACAGCCGTGGACACCTGGGGGGCTGGGTAAATGGCAAATTCGAGCTTGGACTTCTTGCCGTAGTCCACCGAGAGCCGCTCCATGAGCAGAGATGCAAACCCAGAGCCGGTGCCACCCCCGAAGCTGTGGAAGATGAGGAAGCCCTGCAGCCCCGTGCACAGATCCGCCTGAGGGAAAGCAGAGACCGTGATTAATACCTGCATACGCCATACCGCCAGTCTCCAACAGGCTGCGGGTTGCTTCTCCTTGCCTCTACAAGAGCACATGGATTCAAATTGTCCCCAGTGAACATTCATTACACTTTGAGGTGAGGCAAAGCAGACACTAAGATGTATGAATGCACTTCAGAAAGGAAGATGACAGAGTCACAATTCTGGCCTGGGTTTTGCCAAAATGACCTCCTGGTCCCAATGCAAGGCCTACTCTCTCATCCAGGACAATGTCAACAGGAAGCCTTCCCAGTGATCTTACCAGTTTGCGGATCCGGTCCAGGACCAGGTCAACAATCTCCTTGCCGATGGTGTAATGGCCTCTGGCGTAATTATTGGCTGCGTCTTCCTTTCCAGTGATCAGCTGCTCCGGATGGAAGAGCTGCCTGTAGGTCCCTGTGCGCACTTCATCTACAATGAGGACAAAGACACGTGTGCCTCAGGTCTTTAAGGATGATTGTTAATTCACCAGCATGGAGAGATTCGGAGACCGTTCAATTATACTGAGCACATGCTGTTCCTTGTAGGTCAACAGCACCAGAGAGCACCTCTATGTTAATATACAGATCACAAGTGCAATCTATGGCTCTAGGGAGGTAACTCAAATACCAGCTTGACCTATTCCCAAAAAAGGGAGCAGAGCTCTCACCCATCCCCGCCTAGGCAATTCTACATGTACATATTTATATGAAAGGGTATAATTAAAGGAAAAATACTGGAGTACTAGACAGTCACCATGCCAGCGTGACTTTTGCCAGGCAGTGTTAACAGAGCATGCTGTGTGGCCTGGGTCTCCCAGATTGTAAAGTGACATTCTGTCATCCCCTGGGTGGCCAGTGACAGGTACTCTCTTTGGAAACTACCTCAGGCATCTAACCTGGAGGAACCCAGTGAATGTTCTCTACTTACCATCCTATATCTGAGATGCAGGTCAAGACTGTCTTGCACAGCATTAAGATGGGACGTCGCCCGGCACCCCGCAAGCAGGGTCTGTAAGACCACCTGCCTGGGGCTGAGGCAGTCACAAATAAATCTGTCACCGGCCCATCTTACTGCTGGCAAAGCAGCTTATTTTTCTGCATGTGAGGGTTTCTTAAATCAGAAATTGAGCCCATTTCAAGCACTACCTTTCAGTTTCTCACCTAACATGGTCACGGACATACCCATGTGTCCGTTCTTCCTTTCTGCAGAAGGATTCGAAGGAGCACACTTGAAGATTTGGCGAGGATCTTCTACCTTCCCTGAAAAGCCGCCCTCAGGCCCAAATACCTACCGACCACGGTGGGCTCCAGGTCCACAAACACTGCTCTGGGCACATGCTTGCCAGCCCCAGTCTCGCTGAAGAATGTATGGAATGAGTCGTCCCCACCGCCGATGGTTTTGTCACTTGGCATTTGCCCATCAGGCTGAATTCCATGTTCAAGGCAGTACAATTCCCAGCAGGCATTGCCGATCTGGACGCCGGCCTGTCCCACGTGGATAGAAATGCACTCTCGCTGGGAACCAGAACATAAATGTGAGACTCAGTTCATCTTCAAGGTAACTGTCACTATATGGCATGCAAGTGAGACCTGACACTATAAATTAATGACAAGGATACGTTGAGAAATGCATCATTAGCTGATTTCGTCATTGTGTGAGCATCACAGAGTGCACTCATACAAACCTAGATGGTCTAGCTTACTACACATCTAGGCTGTATGATACAGGTATGCCTCTGCAGGTAATTGTAACACAATGGAACATATTTGTGTAGCCTAGAAAAGGTACAGTGAAAATACAGTATAAAAGATAAAAAACTGTACATGCGTACAGGGCACTTACCCTGAACGGAGCTTACAGGACTGGAAGTTGCTCTGAGTAAGTCGGTGAGCGAGTGTGAAGGCCTAGGACATGACTGTGCACTACTATAGGCTTTATAAACACTGTCCCACAGGCCCTCCCCCTGCTTCCTTCTGACAGAGTCAGAAAAACAATGAAGCTGTCAATGCTCCTCTATGTTCAAGGATTGTGGGGAAGAGTGATCAGAAATATTTGGGAGAAACTGGCTGGGTAAGGCATAGATTACCACAATAGTGACTGTCAGGAGAGAGTGAAAAGTGGCCTGAGGATCAGGGAATAAGAAATTAAGATGGAGAGATAATACCAGTAATAAGGTATTATTGCATGTTTGGAGCTGTGATTAGATTAAGGAACTTGGCAGTATTCATTTAAAAAAAAATGTTTAATATGGGGAGGAGGTAGAAATGAGGATTCAATATTTTGAATTTGGAAATTTATTCTTTGTTCCACTGACCCTATCTGGCATAAAAAGCTCCCTCTGGCATTGAATTGATGGAAAAAATAAAACTTATCTGTGCTTTACATGATTACAATCTGAAAACATTTCCAAAGTACAGATACACTACCACAGAAAACTTTTATTAAAGTGGCAATGGCACTTCTTAAGATAGCTCCTATGAACCTGTATCTGCACAGGATCTTAGGTGGATAGAAATGCACTCTTGCTAGGAAACAATATAATTATGAGACCTACTCGTCTTTAGGTAATGATCACTATATGGCACACAAAATATAATTTAATATATGTACGTGTTTCAGAATGCTAAGGCTTTCTCAAACCTTATTTCCCACAAGGTTTATGTGACCCTCTTAGCTACCAGGTATCAAAGTTAGTCTTGGTACCTAAGTGTTTCCTGCTATACAAAAATTACGTTATTTTAAAACTTGGAAGCTGTAGGTCAATAGCAAAACTCCATGTTACAGCTAGTCATAGCAATTCTATAAATAGCAGTTTTTGATTGTGTCCTGATTAAAGGATGAGATAAAGAAGATAATAGTGTTGGGGAAGGAAATGTGGACTAGGACACAGGTCACCATGGCCAAAGCACTAATGGTCATTCCCCGAGTGTGTCTTCTATCTGCCCCTCTAGTTCTACCTTCTTTTCTCCATGCAGCTCTATGCTCCCGGAGGCTGACCCACGTGGGTGCATCAAAGGGTTTCTTTGCCCCCTGCTTCTGGTTACTTTAGTCAATGGCAGACAGCAGCTAGAGACCAGCTTAGAAGGTGGTGTGGTCAGGGTGTTCCTTCTCCAGCTCCCTCTCTGCCAGACTGCAATGGGTTGCTTGAGTTGGTTTATCAAGACCACAAGCTTTTAGCACTCAGCCTTTATTAAGCTGCCCTCACCCCTTCAAGCCTAGAGCAGAATGCTCTGTTTGACCATTTAGTGGCAGGAAGTTGAAGCTTCTAGATAAGTAGGGAACTATGTCCTCCAGCAAAAATATGAAGGTGGGTAAAACTGTTGGCACCTGAACACAAATCAAGGTACTGGCACCAAACTATACCAGTGGTTATTGGATTCTTCACACTTATGCACTCAGAGTTAAAAAGGATAAAAAAGGCCAATTTCATTTAGGAATGTCCTTGATGAAGCAAAAAGATTATTAAATTAACCTTCTGTACTGGACAAAATGGAACGTACACATAAAGTACTTGTGCACACGCTGAAATACTGCTGTCATGAGAAAAAGCATTTGTGTATTTGAATCCCCAACTGAACTAGCTCCCTATTTTTTCCCCCATGAAATGCTATTTGTATTTGAAAGAACTGGCTATTCAGACTGAGATATGTTATTTATGTTAACATGTGTTGCTTTAAAATCAACAAATATTTTTACAGTTGTTTTAATTTCTAATGGGATAAATACCAATATATTTATCCCATTAGAAATTAAGGCTCTTCGGTAATTTTTAATTAAGGGAGACCCTGAGACCAGAGAATTTGAGAACCGC
>NW_006433949.1:6885459-6907883 GCF_000325575.1 Pteropus alecto | reverse complement strand
GAATCATCACTACGGTTTGTTGTCTCAGAGACGGAGTCAAGGCCGTCCAACAACCCAGCTGCCATCTTGGCTCGTTACAGCAATTTCCCGGGAGCCTCCAGCCCTTGCCAACTCCTCACCACACCACCTCCCCCAACCGCCCACTTCAACGCAGGGGGTCACCGCTGCTCTCCCGGCGCACAAACTCAGAACGAGCGACCTCCAGTGCCCACCCGGGGGGCCTCCAGCCCACGCGGTGACCCCCCTGCAGGAATGGTTCTCCGCTCCAGGGGCCTCCCGCGCCCTTCCCAGCCCCCTCTCTCTGCCGACGCCCGCTCCCGCGGCACCCCGGGTCCTTCTGTCCGCCTCACGTGGCGGGCTTCGTCCACCTTCCCGCCTGGGCGCCCGCAGACTAAGTTTCTGGGGTGCTGCCCATCGTGCCGGACTGCAGCACCCCCGCCTAGGGCCCACACCCCAGGGCCCTTACCATGGTGAACGCTGCCGCTGCTGCCGCCGGACTCAGCACCCAGACCTCAACCGTCCACAGCCGCCGCGCGCCCAACTGCCGCGCCCACGTCCGCGCGCTGCCGTTTATAGGCCCGCTGCTGGCCAGGCGGCCATTGGTCCAGAAGGCCTTGAGGCGGGCTGAGTGCTGGAATCCCACTTCTGATTGGCTGTTGCTCGACTCGTGGAGTGTTGGGCTTTCTGATTGGATGCGGGTTTGGCGGGAAGACTGTGGGATCAAGGAAGGCGAACCGCAGACCAGAGTGATCTGAGCCGTTCTCTGACCTTAGGTTGGAGCAGCCGTGGTGTCTACCTGGGTAGGGCACAGGACGCTAACCTGCACATAAGTCCCCGACAGCATGCGAATGACTTGACGTCGACCTTGTGCTGTAGTCCCCTCGCCAGATGCCTCAGGCCCACTCGTCCCCCGCCCCCGCTTCTTTTTCTCGTCTTTGCAAACATGGCCACCTCCTAGAGGCATACCGTTATCTACCGAAAGTATGCACGCCCCCCCCTTTCCCACCCCTTTCCAGGAGCAGAAAGGCCTTTTCCATACAGCACCATGTAACTGGGTAGGATTTGATTACTGCTTTAATGAAGAATGGGTGTCCTGGGACAAGGGAGGGGAAGGCACACAAAAGCTGGATTGGGACGCATTTTGGAGGACTTTGGAACAATCACTTGATTCTTCCATTCTGTACAGATCAACTGAACTTTCTTTAGGATCTAATGTATGTTTACTTCTTGGAAAAGGTGGGGGGGGAGATAGAGGAATCCAGGCGTACCCCCACCACAATATAGTACCCTGTTTTCGCGTTCCAGCCAGATCCTTAACTTCTCAGAGGAGAGTGATGAATGTGACCCCTGCCATGAAACACGACAGATATGAGTAGGACTTAGGGAGCCTCTGAACAGTGTCATCAGGCCTTTGGAAAGATGGATTTGGCTGTAGGGAGAGAGTGGAGGGAGATCCGCAGAGAGCTAGAGAAACCAGGAGAATCCCTCCCTGCTTCTTCCAATGACAAAGGTGAGTCTTTCTACCTTATTCAGCTTTGCTGCCGCCATAACAAAATACTACAGACTGAGTGGCTTAAACAACAGAAGTTATGTTCTCACAATTCTGGGGGCTAGAAGTCTCAGACCAAGGTCTGGAAGGGTTGAGTTCTGGTGAGGGCTTTCTTCCTGGCTTGCAGAAGGCTGCCTTCTAGCTATGCCTTCACATGAGAGGAAGGGGAAGAGAACAAGCTTTCTAGTGCCTTTTATAAGGACACTAATCTTTTCAGATCTGGCCCCACCCTTATGACCTCATTCAACCTTAATTACTTCCTGTCTCCAAATACAGTCACACTGGGGGTTGGGCTTTAACATATAAATGGGGGGGAAGGGAACATGATTCAGTCTATAACACCCTCCCTGAAGGCTCCAACCATGCCATACACATAACTGCATTGTAACCTGTATCACTTTGTGTTTTTAATTACCGTTTATTTTTCTGATTAGAAAGTAATACATGCTTGTAATAGAAAGTGTGGATATGCAGGAAAATATAAAAATTAAAATCCAAAAACCCACAAATAGTTTTTTTGTATGTGTGTGTATATCTATATACACATATATAGTCATATTTTCTTACATAATTTGGATCAAACTATTTTTTTGGTAACAGGTTTCTTGATATAATTCACATGCCATACAATTTACCCATTTCAAGTGGTACACAATTCAATGGTTTTTAGTATATTCACAGAGTTGTGCAGTCATCACCACAACCAATTTTAGAACATTCGATCGTCCCCCAAATGATAAAAAGAACCTAGTCAACCTTTGCTTTCTACCTCCAGATTTCCCTCCTCTATATAATCATATAAACTGAATCATACAATATGTGGACTTTTGCGACTGACTTTTACTTAGCACACATATTGTTTTCAAGGACCATCCATATTGTAGCATGTACCAATACTTTGCTCCTCTTTTTTTAAATGTCATTATTGATACACAATTCACATACAATACAATTCACCTATTTAACATATACAATTCAATTACTTTTAGTATATTCATGTAGTTGTGCAACTATTACCACAATCAATTTTAGAAAATTTTTATCACCCCAAATTTCACTCCTTTTTATTGCCAAATAATGTACCATTTTATGGATACACCACATTTTATTTATCCATTCATCAGTTGGTGAGCATTTGCACTTTATTATGTGGATCAACAAGTTTTTGTGTGGACATATGTTTTCACTTTTCTAGAAATGTATTTGCCAGGTTATATGGTAACTCTATGTTTAACTTTTTGAGGAACTGCCAGACAAACCATGTGATTTTTTTATCCTAATTTACTTACTTAACATTAATCATGTGCATTTTCATAAATTGTTAAATGTACTTTGAGCACCTGGCGTTTAATGTTTGCAGAGTTCCAAATCTTAGTTAACTAATCCCCTCTTATTGGGCCTTTAGATTATTTCCTATTGCCATTATTATAAACAGCATTTCTGTACAGCAGATTAGTCAGACCATTGGCTTAAAGTACACAGACAGTTTTAAGGCTGTTGGTGCATAATGAATGCCTTCCAAAAAAGTTGTGTCAGTTTGCATTATGGTAAGTTGAGTTTGAGAATGCCAGTTGTGCACCATCTTATATTTTAATTGTCTCCCAAGATAAGTCACCAGGGCAAGGATTTGTTTGGGCATCTTTGACCCCATACCAGTTCAATGTGCAGCATAGAGTACGAATTCATGTTACGCGAATGAGTGAGAGCAAAGGAAGGCACAGGTTAGCGCAGTGGCTGTGGGTAGAGAGGAGAGTACAGGTGTCTGAGTCATCATGAAGATCGGTTCCATAGGACTCACCACCTGGTTGACATGGGGACTCAGTGCAGAGTCAAATGGTAAGAAGGCATCACGAGGCCACACTCAACAGTCATTTAGGGGCAGACACTGGTAGGGACGGTCTGAAGACTGGCAGCAACTCTTTTTTGTACTCCACTCTGCGGGCAGCAGTCTTTATGCAAAGCCCTGGAAGAATTACCTTCACTGAGCTAGCAAGGTCATCAAACTCTCTGTTCACTTGAATGTCCTGAGGAGAAACCCATTACAAAACAGTACGTTATCACTTTCTGAGAACTTGACTTTTTCACTTACACACACAGGTCTCAAAGAAGCTCCTTAGGACAGCTTCTCTCCTATGGATGAAAATGCCATTACTCCCCAAACTGTTAAAATTGAGAAGAAAAAGGGCTTGAGGGGGGTTTCTAGGGGCCTGCTCTATTTCTTAGTCTGGGGGCTGGTTACGTAGGTGTATCCTGTTTGTGAAAATTCACTGAGCTCTGCCCTTAATACATGTGCAATTTTCAGCATAAATGTTGTTCTTCAATAAAATAAGAGAAGAAGGGGAGTTCGGGGGAAGAGAACTAGCACTGATTGAGTCTTTTTTGCACAAGCCCTTTCCATAGGGTCTGTCATCTCATCCCACCTTCACAATGTCCCTGGGTGGCAGGCCCTGTTGCACATAAAGATAAGTCTGAGTCCTGGGAAGGGTTTTACAAGAAAGGTAAGGATTCAGAAGTATTTCCCTTAAATCTGAGGATAAAATCTGGGCTAAAATTAGACTAAATATAACAGTTAAGGAAGAGGAAAATAGAACACTGTATGTAGATTAGTGTTGATCTCTAATTTAGAATCCGAGATCCCATGCTATGGGCTCAGGACTGGGTTCCAGGCCTGTCTGATTCCAAACCCTGTGGTATTTTCATTATACTGAAAGCTGCTGATAATAACAATACATTGTATTGAATAAGCATTTATTTTGGTAGGACAATTTCATATATCATTCCATTTTTTAGAATGATAGAATCCAATGCTGACAGGAAGTCTCAGAGCAGAGGGAACATGGTCATGGCAAGCTACTCTCTGGCTTTGGAGCCATAGAAACCAGGCAGGTAGAAGGAAAGAATAAGGATATTTGCCACCAGTTGTCCCAAGCCTGAAGGACTAGAACTGTGAAAACACATCTCTGGAAAGGCTTTGACTCAAGTCTGGCTTGAAATAAATCAAGATAGAATAAGCAGTGATTTGTGATCAGACTTTTTAAAAAATATATTTGAGGATTTTCTCCTTAATGTTAACTGCCTTAGAGAAGAGTGATATTTGTTTCTATATTAAAAACGCAAAATTGAATGAAAAGGGGTCCTGATTTCTCTCACAGCCATGCAAATGAATCTTCTAGCACCACAATCCACCTGCAGGCAGTGCAGGCTGGGTCGGGGAGGGGGCTGCCCTGCCAGTGCCAAACCTGCGGATCCAAGTATCAGTGAAGAGGGAGTGCTGTGCCTCCTGAGCCGCTTGTTCTCTCTCAGCCCATGAAAAATCCAGGTGGGGGTTTGAGGTGAGACCACAGTAGTACCCTCAGTCAGGAGTGGGAGTGGAGCGTCATGACCTCCATTTATTTAGGCTGAGAGTGGAACTCAGACTTTGCCATGCTATATGTGGCCAGGGCACTCATTTCTCTAAGTCTTACTTTCTTCTTCACAGGGCTGTGGTGAGGTTTATGAAAAGCTCTTACAGAGAAATCTAGCAGCTCCAGGGCAGACACCGGATTATTCTGGACAGACTTGAGAACACCCAAGCAGCCTTCACTTCTCATGGGATTCCTGGACACCTAGGAAATACACATGAACACAAAACTGAGAAAAATTGATCCCAGGGAGCCCAGGAGAACAACACAAACGAGGAGGAGGGATGCCTCATCTCTGATGATGTGCCTCAGGACAGCCCCACTGTCTCAGCTCAGTAGGTGTCTCCATTCGGCAAAATGCCCTGGGTGAGGCTGCAGGGCCGGGGAAGAGAGGAAGGAGGTGGGTACTGGATGAGCACCCACCGAGTGCCTGGCTCTGTTCCCATGCCAAGGATATAGACATATGATATAACCCCACCCTGAAAGAGCTCACCTGCTGGGGAAAGAGGAGAAAAAGAAAAATCATAAAAACGCCATGTGATAAGTGCAATGAGAGAGTGTACACCAATTTTATCTGGGAGGTAAAGGTTGGATGAGTAATAAAACACCTGATTTCAGCTTTACAGGTGAGATAGGCAGAGCTAGGCATTTCAGCAAGAAGAGCAGCAGCAGCAAAGAGATGAAATACTGCACTACGTGCACGGAGAATTCTGAGCAGCTTGGATGAGAGAGAAATTTCAAGGCAGGAGGGAAGGGTGGGTTGACAGAGCCCAGATCCCGATGACATGCTGTGAATGACGCACTACCAAGCTCGAATTTATCCAGTGGGAAACCTCTGATGGGTTTAGAGCAGGGAGGGACAGAGGCATATTTCTGATTTGAAAGATCACCTGGTAGCAGATGAGAAGGAAGAGCCACAGATGAGAAACTAGCAGGTCAACAGAACTCGAGGAGAAATGAGAAAGGAGGGGACAGCCTGAGCACTCTCAGGAGGTGAGATGAAGGAGGGAAGATGTGGGGAAAAAAGGGAAAGACAAGCACTGGGCCCCAGCTTCTGACTCAAGGAGAAGGAGCTCCCCATCCCACCCCACCCTGCTGCACACACACTGAGAGTCAGCCTTTATAGGGAGATGATGCTTTCAGGTTGGACTCAGAATCCGACGTGCTATGGGATACCTGGGGAACTGTCCAACAGGTGGAAATGTGGATCCAGAGCTTAAGAGAGAGGTCTAGGTTCCAGGGGTGGGAGAGGAATGAGCCTCAGGCTGGGGATGGGGGTGCTGCAAGGGGCTTCTCTGCCAGTTGAGGGAGCTGAGGGCTGGGCAGGGTTGAGTGCTCTCTAGAACTGGAGGTACTGTCTTCCGAGCACATGCTGTTGGGACAGTGGTCCTCATGGACCTGCTCCACCCTTGGCTGCACCCTCCCTGCTCTGTATTCTGCTCAGCTGACCTCTCCCCAGTGGCAACCCTGGAGGATGGGAACTCCTGCTGTGCACACAAGGCCTCAGGTCTGAGTGGTGGCCTACAGTACGCCTGGGCTGACCATGGGTTCCAGCAAGACTAGAAGATGTGCAGGGGAGAAGATGAAGGGCAAACAAGTGTGCCCCAACCCTCAGCAGCAGAGCAGCACTCTGGCGGGCTGAGAAAGAGAAAGGACGGTAGTGATTTGTGATCAGACTTAGGATTTCGTGATGCCACTGGGAGAGAAGGATGGAGGTGGAAGAGGAGTTTGAATAAGTACATGGGCCAGGCCAGAGATGGGTGAGTGAGTGGCAAGGGGAAGAAGAGGTTACAAGAGGCAGCCAGGAGGCCCCCTCCGCCATCTGGGCTCTGGAACCTATGTACTCTGCTACTATTGGAGTGGGATGTGGCAGGGGAGGGCTCTGTCTGGACAGGGACAGGCAGGTCTTGCTGGGGCCTCCCCCATCAGGCTAGCACTCACGACAAGAATCCTCAGTGTCTGGTTGACCCGGAGGCCCAGGCCCAGGTTTAGGGCTCCCACCATAGAGATGCGGTTGTTGCTGCAACAGAATGACAGGTATATTATGCTACCTTCCGAGTGACTGTGCAGAACCAGATTGTCCCAGGGGCTGCTAGTGCAGCCACCGGGTAGGGCTTTTCAGCCTCCACTCACACCCTGGGGACCCTGAGCAGGCCAGTGTGTAAAAGCTGTATAGTAACCCTGCTTCATTGGAGGCTCCCAGTGTCCAGCAAGATCACCCGACAAACACACCTGGAGCGTCCCCCCTCTCCCCACCCCCACCCCGTGGAGTTCAGCTGCTACTCCCTGGCCCTCAGAGCTCAGCAGGTGTTCTGCCCCAGCTGGCACCCCCTACCTGTTACCATGACAGCATCTGTTCTGGAAAACTACCCAGCTCCTCCCCCAGTCTTCTCTTCCTCCAGCTGGACCGAAACTCCAGGCCCCAGCATGGCTCTTGGCCACTTTGTCTCTGAAGCCAATCCCTTTTCTTTCTGACTTCTCAGACCCCACTCCAGCCTCGAATTTCAACATCTCTTTGGCCTTGGATCCTTCCATGAAGAAGAAAAGAAGGCAGGTAGGCCCTGTTTACTGTGCAGACCCCAGGAGGGGCTCAGCCATGCAGCCCATGACCTGTCAGGCTTCTGCCTCTCTCCTTTCCTCTGGGCTTGCAGCTCCTGCTCTGGTTACCTGCTGAGGGCTGAGACCCTGCTTTTGCCTGAAGAAGCAGACCCTCCTAGCAGCCACGTACTGAGCAGAGCATGCATGTGGGCCCACTTGTCAGAGTCAACTTCTGAAAGGGAGGAAAACTCACATAAAGCACCAAGCCCACACCAGGCTCTGCGGAAGAGGCTTTATACACATAAGTCCCTGCTTGTGTGGTAGGAATTATGAGCCCAGCATGTAAGTCATGACCTCAAGTGAGAGGATGGAGCTAGGTGCTCCTGGATTGTGGCTCAGGCCCCATCATGGGTAGATGGTGGTAAGTTTGGGAATTAAAGTTGTGAACGGCAACAAGATCATGGAGCCCTTGGGCCCTGGGGTGGCTATGGGCCCAGAGACTATGACACAGGGACACCTTGTGCTCCTTACCTCATGTTAAGTTCCTCTAACACATTGTTAGTCCTAAGTGCCTCGCCCACTGCAGAGGCTCCAGAGTCTCCAAAACCATTGTATGAGATGTCCAGGACTCTCAGGAAGATGTTTGCCTGGAATGCAAAAGCGCAAAGCTATGGGATCTCAGGTGGCAGTGGAGAAAGCCAGGGCTGCAGCCTCAAAGCCCAGAATGTCTGAGGTACAAGTAGCGTGGACTGAGAGCAGAAGGACAGAGGTTCCAGGGAAGAGTATTGTGGATCAGATGATGGTGACCAGTAGAGCTGAACTAGAAGCACAGCACAGAGGGTGGGTGTGGATATGAATGATCCTGAGACTGAGGCATTTGCCTGCAGCAGTAGGCCCCAGAGACAGAGTGACCAGACCCCATGCTCACTTGGGGAGTCTTTCGAGGGCAGGGACCTTGAGGCACAGAGCAGTCCAGGGCCCAGAGTTGAATGAAATCTTCCCAAGGGACTGTGATGGGAAGAAGGGTGGGAGCTTGTTGTATGCTGGGAAGACAGAGCATGACCTCCCATCTTGTGGGGGAGGACCCCAGCTCAGCCCCTGTCAGACGGCAAGGCAGTAGCTGCTGTCCCTGAGAAGGACCCCACAACGGTAGCCAACCTGGGAAACATTGTAGATACTTTGTGTCACCCTGGCAGGGACTGCAGTCACCCATTCTTGCAGCCTATGAAGCACAACATACAAGGGAGAAGGTAGGCTATTAGATCATGGGATCCAAGGGTGCAAGGGTGTCACTCAAGGAAGCATCTGCACATGCCCCACAGTGAGCATGTGTTACCAGACTGCACACTGTCCTCACCAGCTGAGTGTCTGTGATGTCTGGGGAAGGTGTGCGACATTCAGCTGTGGACCTCTCAGTAAGTAATGTGAGACTGGGCACAGTGTATTGAAGTCATTAAATGGGGCTGGGAAAATTAAAGCCACCTAACAAAATATTCCTTAAGCTTTGCTTAAAAGATCCAAGGCTCATTTCTGAAGAGCTGCAACAGCAGGGTGCTGGCCCCTGGGAGACCTGCCCCCAAGGGACAGGCTGGAGGGGCCGACTATGGAGTGGGGCTGGGGGCCTCATACCTCCAGTCCCCTGGCAAAGGCAATGGCTCCTGGGCCTCGAAGGTGATTCCAGCTTATGTTAAGCTCAGTGAGTCCTGTGTTTTCTGCCAGGGCCGGTCCAAGTATCTCCCCTTCAGAAACACCAAGACAGACCTTCTTATTCTCTGTTCATTCCTTCAAAAAATGATACTGATGCCTGCTGTGTGCCAGGGTGTCTGCTGGGCATGAGGATCGTGGAGTTGAACCCAACATGGGCCTGCCCTGCCCCCAAGGATTTCATATTTAATGGGGGAGACATAAATACAAATGAATGTGATATACGCTATTATAGACTACACACAGAGAGCTGTGGGAACAGAGTGGGGTCTAAACTTGTTTGGAGGTGGTGGTCAGGACAGAGGAGATAACCTTGAAGCCTGAGGTACTCACCATACACGTCTGTATGCACAAGGGAGAGCAGACACAGGAAAGAGTAAATGAGTGTGCAGAGGCACAGGGAGCACAGGCCTGGCTCTGGAGGTGTGGGAGGGATCCAATAAAATGAAGTAGGAGTGATGGGCAATTGAGAGAGGCCTTAAAAACTAGGACAAGTGTCTTGGGCACTGCCCTAGTGGTGGAGAGGAGGCAGGGAGGGCTTTAAGAAGTGACAAGGCTGAATTCCTTAGCTGGTGTAGGGGATGGACTGGGGTGGGTGGGAGCAGAGACAAAAGGCTAGGGGACCAGTTGAAAGGCGAGTTCCATAGTCTAGGCAAGAGGTGACAAGGCTAACACAGTTGTGATGGAGAGGAGGCAGCAGTGGTAGAGAAATGAAATGGTGGAGAAGATGTGTGGGGTGAGAAACCCTGAGAGATATTTAGCATGTAAAGTGGGCAGAAGCCACACCAATCCACCCACCCTGCTCTTGACTCTGTCAGCCCTCAACCAGTCTGACCTGCTTCCAGGTCTCAAAAGTGCCAGCATTGGCACACCTCCTGGGTACCCCCCTGCGTGGAACTGTTGATCCCCCTCTTCACCTGGCTGACAGCTCTTCATCCTTCTAACCGGAGTTCCTGGCATCAGGAAGCCTTGCTTGCCTAGCTGGGCTGGGCCACCTCAGGATCCATGTCCACTATGCTTCCATCCTTCCAGGCTCTGACCCTTAGATCTCTTTCTGCCTGGCTTGTCTCTCCCATCAGCCTGAGAGTCCCCTAGAGATCTGAATTTGATTCCTCTCTATGGTCCCAGCACCTAGCACTGAGTAAGGCTAGATTGAAGAAATGCACAGAGGAAAAACCTGTGAACTAACTGAGCAGTGCTCTCAGCCAGGGGCTCAGCCAGTACGCCACGGCAGATCCTTTTAGCACCTTGGAGAGCTCCCTGCAAGCCGTGAGGACTGCAGAACTCTGGACTCCATGCCCAGCACTGGGTCTGACTCCTACAGGTTCTTAGATAAGGTACTTTCTACTTCCTCAGACACTTCCAGGGCTGCGAGGAGAGGGTGATGGGCCCCCAGTTTGTAGGGAAGTCCCTACTTTGCTGAACAGCTAGAGGGTGAGATGTTTCTTCTATATGCATGAATCGACTGCTGTAGTTCCAATGCTTGGCCTTTGTGAACCTTGCAGCCGACCTATGAGGTAGGTACTACCATTGCCATGGGTCGGTGCTGGGGGGGGCGGAGAACCGAGACCCAAGCTCCTTCACCCCTCAAGGGAGTCGGACCCACCCACAGATCCCTACTTGTGGAAACAAAATGGCCCCACTGAGTCTGTCCTTTTCCAGGCTGAAGACCTCCTACCCTATATTTGTGCAGCAGCCTACATGGGGCCTTAGCTTCCAGCCACCTCCATTCTGGCTGCCTTTCTGGTGCTTCCCTTCTGACCATGCAGGCCCAGACAGACACCTATACTTAGTTTGCTGAAAGTATGAAATGAGTTTCTCTTATTTCACTGACTTCTCACAATAATTTTCTTAGGAGGCAAACTGGCTCTCTGGCAGTTATATTCTAGGACTGATTCTCACAAGCCAAGACTGGTACCACTTCACTCACTCTAAGCAGTTTAAGACAGAGCAGTGATTCTCAAACTTTCTGGATCAGACAAATTTTCTGGGGCATCTGTTAACATGCAGGTGACTAGGCACCCCACTCAACAGTCTGGTGCAGCAGGTCCAGGGCCCAGGAATCTGTATTCCTAACCTACGGTCCCAGGTGGTTCTTATAATTGATTGGAGTGGTTGGAGGCAGGCAGGTAGAACTACATGTCCTGGCAAAGCAGACAGCCCATGCAAAGGCCCTGGGGCATGAAAGTGGTAACATCCAGGAATCCCACTGATGTCTTCCACAGCACTTGGAATACAATCTTCATGCCTTTTGCCATGATTTGTAGCCCTGCAGCCCCCTGTCGCATCTCTACTCCATGGCCTAGCCACTCCCCCCTGGCTCACTAGCCCAGTCACACTGGCATTTATCAGTCTAGGAAATAGGCCTGCAGGTTCACTACTCTTTTGCTTGAAATGCTCTCCCTCTGGTCTTGCCATGCCTAATCCCTCCCCGTGCCCCTCCCTCCCACATTTCAGCTTAAATGTCACCTCAGCTCAGAGGCCACTCTGATCATCCTTCTAAAGCAGGGATCTCCATTCTTCCCCAGAATCATACCCTGTTTGTTTCTTGTGTAGCGCTAATAATTATGGAGAATTATCTGGTTAATATGTGTTCCTTGAGGTCAGGGCCTTTGTTTTGTTTATGGCTAGATTCCTAGTGGCCAGATCAGCTCCCAGTGCATGTAGCAGTGGGCAGTGAGATGTTTGTGGAATGGATTAAGAGTTCTGTGTAGAAGGAGTGAGAAAGGGGCAGGTGAAAGTGGAACATGGGGAGCAGGAGCCAGAGCACAGATGCTCAGAGTGGTCCTGCCAACCGCTACCCACCCCTGCCCCAGGAAGATGGTCTCAAGTGCCCCATGGTGGCCCTGGTCAGATATTACCTGCTTGGTCATTTAGGTGGTTATAGCTCAGGTCCAGGGACTTCAGGCCCGTGTGGGCCAGCAGGAGTTCAGCAAGGTACTGGGCCGCCTGCTCCTCCAGGCCGTTCCCTGCCAGCTGTACCTTCTGTATGGCCGGGTTCACTGCGAGGGTGGCACAGATGGCCTGGGCTCCCACTGCTCCCAGCTGGTTCTCTGACAGGTCTACATCTGGGGGGCCGGAACCACTCCTCTGTCAGTGGGTTCCAAAGCCAGGCACCAGCCTCCTCTACCCTCCTCCATCTCCCAAACTTTGAGGCCTGAGGCAGAAGGGGCATTGCAGTCGGACTGCCCTGGGGTACATGGCAACTCTGCCACCCAACAGCTGGGTCTCCTCAGGCCCCAGGAAGCTTCCCTGACATCTATCCCTACCTTGTGTGTCCACAGCTTCTTTGTCAAGGCGTTAAAATCACCTACTTTGTGTTGCTATGGAGAATGCCTGTGATGAAGATGCAGCCACCCTGTTGATAATTCGTGCCTGGCAGCAATATAACCCACCCACAGAAGCCCTCACTGCCACATTTTTGGGGACTGGCAATAATAGTCCAAGTGGTCGTGCTCAGAGCACTTATGTGAGCCAGATACAGTTTCACTAATGCACACCACATCCCCAAAGGCTAAGTGGCATTGTTGGGGCCATTTCACAGATTGGAAACAGGCTCAGGGAGGTTGAGCTTCTCACCCAAGGTCACCCCCCTCTTCAGTGGCAGAGGCAGCATTTGGATCTAGCCCCACCAAACTTCCACCCCGCCCTCCTTCCTCTCATTCTGCCCAGCTCCCACCTCTGTGTCAAAGGACTCTCCCACCTACAGTCAAGCATTGGGAGGCCACCACCTGCAGAGTGTACTATTCAGCAGAGGAAAGGAGTGGGTGGGGTGGGGCAGGTCAGGAACAGAGTGGCATTCAGCCTTGGGTGCACCACAGAGGGTGCACCCTCTGTAGTGGAGGACTATGTAGTGCTCCACACCCTCCACTCCTGTGATGAGGCCCCACCCCAGTAACACCAGCAGGCCCCAGGTAAGAAGGTCTGGCTGTGGCAGGTTGGGTGGGGGAAGGGCAGTGGCCTCAGGAAAGGAATCTTCAGGAATGGGAGGATTCAAGCCTGCCCACCAGGCTCAGCACCTACCGCAGATGCTGCTGTTTTTACTCAGGGCACCTGCCAGGGCCTCTGCACCGGCCCCACAGAGCTCGTTGTCTCGAAGGTCCAGCCTCTTGACATAGGGATTGGAGGTTAGTGAGGAAGCCAGAGCCTGGGCCCCCTGCGACAGAGAGGGGTCTGAGGCACCTGGTCCTTCCCAGGGCTGAAAGCCCCAGACACAGCTAGCTACTCCTCTGATGCGTGTTTCCAGGGCTCAGCCCACTCATTGCCTTCCAGCTGGAAAAGCTTCCCTTTCCCACGTGCCCAGGGACACCCATTTCTTGTCCTAGGTTCCACCAAGATCTCACCTCTTGGAGTCTGTCCTGACCCCCTAGCACGCTAGGTGCCCACTGCAGGCTCCCCAGCTCTTATTCTGAACTCTGTCATAGGCCTGATCCCACCTGTCACCCAGATGTGGGGAGTGAGACGTGCCTGACAGAGAAAGGCCAGGGAATGTGTGGGATGGGCTCAGGAAGGGGGGCTACAGCCATGGCTGCTGCCTCCCAGGCCCTCTCCCTCCAGACCTGGCCCTAGGGTCCCTCCAGGGGTACCTGGGGCCCCAGGCCACGGTGACGCAGGTTCAGCTCTGGTGTGCTCCCTTGGCGCAGAAAGCAGGAGGCAGGCACGACGCTGTGGGCCTGGCAAGATTTCAGGTAGAGGGTGTCCTTGACTAGTTCTCCAAGCCCACGGGTGCCTGATAGGAAACAAGGGGAAGAATGTGGATCCCTCCCCACGCACAACCAGCCACCTTCAAGGGCTCCCCGGTCCTCTGTCACTACCCAGCATTTAACACCACTCTGGAAGTGTGTTCGAATGGTGAAATTCCTTATGTGGCTAGGAGCATTTCAGGGAGGGCACGGGGCTGGAGTTGCCTCCAGCTGCCCTGAAAGTGTCCCACAGAGGGGAGCGCTCCTTGCTCTGCTGGACAGGGGTCCCCTGTCCTCTGGGCTCCCGTCTGCCCCTTCCACCCCTTCTGAAGAAGTCCCCAAGGTGAAGAGACAGGCCTGTTCCCTGCTGCTTGGGGGCACCTTCTGTCTCCAGGTCAGAGTCCGAACTCTCCTCGGTCTCTGGGACCCCTGCAAGATGCCCAGCGGTGGCCACCGCCTCTTTCTCCTCCTCTTCATTCTCCCCAGACTTCTCGCAGGGACTCCTTATGTTTACACTCATTTTGTGGTTGCGGGCACTGAGGCCCAGACTGTGCGCCACCGCACCTAGATTGGGGGGCCTGGGGATGTGGGTGGACGCTCGAGCTGCCTTGACCAGTCGCATGTGGTATGCAGTGAACAGGCGCCCGCTGTAGCCAATAGAGATGCGCTCTCCCCTGCGGCAGTCGCCCTGGCAACCCAGTATTGTTGGTTGCTGCAGAAACCGCCGCTGGCCTGCGCTGACCTTGAATCTGCTCCTAGCCGGGAGAGTAAGGGCTCGCCAGGGGCCAGGCGCGACGCGGGACGCTTTGAAGGCGCCTGTTCTCCCTGCGGTCCCATGCAATTCCAGCATCGCACCCCTTCCCAAGGACTGGGGAACAGGCCTGATTCTAGATCTCGCACTGTCGTCTCTGCGCTTGAGTGGTGGGGGGTGGGAGCAGCTCTGCGGGGGCATCACACAGGAGGACCTTGTACCTTGCAGAACCCGGTCACTCTCCTCTCTGGAGCCAGAGTTGCACTCTCATTCTGTGGGTTCCAGTTCTCTCCCGTGCTCTAGCGTCACATATGCAGCTTTACCCACCAGGAACATTCCTCCCTAAATTTGTTGAACTTCAGAATCTTGAAGTGTCAGCTCAGAGGTCACGTCTTCTTGAAGCTTTCCTTGGCTCTTCCTCTGAGCAACTATCACCCCAACGCCATCCTCTCAAAGTACTTATAACACCTGTCATTCCCTCACCAACCAAGGAAATGAGGCCAGAGGGCAGGGGACAGGGGCTGCTCCTCTCCCGGTGCCAGGGATCTGACAGAGGGAGTCTGGAGAGGCTGGGAGGCTCAGGGCAGCTGGAAGTTGGGACTGAGCCCAGGGGTGGGGGGTGGAGGCTGGATCCTGCTCTGAGTGGATCCTATCCCTTTAATAGCTGCTGGCCTGGCCCCGCTTGGGCTCCTGCCTTACCTCCTGTTCAGCTGTGACTGCAGCTGCTATGCTGACTCATGTGCCCCCGGCAGCCATCAGGGACTGGGAGCATGGGCTCCCCAGGGGCCTTGGCAGGCTGGGGGCTTCTGGATTACAAAACTGAGAAGTATGTGATGACCAGGAACTGGCGGGTGGGCGTTCTGCAGAGGCTGTTGCAGCTCGGGGTCATGGTCTACGTGGTAGGGTAAGAGAACAGCTCCTGGCCACACTTTCTGAAGGGACTGTGACTGGTTCTGCTGTGATAAGGGTTGAGAGTTTGACTCTTCAGGGGCTGGGCTGGTGGTAGTGGAGGTGGGCAGGTTGGGACAGGGTAGAGGATAGACAGAAGGAAGGATATCTGTCTGTCTAGGGGCCAGTGGGTGCAAGAGCAAGTTGTGTGTTTGTGTCCTCCTGTGTGCCCACCTGCCTCTTTTCCTGGGCCTTGTCCCCAGTCCCATTTGGGCTCTAGGCACTGAGCAGAATGGCCCCCACCCCTGCCCAGCTTGACCCTGCGTGGGGCAGGAAGTAATCCCTGACATTTGTGAGAGCTGGAGCAGTAAGGCCCCCTATAGAGACCACCAGTTCTAGCTGGGTCAGGGGAATCTTTAAGGAGGAAACTTGGTCTAGCCAGGGGAGGGGGAGGTGTTGGCTGGTGAAGGAGGTGGCAGTGGGCACCTCCAACTCCATGGTGCCTGTAGGAGACTCCCATGAGGGCACCGGCTCTCTAATGCATGGCCTGTGTTTCTGGTGAGAAATGAGGGTAGAGAGGAGGCAGGGCCTGAGCAGTGTGAAAGCTTACAGGATATGAGGGAGAGAGGCTGGGTGGGGGGCCAGCTCTGCCATTGACTACCATGTGTTGGGGACACACCACACTTCCCATCACCTCCTCCCCAGGTGGGCCCTCCTTGCCAAGAAAGGCTACCAGGAGCGGGACCTGGACCCCCAGATTTCCGTTATCACCAAACTCAAAGGGGTTTCTGTGACCCAGATCAAGGAGCTGGGGAATCGGCTGTGGGACGTGGCTGACTTCGTGAAGCCAGCACAGGTGGGTGCCTAGTGCTGCTGCCGGGCACTGACACCTCCGATACCACCCTTGCAGTGAATGTGTGTGAGAGAGGCATGCAGTGCCAAAGGGGAGTGCTGGCTCCGTCACAGGGCCAGGCTCAGGAAGGGCCTTCAGAGGAGTGGCACCTGGACAGGGCTGTCGGGAACACGTAAGAGGTTTACAGGTGGATGAGGGGTCAGGTCAGGAAGCCAGGCCAGGGGAATTACATTTACAAAGGCTACGTCTGGAAAAGAATGGACTGTCTGGGAACTCAAGGCTTGAGCTTGAAGGTGGGCTGGAAGGGGTGTAGGGGGCCAGGGCCTGGAGCTTCTCGAATGCTCCCCTCCTTGACCTGGGGTGCTGCTGTCAGGCACTGCTCCTCTGCCCCTCCCACACTGCATTTCCGGCCCCTTCTTCTTCCACTCAGATTGTCCACAGCCTGTTTTCACCTCTGTCCTACTGATTCCCAGACTGTAGCCCTGGTGACAACCTGCCCCGGGCACAGCTGCCTCCAAGGTGCATTCCCACCACATCCACAGAGAAATTATCCCCCCTCTCCCAGTGTGGCCTCTTTTAATCCACCAGGGCCAAAGTCGGACCCAGCTTGACACCTTCCTGTCCTTCCTCCCTGTCTTTTCCATCACCTAATAGTTTAAACTGCTGCCTGCGCCTTACCCGGATGAAACTGTGCTGTTCTAGTGGGTCCCCAGGTGTACCCATGCAGCGGCCAGGCTGAACTTTCACGTGTGACATGTGACAGAACCTTGCTTTCCATCCTTGGGAGGCTCCCTGTCCATGATGGTGGCCACCAAGTCCCTTCAGATCCTGACCGCTGCCACACCCCTCTGCCCTCTGCCTAATTTTTACATCCCCTTTGCAGATCTCACATTCAGCACACAGGTGCCAGCCACCCTTTCTGTCCTTGGCCACCCTTTACCCAGGCAGAGCTCACCACTTACTCCCCTGCCTTTTGGCCACATGTCATGTGTGCAATAAGAAGGCCACCTTCCCACCAGCTCTGGACTTTAGTATCTAGAAACAAGAGGTTCTTGGAGAATTCTGGTTTAGTGAATGGGAGTGAACATGAGAAATACATTTGTCTCGAAGAGGCAGACATGGGCTCAGAAATGGCCAGGAAGAGCCAGCCTCCCATCTCTGCCTTGACTTGCCTCACTGGAGACATTTTCCTGGGGCACAGGGTTGGTGACTCGATGGGGCCAGGACCCTTTTCCTCACACACCAAGTTGCCAGCTTCTGGCCTCTCCCATTGAGGGAGCCCTGTGAGCACCAACTCTGACACTTGCCTTCTAGGGAGAGAATGTGTTCTTCTTGGTGACCAATTTCCATGTGACTCCAAAACAAGTTCAAGGCAGATGCCCAGAGGTAGGTTGCTCACACTTTCAATGGGTCCCCGGTTCCTTTTCTAGGCCTGGGTCACCAGCCATGTCCTCCCTTCTTCCCAGGTGACTGAGGGCTCAGTATGTGCTACTGTAGTGGTCCCCAAAGCTTTTGGCACCAGGGACCGGTGCTCCTATGAGAATTTAATGCCTAATGATCTGAGGTGGAGCTGAGGCAGTGATGCCAGCGCTGGGGAGTAGCTGCAAATCCAGACGAAGCTTCACTCGCTCACCTGCCACTCACCTCCTGCTGTGCAGCCCGGTTCATAACAGGCCACGGACTGGTACTGGTCCACGGCCCAGGGATTGAAGACCCCTGACCTATTCAATATTTGTTTTGTAGACTATTCTGAAATTTTGCTGGGGCCACGGTTCTGTGTTTTCTGAAATTTGTGTGATTCCTCTTTGGACATGTCCTGGCTTCTGGCCCTTCCCAAGAAACTGCCAGGCCTGGGAAGTAATTCATCTGATCTGACAATCCAGTTTCATGAGACTAGCCAGAGTTCCTGCCAGCTACTTTCAGGATTCCTGGTCATCTAGTCCCTCCCAACACATGCACTGTGTTCTTTGTAATGTCATAGCCTTCATCAAACACCTGCCAAGCAAACCCCTGGGCCAAGCCCTGTGCTGATCTTACAAAACTCTGTTTCCCATACCTCAAGAAACTCCTGCACAGACAGCCCAGCCAAGGCGGCAGGTCCTGCGATGGGGGCAGAGGCTACAGATGGGAGACCCAGGGAGGCACTTCTGTCAGCTTGGGGCCTCGGGAAGGGTTTCCTGCAGGACTGGAGGCTCAGGTGGGATCTCAAGGATGTCCAGGCAGAGGGGGCTGTATGGGCGAAGGCCCTGAGCTGTGTGAGATGAAACACCTCCAAGGGCACCTGCTGCTGAGTGGGGCTGGAGCCTAGATTTGGATTGAGATGCGAAGGCGGTGACTTGAGATCTCAGGGCCCCTGTGAACTCCACTAAGGAGCTGAATTCTATCACAGGAGCAGCAGGGCCTTCTGAGGGGCTCAGGGGAGGGGCACTCCATCTTCTGTGCGTAGGATGGACCACGCAGGTTGCCGGGTGGAGGCAGATCAGGGCAGAGGCATGGCCTCGTGGTGGTCACCACGCAGTCCAGTTGGAGGAGACGGTGGCCCAGCCAGGGTGGAGAGGAGAGAGAACAGGTGGCCCCACACTATCCTCTGCCCTTGTATCACAGTCCCACCCCCCACAAAGTTCCGCCATCTCATTTGGCTTCTCAGAGTCCCCCAGCTTTTCCTGGCACTGTGTTTCTCCTGCGCCCCTGAGCTGGGCGCCCTGGATAGTGGTGTCCATCCTCTGTGCAGGCAGAACTGTGTCTGTGTGAACACTTGACCTTCAAGGGTGCCTTTCTATCTGGAGTCTGGGACCCAAGAAAGCGGACTACCTGGCTGATCACCAGAATTCTGTCACTATGTGCATGCATTAATGTCCCTGTTTGACTGAAGAACAGGCAGGAAAGGGTCTAGTCTGTGGGGTCCTACTTCCCTACCCAGGCCCCTTGGACCAAGGTCCTGTCCTTTGTCTGCCACGGTCAGTGCCTTCACCCTGGCATGGACTTACCCTTCCCAGGGCATCTCTACCTTCCCTGTTGTATGATCTGAATTGGGACCAGAGAAGCTGGGCTCTGATGAATCACTTCTGTCCCCACTAGGGACAGAACAATCAGGAGGAAAGGAGTCTCGCCTTGTCTTAGAATATAGCACCTGCACCCCATCTGGTCAGGGGCTGCCCACCCCCCCTGCTCTGACCACCTCCTTTTATTTTCACCTTTCAGCTTTTCCTTGTGCTCCCAAACTCAGAGAATCCTGGGAGGTTAAGGCAGGGAGGGGCATATCCCTGTGGACTGCAGGGCTGGGTTACCCCCTGGGCCCCTGACGATTCTACTCTCTCACCTCCCTCAGCATCCCTCCATCCCACTGGCTAACTGCTGGACCCACGAGGACTGTCCTGAAGGGGAGACGGGGACACACAGCCATGGTAACAGTGGGCCTTGTCATCTAGCCTGGGTGGCTTCTGAGTACAGTCCTGGAGGTGTCTCTGCATGTCTCCTTTCTGCCAATAGCCCCTGTTCACCCATCCCCGACTCCAGGCCTAGAGTTTGTCTTATGTTTTCAAGGCATAAAAACAGGCCAGTGCGTGGTGTTCAACGGGACGCACAGGACCTGTGAGATCCGGGGCTGGTGCCCCGTGGAGAGTAGCACTGTGCCTGTGTAAGTTTCCCTCTACCCCCAGGGCAGGGCCCCAAGACCAGCAGAGCCTGCCTCTCACCTCCTGCCCACCCCACCCACAGGAAGCCTCTGCTGGTCCAGGCTGAGAACTTCACACTGTTCATCAAAAATACTGTCACCTTCAGCAAATTTAACTTCTCCAAGTAAGCATGGGTGGGTCGTGGCAGGCACCAGATCCTCCTTGTTCCCTGGCTAGCCTGACAGCCCCCCTCGCCTGGCCCCTTTCAGGTCCAATGCCTTGGAGACCTGGGACAACACCTATTTCAAGCACTGCCGCTATGATGCATTCTCCAGTCCCTTCTGCCCAGTATTCCGCATTGGGGACCTTGTGGCTGCTGCTGGAGGGGCCTTTGAGGATCTGGCATTGCTGGTAGGTCTGTGGGGGTCAGGTTCTGGGAGGACACAGGGAGAGGGTCCAGAGCCATTGTGTCAGTGGAGCGGTGATATGCCATGTGCAGGGTGGTGCTGTAGGCATCCGTGTCCTCTGGGATTGCAACCTGGATGCTGGGGGCTCTGACTGCCGGCCCCACTACTCCTTCCAGCTGCAGGAGCGGAGCTACAACTTCAGGTACCACTTCCATAGCCCCCAGCGCCCACCTGCCACTCCTCAGCCAAGTCCCCCTCTACCTGTTCTCCTGTGGAGGCCAGGACGGACCCCACCCCAGCCCAGCTCTCTGGATACTCTATTGTGTGTACGAGGGGCAGGAAGGAGCGTCCTCAGCTCCAAGTCCCCCAGCACAGTCTCTGTCCAGCCTCCCCCTGAGCCCATCCTTCACCCCATCTGTCCCCACACCCAACATTATAGCTGCGACCCCTGACCCCCGGCCCCTTCTTCACCCCACCCCGCCTCTAGTATCTTCCCTCCACAGCACAGAGGGCTTTCTTTTTAAATTTTCCCTTGAAGTTTTATTTTTATTTTTTTAAAATCCATAGAAAAGTCCAAAGATTAGTATTATGAACACCTAAATACTCTTCATCTGGATTCACTAGGTTTTTTGTTTTTACCATTTTGTCACATTTGCTTTCTCTCTCCTTCTCTAGAGTGAGCCAGATATATTTAGATAGATTTCAAATGCAACCTTTTGAAAGTAAGTAGCAGACATCCAGACACTTAGCCCTCTCAACACTGTCCCAGGAATAAGGACCTTCCCCATGGGACCACTGTCCTACTGTCACACTCAAGAAATTTAACAGTGGCAGAATAAATCTAGTATTTAAATTTCCCCAACTGTGCCATCATTGATCCTAAATCTTTTTATTTTCCAATCCAGGATCCACTCAAGGATCTTGCATGGCATTTATTGTCATGTCTTTGAGTCTCCTAAGCAGACCTGCCCCTCTTCCCCACCTGGAATCCTTCTGCCACTTCAGGTTACCTTTGCACCTGTCACATGCATATGCACACACAGCCTCCTGGCCTGGAGATGACACCCCTAACAATGCTGCCTGGCCTGGCTTTGCTAACCTCCCCAGCCCTTTGCAACTACATGGGGCTGGCTCCCTGCCCACACCCCACTCCCCTCATCTCTGTTCTCTCACTGGTCCTACGTTCTCTGCCTTGAACTCCTTCTTGACCCCTGGAAACCAGCCTGAAAGTGTCCCCTGCAGGAAGCCTTCCTCGTTTCCTGAGGAGTTCTCACCTCTGGACCCTCACAACCCTGGGCCTGCCTCCATCCCTCCCATCCCTACTGCCTCTGTCTATTAAGGGATCTTTCTGTCCCTGTCCCCTCAGCAGGCAGGGAGCTTCTAAAAGGCAGATCCCAATTTGCTTTTCCCTGGTGTCCTCAGCAGCGGTAGAGAACTGAGACACAGGACTTGGGCTGGAGGCTGATGGATAAGCAAGATAGAGGCTTGGGAGGGCCAGCCCAACCTGGGAGTGGGCAGAGCAGACCACCAGACTCTCTCTTGCCCCCAGGACAGCCACTCACTGGTGGGAGGCCTCCGGTGTGGAGGCCCGAAGCCTCTTCAAGCTCTACGGGATCCGCTTCGACATTCTTGTCACTGGGCAGGTAGGAGGGGCTAGGTGTGATGGGCAAGGCGGGGGTGGGAGCAGACAACCACCATAGCCTGAGAAGCTCAGCTCAGGTATCTCTCAGGCTGGGAAGTTTGGGCTCATCCCCACGACCATCACTCTGGGCACTGGAGCTGCTTGGCTGGGCATGGTGAGTCTGACCAATGTGGGCTCCCTCTGGCTTCGGTGAGTGCATGCCAGGCCCGCCCAAATGTACACTGAGACCCCTTTGCCTGCTCTTGAGTCTCAGAGTAAGGGCTGGGGAGGCGGTGGGAAGGCAGGCTGGGGCCAGGACATGGGCCTGCCCTGCCTCTCCTAGATCACCTTCTTCTGTGACCTGCTGCTATTGTATGTGGATGGAAAAGCCCATTTCTACTGGCAAACCAAGTATG
>NW_006433949.1:6879611-6885121 GCF_000325575.1 Pteropus alecto | reverse complement strand
TTCTGTTCTCCACTCACCTGCTCATTCTTGAGACCTGTAATCATTCTATGATGGTTAGGGGTTGGGGGCTGGGAAAGGTGGGGGCCCTGCCTTGGAGACCTCATGAATGATGCCCAAGCAGAATCAGGGTGGGGGTCAAGGAAGAATTCTACCTTCAACTCCCAGGCGGACTGTCCTTCCCCTGACTCTAGCCGTGGCAGGGCGCTGCCTGGGGAGTGACAGAAGCTAATTTTGTATGGACATCTGCAATGTAACAGAAGCCATGGACAAAAGGAGAGCCTGGGCACCACGTAGCAGGGGACCGGTCCAGTGGAACGCCTGCTGTCTGTCTGGAGAACTCTCTCCCAGGTTCTGTCCCCAGTGCTCCGAGCAGCAGTGGCCCGCTGTCAGTACTGACCCATCCACTGGCTGTGGCTGACTCCTGCTTGCTGGAGAATTTTCCCAAAATTTCCCAGGCACAGGAGATCCATGGTCAAGGCAGGGGGAGGGACAGGAGCTGCAGGAGTCAAACCCTCTCTTGGTTCCAGGGCAGAGCCAGGCCTTTAGGAGTGCTCACTCCAGGGAAGCGAGGGGCAGCTTCCTCATGGGTCCCTGGTGACCGGGGCATGCTGGCAGCTTGCTAATGGAGTGTCCTGGGCCAGTTCAGGTGGGATGGGATGGGGCTCAGGCTGTGCTAGCATCTGGAATTATCTGGCACGTGGAGCCTCAGCCTGCCACTTCTCAATCCCCAGAGCAGTGTGTATGGGGAGAGCTCAGAAGGGTCGGGGTGAGGGAACATGGCCCTGAGGCCTGGTTATTGGAGCAAGGTCACATGTACCTGATTGTCCTTGGGGCCCAGAGAAAGCTGATGACATAGCTGCAGGAATTTGAGGAGTAAAGCCTGCCAAAGCCAGCAGCCTCTTGTGTGGTCTTTACAGGAAAGAATGGGTCATTGGAGACATCTGTAGTGGGTATAACACAGTCTTGGGGACACCAGTGGGGGAGGGACAGAGTGGGCCTGTGGACTCTGAGAAGGACTGCAGCCTCACAGTCACAAGGTGGGCTGGAAGGCATTTAGAGCAGGCCCAGGCACTTGTGCACCTATACATACGTGTGTGTACCACAGGTGTGCCATCTGAGACTCTACCACAAAGACCTTGAGAGCGTGAGCACAGAGAGAGAGAAAATGAGTGCTAAGTCTGACAGCTGGACCTGAGCTTAGAAACAGCTGTTGCATCAGTCTGCACTCAGGTGTGCTCACCCAGGGCAGCCTTGTGGTCCATGTGGGCACGTGCCCGAGAGGTGCGTGTGCCTGTGCAGGTGTGCCTCTATATTCCCTGGGCAGCCGCAGGCACATGCCATGCTCTTTGGGAGCCCTGAGAATCCAAGGTGACTCTAGAATTCTGCTGCCCTTTCTAGGCATCCTCTTTGGGGCCCTGGCTCTGCTCTCTGGGTTGACCCTTGATTGGACATATGGGAAGCGTGGGGGGCACCTGACCCCATCCCTGTTATGGACTCCCCCTTGCCTGGTGCTTTTAGGTGGTGTATGTAGCTCCTCTGTAATGGGCAGAGGGCACTGCCTGGGAGCAGGGCCCTGGGATCCAGGCCTCTGGGACCCAGGCCTGGCTGTGTCCCTGACTCAGAGTTGTCCCAGGGCTAGCACCTGTCCCTTGCAGAACCGGGGTGTCTTTGCTGGGGGTTTGGGACAATCACCTGGTTCTTGGGGGCAGGCAAAGATTCAGTGCCACAAAGAATGACACTGTGGACATGGTGACAGGCTACATGGCTGGCTGAACTGTTATTATTGTGGATCTTTGGGGCTGTGGGCCTCTTCTCTGCCTGCCCCACCCCACCTGCCCAGGTAGCTGCAGTTGGTCATAAACTGAAAGGTTCTGAACAGAGTCCACCACATCACCTCTGGCCACCGCCCACTCTCAAAGACCCAAAGCTCAGAATTCGGACTAAGCTCTAAGGTCCTGAGGAACCCCAGCAAAGGCAGGCCTACAAACATGAGCTGCCCCAGACAAAGGGGGCTCCAAGCCCCTCCGGCCTCCTGAGGAGGCGGGGGAGGATGGGCAGACCCCTGGCTGTCCTCATGGACTGGTGGCCTGCTTCGGTGCCTGGCTGGGGGGCTGTACAGCCTGCACCCTCTCCTCCAGGCTGCCGTTGGGGAACACCACATAGCGTGCAGTAGCTGGCTGCTGCAGCTCCTGATCGTTCTCCTTGCTGTGCCAGATGCCATAGCCGAAATACACCATGAGTCCTGCAGGGGTTGCACAAGCCTGAGGGGCAGGTCTCAGCCCTTTGCCCTCCTTGCCCTCTTCTTACAGCCCATCTGGGCCCCCAGTGTGGCCCACACTTACCGATCAGCAGCCAGATGGAGAAGCGCAGCCAGGTCAGGTAGTTCAGCTTCAGCATGAGGCAGATGTTGAGAAGGATGCTCAGCGCTGGAGTCAGGGGCACCAAGGGGATCTGAGGGCAAGGGCAGAGCTGGGCTGGGCTGGGCTGCAGGAGGGTCTGCAGGCCCAGGGTCTGATTTCTCAAGAGTCCACAGAACCTTTTTCTATCCCACG
Source organism: Pteropus alecto (assembly GCF_000325575.1). NCBI lineage: Eukaryota > Metazoa > Chordata > Mammalia > Chiroptera > Pteropodidae > Pteropus > Pteropus alecto. The sequence continues at coordinate 6,882,569 of NW_006433949.1, read as the reverse complement.
CCCCATGCAGACAGAGGGGGATGGGCATTCCGGCCTCCCCAACCGTGTGAGCCCTGGTTCATCCTGACATTGTAGAGGAGGAAGGGGCGAAGGCAAAGGGAACTGGCTGGGCTGATATTGAGTAGGTGTTGGGTGGGGAATGTACCTGGAAGATGTCCTGCTGGCGCTGTTGCTGGTGGGCTCCCAGGACGAGGAGACTGAGCACAAACACAATAGTGCTGAGCAGGAGCAGCAGGATGTAGCCCCAGTTCGGGAGGTGCAGGGCCGAGACCCCAAAGACTAGCACACAGCCCAGGGTGATGGCTGAGGCCACCATGACACCAAGTGCCCAAGCCACAGTGGATCCAGAGCTGCACCTATCCAGGAAGCCCAAGTAGGGCCTCAGGGCTGGCCGCAGCTGCCCGGGCTCAGGAGCCAAGGACTGCTCAGGGCCCACCAGCTGGGTGTGGTCTTGGAAGGAGTTGTACTCTTTGGCCACAGGGCCAGGGCTGGCCAGGCTTGGGGAACTAGACGAAGGAGACTTCTGGAAGCGTAGCACAATTATGCTGGTGGCCACAAAGGTGTAGGCCAGCAGTGTGCCAATGGACAAGAACTGGACCAGTGCCTCGAGGTCCAGCAGCAGTGCCATGAAAGCCATGAGGACCCCAAACACCAGGATGCCCACCATGGGAACCTGTGTCCGGGGGTGCACGTGGGCAAACACCTGAAAGAAGAGCCCATCGGTGGCCATGGCATAGAGGATTCGTGGCCCGGAGAAGATGTTGAGGAGCAGAACAGTGTTCATGGCTGTGGCAGAGGATAGGGGACTGGTTAGCATGGTAGACAGGCTTCCCAGGGGCCTCTGCTGGGAGCCAGGGCTCAGGCAGTCCCTTGGGAACATTGGCATGAGTTTGTCCACATTTTCAGAGTGAGCCTGAGTGTACGTGGGGTGCTAAATTATCACCCTACCACAACCCAGGAATAGGACACCCCAGTTTAGGTTAGAGGCCCATTAGAGAATCTGAAGAGGGTTTCCAGGAAAGGACCTGGAAGTACATGCCCAAAACTGAAGTACAACTGGGAAAGGGTGATGAATAGGGGCGTCTGGCACATCCCAACAAGCATGGGTGAAGAGTCTAAAAATTAGCACCTTTCCGGGCCCGTTAACCAACTCGGAACACTGAGGCCCGGATGGAGATGTGTTCCTCGGGAGGCTCAGGGCTGGGCCCCACTGCCCGGTTCCCTCCCACTTTATCCAGAAGGGTCCCTTACCGCAAATAGAACCAGCTGCCACAATGAAGCCAGCCCAGCTGTAGCCCCGCTGGTAGAAGGCATCGGCAAGGGCTGAGTCAGGATTCAGGCTGTGCCAGGGCACCATGAGGGTGAGCACGGTGGAGACGAGAATGTAGGCGCTAGCCACGAGGCCAAGCGACATGGCAATGGCTATAGGCACGGCTCGCTTCGGGTTCCGGGCCTCCTCGCTGGAGGCAGCAATGACATCAAAGCCCACAAAGGCAAAGAAACAGGTGGCAGTGCCGGCCAAGATGCCAGAGAAGCCAAAAGGTGCAAAGCCACCCTCCTCAGGGCTCCAGTTGTGTGGGTGGGCCAGGATGAACCCCATGATGATGATGAAGAGGATGATGACCAGGCTGATGGCAGAGAAGGCGTGGTTGAGCCAGGAGGAGATGCGAGCTCCACAGGAGACCAAGGCAGAGGCCAAAAGGATGATGCCAGCAGCCAGGAAGTCTGGGTTGTGGGCTAGAAAGGGGATGTGCCAGACGCCCACATGGGCCTCGGTAAAGTTGCGGATGCGATGGCTGAACATGGAGTCCAGGTAGCCACTCCAAGCACGGGCCACAGCGGCGCCACCAATGAGGTACTCAAGGATCACATTCCAGCCTATGAGGAAGGCCCACAGTTCGCCCATGGACACGTAGGTGAACAAGTAGGCAGAGCCCGTGCGGGGCACACGCGCCCCAAACTCTGCATAGCATAGGGCAGCCAGGAGGGAAGCCAAAGCAGCCACACTGAAGGACACCAGCACAGCAGGGCCGGCCATCTGCTTTGCCACGGTGCCTGTAAGCACATATAGGCCCGAGCCCACCATACCACCCACACCCAGCAGGGTCAGGTCCAGTGTGGACAGGCAGCGCTGCAGCGATGTCTCCATGGAGGACCCCTCCAGTGGCTTCAGCCGGTTCAGCTTCTGGCAGAAGCAAGCTAGGCTGGTGGTGCTGGGCAGCCCCGGGGCCATGGTGGGCAGCTGAAAAGAGCACCAAGCCAGCTGCTGAGACCTGCCTGTGCCAGAGGGGAATGACAATTTGTCCAGCTGGGTCTTGACCAGCCTTCACTCCTCCCTCTGTCCCCATCCTGGGGGCTCCAGTACATGCACCGCTGGCCTGCTGGAGGGCTGGGATGAGACAGATGTCGGGGCTCGCCAGCAGGTGGGGAGGTCACAGGGAAGCATGGAGACCTAGGCACCTAAGCTGCCTCCAGGGCAGGGGAGGGAACCTGGTGGAGCTGGACCTGGGTCCCTCCCCTGGGCCTGTTTGGGGATGACCCTGAGCATGAGGAAGGTGCAGCCCCTGGGAGCAGGCTGGGAATCACTACGTAGTCTGCGATCCCAGAGCAAGATGGAAACAGACGCTTCCTAGGAGCTGGGCCGGGCTGTTTCAGGACCCGGAACAGGAGCGGCTCTGCGAGCCCTGGGTAGAGCCCAGGCAGCCACCTGGCCTCAGACAGAGGCGGTCACCCCTCCCTTCTCTGCCCCACCAGGCTGGGGAGCCAAGGGCCCCCGCCCAGACACTCCGCCCGCCAGAGAGAGCCAGTTCCGCCTCTGTCCCCAGGTACCTGAGCCGTCGCCTTTTCTCGAGCCTGAGTCTGTCTTCTCAAGACTCCCTGCGACCCACCTGCTATCGCCGCTCCTCCGCGCTCTGCGTGCTGCGCCCGCCCCTCGCGCCACGGCCTTCCGCTCCCGGC
>NW_006433949.1:6863630-6879574 GCF_000325575.1 Pteropus alecto | reverse complement strand
CAGGCGCCAGATCCACACTGGGCCCCACCTCTCTGTCACACATGCACCCAGAGAGCTCACCGTATTTATAACTAATAAAATCAAGACCAGAGCTCACCGGATCTAGGAAAGCCCTATCACTGTGCACTGTTCACAGATGAGGAAGCCTAAACCACCAGGTAAGTAACCGATCCTGGTCACCTGGGTAAATTTGGGAGGCAGGTGAGGTTAAGGTCCAGGTTTGGAGAGTTCTGGAGTCCACCCACTTGCCACTGCCGCAGACACTCTCCTTGATCCTTCACCCCAACACATATATTCCACTATATGTAACATATATAACACTAGATAGCCAGATGTCATCTAGTCCCCTCCACCCCACAGTGGGGTGTGGGGGATGCTGGCATTATGCAGCTTCTGGTAAGATGAGGGGATGGTCTGGCAGAGCGGCCCTGGGCAATCCCTGAGCTCTCTCTTACAATGAGATTGGCAAGGAAGTGTATGGCTTTTGGGAGTGTCCTGTGAACTCATGTTTAGTGTTTGACAGAATTCATGCTGGCTGTTTTAAGCTTGCAGCTATAGACAACATCCTGAAAGGAGGCAAGCAGGCTCCCGGGGACAACCTACAGCCCTCCCGCTCAGGGGACCCCTAGGGCCCCTCAGATGCCAATGGCAGCCTCTCCTAGTTTAGGAGTACCTGTCACGCCTGGCGGACCCTGGGGGAACCCCAACAGTAGCTTCCTACTCATGGATAATCAGTGAGAAGTACCATGTCCTGAGCATTTACTCCATGACAGTCCCCACACCATGGGCAGTCCCCGTGTCCCATCCCGTGGCCACTACGACCTCCCTTCAGACTTATTTATTCCTGGGACGGAGGAGTCTTCGTCTTTCTGCTCTTCCCACTTCTTTGAAAGTGAAAAAGTTGATGCGACAAGGTGTTAACTTGCTCACAGAAAAATGATGACAATCCATCCAAGCAAAGCAAAACCAAAACAGATACCCTCTTCCCCCAGAACTTTATACATGTTTTCGGGTTTATATGTGGTTTGTGGAATTTTAGGAGCACCTGCAGCCTGTCTGGCTCAACGAGCTGGTGATAATATGATAAGATGGTGGACTCCCCAACAAGATGGTGCCACTTGGAACACTCTGCATTGGCCAGCCCCCTTTGTCCCTTCTGACATTTGCCTGATGTTATCTTGAGGAACTTCTCAGATGAAATCCCACTTCGTACAGGGATGACAACTCCCTTATCTCACTCACTCCCATGTAGCCTAAACATAACTGATCAGATGGTCCCTGTTTTTAAATGCCTCCACAAAAATCTAGAAAAATGTATTTCAAATCAAGAGGCTTCAGCAGTTTTGTAACAGGAGCTGCCCTAAGGCCTTACTGATGACCACCTGAGAGCTGGTGTGCCGTGTTTCAGAGCACTGACTTTTTTATCTACCTAGAGAAGGGCTTTCACCACACCTCCTTTCGCAGGCACCTACAGTGGATATTCGAGGCCAAGCATAGATGACACAGTGAATTGTAAACTTCCAGGGATATGGCTGGGCCAAGTGCTGGGACCCCACTGAGCAAGGCAGTTACGCAGATCAACCCCATGAAGATTCGGTGAAACTAAAGCACTGAAGAAGGAAGTGGGAGGAGGGAGAAGGGGAGAGGGAATACGTCTCAATTCATTCTACAAAGCCAGGATTACCCTGACACTAAACCCAACAAAGACATTACACCAAAAGAATAGTATAGACCAAGATCCCTTATGGATATAGACGTAGACTTTGTCAACAAAATACTAGCAAATCAAATCCAGCAACAAGTGCGATTTATCCCAGGAATGAATGCCAGGTTAATTTAAATAAGAAAATCAATCAATGTAATACTCTATACTAATAGAATAAAGAGTGTAGGGGTTCAGAACAAGTGACCTCAAGGTGTGTCTACGTGGTATGCGGATTGTTTTGAGTTAAAGACAATCAAGACCCTGAGGTCTCAAGAGAAACTTCTGCTCCCCTCCCAACTACCTCCAAGAATTTGAATTAGAGGCTGTGTCCATAATAAGAGATTATTGGAGATAACTTTTTTTTTTTAATCCTATCTGTAGGTCAGGGCAAATTTCTAATTATTAAATGTCTGCTCTTTTTATCATCCTGCAGTGACCTTCCTCCCCTCTGAAGCCTCAAGGTGATTCTGAGTTTAGAATGTCATGTATAGCTCGTTTTCCTTTTCTATCTTTGAATCTCTCATGTATGTGGGGTCTTTAAATCTCTCATGTATGTATGGTTCCCATACATGCGTAAATAATTAAATTTGGTCATTTTCTCTTGCTAATCCATCTATCTGATTATTAGACTAGCCAGAAGAAACTTGAGTGTAGAAGAAAATTTCTTCCTCCCCCACAAGACCAAAACCACACAATCATCTTAAAAGACATAGAAAAAGCACTCGATAAACTAAGAATGGGAGGGAATGTCCTCAACTGGATAGAGACCTTCTAATGAAAACCCCTCGGCTAATGTACTCAATGGTGAAAGACTGAAGCTTTTCCTTACTATTAGAAACATAAGAATGTCCATTCTCACCGCTTGTATTCGACATTTTACTGGAGGTTCTAGCCATGGCAATTAGACGAGAAAATGAAATAAAAAGAATCCAGATTGGAGAGGAAGAAGTAAACTATCTCTAGTCGCAAATGACATGATCTTACATATGGAAAACACTAAGTAATCCACACCAAAAAATATTAGAATCACCAAGTTCAGCAAAGATACAGGGTACAATATCAGTAGATAACAATCAGAGGATCCAATGTATAACTATACCACTGTATTGTCTATACCACTGTATTGTCTATACTACTGTATTGTCTAGTTGAAATTTGCTATATCACTGACTATACCACTGTATTGTCTAGTTACTATACCACTGTATTGTCTAGTTGAAATTTGCTAAAGTATAGAACTTAAATGTTCTTATAAAAATTTTAAAATAAAAAGATAAATACATGAGACGTTAATTAACTGGACGGGAAGAATCCTTTCAAAATGTATATATCTATCAAATCATGTATACTTTCAATATCTTACAGTTTTGTCAATTATACCTCAATAAAGCTAAGAAAAACACATACAAAAGTTGTATTTCTATACACTAGAACTATGGAAAATGACATTAAGAAAACAAATTCTGTTTACAGAGGATCTAAAAGAATAAATTTATTATAAAGATACTTAGAATAATTTGTCGGTTATATCTCAATGAAGCTGAGAAAAAAGATAGAATAAATTTAACAGAAGAAATGCAAGACTTGTACACTGAGGACTACTAAACTTCACTGAAAGAAATTAAACTTCACTGAAAGAAATTAAAGATGACCTAAATAAGACATCCTGTGTTCACACAGTGGAAGACGATATTGCTAAGATGGTGGTACTCCCCAAATTGGTCTGCAAATTCAGTGCCAATGTTTATCAAAATTCCAAGTGCCTGTTTTGCAGAAATGATTAAGATGGTCCTAAAATTCATATGCAAATTCAAGGGACCCAGAATAGCCAAAACAAATTTGAAAAAGAACAAGGTTATAGTAGTCATACTTCCTGATTTCTAAATTGACTACAAAGCTACAGTAACAAAGACAGCGTGTGCTGAAATAAGGGTAGACACAAAGATCAATAGAACAGAACTGAGAGTCCAAAAATATGGCCAATTATTTTTTTTTAATTTACAGCCAATTTAAATTTATGGTTAATTTGTGGTCGATTAATTTTTTAAAAATAGATTTTATTTTTTTCAGAGCAGTTTTGGATTCACAGCAAAATAGAGCAGAAGGTGGAATTCTCATATACCCCTTAATACCCCCACATATGGCCACCCTCACCAGAGTGGCACATTTGTTATAATGGATGAACATACATCATTATCACCTAAAGTTCATAATTTACATTAGGGTTCACTCTTGGTGTTGTGCATTGTATGGGCTTTAACAACTGTATCATGAAATATGTACACCATTAAAATATCATATCATATCATATCATGAGCTAACTGCCCTAAAAATCCTCTATGTTTCACCTATTCATCCCTTCCTCCCCATTAACCACTGATCTTTTTACTGTCTCCGCAGTTCTGGCTTTTCCAGAATGTCACGTAGTTGGAATCATATAATATGAAGCCCTTATGGATTGGCTTTCTTCACTTAATTGTACTCATTTAAGGTTGTCTTATGTTTTTTCATGGCTTGATAGCGTTAAGCTAAAAAAATGGCCAAAGTGAGAAGCAACAAGCATTTATTTGTGATCCAAAAGAATAGCCTTCCAGGAAGCACTGATTCAGGCAGAAATCCAAATAGTGTTTCCATTAGGAGGTGAAGGCAAGGGGTATTCAGGAGAAAAGGGAGGGGGAGTAAGGAATTTCTATGGGTGATAAGCTAAGGAAGGGACTTCTCTAGGTGCAGATAAGCTAACATAGTAATGCTAATTATAAAGAATCTTTAATTTTCAGTCAGGTAGTCATAAACAGTTCTTTGAAATACAATGTTGGCTTAGGCCCAGCCCAAGGTTAATTTTTCCAGTTTTAACATTCCAAAGGGTTGAGGAAAAGATATGCAAGGTAAGTCATCCAGTTGGATGGCAGCTCCAACTCCATTTTAAAGTGGCTTTGTTTATATTATTATATTTTTTACAATAGCCCATGTCTTTTCAGCACTGAGTAATATTTTATTGTCTGGATATACCACAGTTTATTTATCCACTCACCTACTGAAGGACATTTTGGTTGGCAGTTATGAATAAAACTGCTTTGAACATCCACGTGCAGTTTTTTGTGTGGACATAAGTTTTCAATTCACTTGGGTAAATACCAAGGAGTGTGATTGCTGGATCATATGTTAAGAATATGTTTAGTTTTGTAAGAAACTATCAAATTCTCTTCCAAAGTGGCTGTTCTATTTTTCATTCTCACCAGCAATAAGTGAGAGTTCCTGTTGTTCCACAGCCTCAGCAACATTTGGTGTTGTTAGTGTTCTGGATGTTTGTCATTCTAATAGGTATGTAATGGTAGCTCCTTGTTTTAATTTGCACTTCTCTATCACAGAATATTGAGCATCTTTTCATATGCTTATTTGTCATCTTCTTTGGTCAGGTGTCTGTCTGGATCTTTTGCCCACTTTTAACTGGGTTGTTGGTTTTCTTTTTCTTTTTATTTTTTAAATTACAGTTGACTTTCAACATTATTTTCTATGAGATTCAAGTGCACAGCGTAGCGGTTAGACATTTACATAATTTACGAAGTGCTATTCCAATTAGACTAGTACCCACCTGGCACCATATGTAGTTATTACAATATTATTGACTATATTTCCTATGCTTTACTTTACATCTCTGTGACTATTTGTAACTGCCAATTTATACTTCTTAATCCCTTCACCTTTTTCACCCATCCCCCAACCCACCTCCCATCTGGCAACCATCAAAATGTTCTCTGTTTCTATAAGTTTGTTTCTATTTTATTTGTTCATTTATGACGATTTGCCAAGTTTAGAAACCCCTGGAAACCTGCGGATTTGGAACTCCAGATAGCATTCCTTTTTTTCTTTTTTTTCTTTTCTTTTTTTTTTTTTTTATGATCGAGTACTATTCTATTGTGTGTCACCTCTTCTTTATCCAATTGTCTATTGATATGGAAGCCCTTAGGTTGCTTCCATATCTTGGCTATTGTAAATAGTGCTGCAGTGAACATATATTTTCAAATTAGTGTTTTAGATTTCTTTGGATAAATACCCAGAAGTGGAATTGCTTGGTCATAAGATAGTTCTATTTTTAATTTTTCGAGAAACTTCCAAACTGTTTTCCATAGTGGCTGCACCAATTAGCAATCTCACCAACAGTGTGCGAGGGTTCTCTTTTCTCTACATCCTCACTTGTTTTTTTAAAGTTCTTAGTTTATTAATTCTCTCACGAAAAATCTGATTCCCACAGATAGTTGCTGACAAATCTTTACTCCTTCTGTTGTCCAATTGCCACCTTACTTTTTGCCAGCACCGACATTGGCCTTTGCAGTCCCCCTAACTTTCTTCATTCTGTTCTTGTGTTCCTTTTGCTATTTTCTTGACGTCTTCTCATATGAGCTATGTCTTGCAAGTCTATGTTTGGGTTCATTTTTCTTTGCACGATCCAAGGAATCATAAATCATGACAAAGCCAGTTGTCTTGTTACCACTGAAATGGGTTTGGAATCCAAATACAAAGATGACATCTGGTGTGGTCTTGTACATTTTGGCTAGTTTTTCCTGAATTTCTGTCTTAGAGACTGTTGCCTTTCAAGGATGAAGGACATCAATGACTATTTGTTTCCATTGAAGTAGCTTGTTGGTCATGAACTTCCTGATCTGGATAGTTACTGTGTCATTCATGATGGCAGACCCTTAAGCAGCCAGAGAGGAAAAAGCTTGCCAACACCTGTTTGTTAATGTATTGATGGTAGCCATTTTGACAGGTGTGAGGTGATATCTCGTTGCAGTTTTAATTTACATATCTCTGACAATTAGTGACATTTAGCATCTTTTCATGTCTATTGGCCACCTATTGTCCTCTTTGGAAAAATGTCTATTCAGATCATCTGCCTATTTTTAAATTGTATTATTTGTTTTGGGGGTGTGTTGGTTTTCTTATTGTTTTAAGGGTTTTTTTGGTATATTTTGGATAATAGTGCTTTATCACATATGTCTTATGAAAATATTTTTCCTAGCCTATGGCTTTTATTCTCATTCTCTTGATGGCCAATCGATTTTTGAAAGTGGTGCCAAAATAATTTAATGGTGAAAAGAATAGTCTTTTCAACAAACTGTGCTGAAATGAATGGATATTCAAATATCAATGAATGAAATTGGACCCCTACTTCACACCACATGCAAAAATTAACTCAAAATGGATCAAAGACTTTAATGTAGGAGCTGAAACTATAAAACCTGTTGTGACATTGTTAAATTAACATTTATTAAGTGGAACCCTTCAAGTGTTGGATGGTGAGCCTCATTTCAAAAAAGACAACAAAGAAATTGAAATAGAGAAGTTTATTACAAGTCCTGGTGGAGGCACACAGCATACCTTGAGGGGCCACAATGGAAGGTTAAGGCAGGGTGCAGGCAGAGAGCATGGCAGGACCTGGAGCACATGCCTTTATTAGGGTCCAAAGGTGGAGTGTCTTGGGATTCCTGGGCTAAGGCCAGATTGGTCAATTCAAACCAAAACAGTTAGGGGTTTTGGTGAACTTCACAGGGTTCTTATCTACGGGGTGCATAAGTAGAAGATCCTAGGTGATGGAGGAGAATGCTTATCACAAGGGCAGGTGGAGCAGTGTTAACCAAAAAATAAAAGCCAAGTGAGAGGCAGCAAGCACTTATTTGAGATCCAGAATAATGGCTTTCCAGGAAGCACTGATTCAGGCAGAAATCCAAATAACGTTTCCATTAGGAGTTAAAGGCAAGTTGAAGGAGAAAGGGGAAGGAGATAATTATAGGACAAAAAGCAAGGAATTTCTATGGGTGATAAGCTAAGGAAGGACTGTCTATAGATGTAGATAAGATAACATAGTGACAGTTATTCTAAACAATTTCTTTTTTTTCTTTTTAAAGAATATCTTTAATTTTCAGTCAGGTAGTCATAAACAGTTATATGGGATACAATGGTGCCTTAGGCTCAGTCCAAGTGTTATTTTTTCCAGTTTTAACATTCTAAAAGTTTAAAGAGTGTGATGTGCAAGGCAGTTCCTCTAAGATGGCAGCTCTGATGCCATTTTATTTTATTTTATTTTATTTCATTTTATTTTATTTTATTTATTTTTTTCTGATTTCATTTTTAAATGGCTCCAGGAAGTTACATTTACTCGTGATTCTGCAGGCTGTTATCTAGGGCATGCACTCTCGAGGGGCGCTAATATCCGTTCAAGGCCACTTGGCCATATAAAATGGATGCTGAGACAGCAACACTACAGAGTAGGTTAGCTGAACTTTCAACAAACTCTTAGAAGAAAACATAGTAAATCTTCATGATGGTGGATTAGGCAATGGTTTCTTAAACATGACATTAAAAGTTCAAGCACTTTAAGAAAAATATAGGTAAATAGCACTTTGTCAAAATTAAAAACTTTTGTGCTTCAGAGGACACCATTGAGAAAGTGAAAAGATAATCCACAGAATGGGAGAAAATATTTGCAAATCATGTATCTAATAAGGGAATTGTATCCAGACTATATAAAGAACACTTACAACTCAACAACAAAATGACAAATAGATCAATTTAAAAGTGGGCAAAGGATCTGAATAGACTTTCTCCAAAGATGATATACAAATGTCCAATAAGCACATGGAAAGATTCTTGACATCATCAGTCATTAGAGAAATGCAAATCAAAACCACAATGTGATGCCATACTTCTCACTCTCCAGGATGGCTATAGTCAAAAAGTCAGATTATAACAAATGTTGAAGGTGATGTAGAGTGATTAGAACCTTCACACACTGCTTGTCGGATATAAGATGGTGCAGCTGTTTTGGAAAACCATTGGGCAGGTCCTTAAAATGCTACACATGAAGTTACTGTATGACCTAGCTATTCCACTTTTAGGTATATATACCCAAGAAATGAAAACATGCATCCACACAAAAACTTGTACATGAATTTTCATAGCAGCATTATTCATAATAGCCAAAAAACTGAAGCAATCAAATGTCCATCAACTGATTATGGATAAACAAAATGTGAAATATCCACACAATTGAATATTATTCTTCCATAAGGATGAATAGAGTGATGATACGACATAGATGAATCTGGAAAACATTATGGTAAATGAAAGAAGCCAGTTACAAAAGACCATATATAATTTCATTTATATGAAATGTCCAGAATAGGCAAATCTATAGAGACACAGAATAGATTAGTGGTTGCCAGGGGGTAGGAAGAGAGGAGAATGGCAAGTGACTGCTAATGGGTTTGAATTCAGAGGGCAACCGAGTCCGGGGCTTGTGCTGCCTGCGCTTCCCAGCCAATAGACCGACACATGAGTTGGGATATTTAAAATGTTTATTGTCAGAGCACTGCTGAGCTGAGAAGGCAGCAGATGAACACCTTCAAAACTGCCTTACTTTCTCAGGCCGGCTTAGGGTATTTAAGGGAAAATCTGGGTATTATTCCAGGGGCTCCATGATGGTTCCAGGGGAGTCTGCTATGCTTCATGGAGCTGTTCCTCTGACAACGTGGTCCTCTGGTGGCGTTAGCAACCAGCGACAAAGATGGGAGTAGTCTGGAAAGAATGCTAGACCAGAAGGATTGTGATCAGTGTGCATAAAGGCATTCATCATAAATTTCAGGGCAACTTTCTATGGCAGAGGACATTCCAAACCAGGGGGGACAACCTATTGTTAAGCTATAAGGCAAGGAAAAGTGAAGCCTGGGGACACTGTGAGGCCTCTACTACAGGGGTCCCAACCTGGCCCTTCTTCAGGTACAGGATTTCTTTTTGGGGTGATAGAATGTTCTAAAATTAGAAGTGGTGCACAGGTCTGTAGATAAAAACTATTGAACTGTACATTTTAAATTGGTGAGTGTTATGGTATGTGAATAAAGTTGTTATAAAAATAAAAGATAAAGCACCAAACCGTTTCCAAGAAGGAACTCCGGGGGCAGGAAAAACCGAAGTGCCCAGAAAAGAGACGGAGCCTGGTAAACAGAGGGACAGAATAAGAGATGGGGAGACCACTGTTTCCCCCAAAACTGGCCCCTTCTACATTGCCTCACTCAGGTCAGGGCATTACCCTCACTTCCCCAAACACCAAGTCTAAATGCCACATGTGACCTAGATGTCCCAATGTGTCTTCCACCTCCTGGACTTCCCTTTTCTGTTAGTATCCAAATGAGATCGCTCAAATCAGCTCATTCATTTGAGGTAGTTCAGGCTCCTCTCTTCCAGGATCTGAGAACTTTTTTTGGAGGTGGGCGGCGGGGGGAAGCAAAAGAAGCCTTACATTTCATGTCAGTCCTCATTGCTGTCTTTCCCTCCACTTTTGTCTGTCTCCTCTAACTTCTGTCCTCTCTGGAAGCCCCACCCCCACCTCCAGGCCGCTATTCTCCCCCAGGACAAATCCAGCCCAAATACTGCCATTCAAAGTCCACCAGCATGTTGACCCATGTTGTCTCTCAGAAATTATCCTCCCTACTTTGCACCTTGAACTGGCTTCTTAGCCCTTCCTTCTTTTTTCCTCCAGTGCTGGCAATGGCTGTCATGTCTGTCCCCATCTGTTCCATCCCTTACAGGAGTGCATTCTCCCCTCCCCCCATTTCCTGTTAGCCTCTCTGGCCAAGGCTGACCTTAGTTCCTTGTACTCACTATGTCAGGCCTCCCTGGAAAGAGTCCCACATCTGGTTTTCCAAACACCACTTCCTGGAAACCCCAGTTAGCTGCTTAACCATCTAACCCCCAGACCACACTCTGAAACCTGCCAGAGAAAGGGAGGAGCGAGTAGCTGAAGAGTTGGCTCCACTGAATCCATAGTAGGGGGGTGTTGCTTAAACCAGACCATTTGAACTGCCACTCTGAACATTACTCCATGCCTCCATTGACCTAGCGGTGGTAGACAGTATAAGAAATCTGCATTTTGCACCCATTTTTTAAATTTACTTTGGCTATTTTTTACATTATCCATATTTAACTCCTTTTTGTTCCTACCTTCTCTATGAAAATGCCAGCTTCTTCAGGATGTGGTTAGAAAAGCCAAAAGGAGGGGCTCTTTTCTTCTGTGAGGTAAACACAGACTTTCTCATGGAAGAGCAGCAGGCATGGAGGGGACTTTGGGGGTGCGGGTGAACTGAGGGCTTCAGTCACCCTTCCAGAACCTTGGAAATTCTGTGTCCTTTCAACAAAGTGTGTGAATGAGTGGGTAATCCTTTGGCCTCCTGCAATGACCACTTGTGGGGTCTCCTGCCTCACTATCCCCCTGCCTGTCACAGGTTCCCACTAAACGGCCAGTTCAACCTGCTTGTGTTGCTGGCTGGCTTCTGCCCACCCAAACCAAACTCCTTGGTCCGGCTGTGATCACACCAGCCCCTTCCAGAACCTCTAGTGTCACCCTTTTCACCGCAGTCCACATGTCCAGCTGAAACTTCCAGCTCTCTGACCTCCCTGCCCCCGTGTCTGCCCTTCACATCCCACCCATCTCTCTTTGCTGCTTGGAAAACTGCTCAGACATTCTAAATCTCCTAGAAGGCCTAATTAACACCTTCCTCCCAGAGCTTCCTAGCTACTTCCTTCTGGGAACTTATCATTGTGGTCCGCATCACCTGCTCTTGCAAGAGCCCCATTACATAGGTCGACTCCCTGACACACTCTGGACTTTAAATTCTTACCAGGCCAGGATACTAATATCAGCACCAATAAAAGGATGCTAACTGAATAGCCCTTACAGGCATTTGTTCCAGCTTAAGTGTGTAAAACCCTGTCACAATTACCAGCCCTTGTAATTTCTACACCCCTGGACAGCTCTGTAGTAAGACTGCTTTTTACCAATGAACACATGGAGCTCAGGGGGTGTAAGCTATGGTAGCATGGCCTCCATCCCTAAGCAGGGGATTCTTCCTCGTCCTGCGGCTGCCCCTTGCAACTGCTCAGGAGGTGTTGATCCAGCCTGGCCACCTTGGGGTAGCCACTTCCCGCCCAAAGTGACAACCAATCAAAAGAGCGATTTTGCTGCTCAAGAAAATGGCCAGTCGCAATTAGGGTCCCAGCTTAAGGCCCGCCCCCCCAAAGCAGTCGGAGCCAATGGCATTTGTGCAGGCCGCGTGTCAGTCATGGTGCGGTGCGTGGCATGGAGGGCTAGCAGTTGGGCGCGTGGAGTTGGACAGAGTGGAGGTGGCGTGTGGTGTAAGGCCAGGCAGCGACTACCATAGCATACAGGACAGCGGAGTGGGGCTTAGGCGTGGGTGGCAGCGGGGCAGGAGGGTGTCATCCTGACTCAGTAGTGCAGTGACTCGGGCGCTACTGGAGTCGTGTCTGGAGCATGCGGGTCAAGAGTGGGAGCCAGGCACATCTTGCAGGCGCAGTCCCTCCCTGCCCTCACCATTCTAGACTCTTCCTTCCCAAAGCAGCACCGTGTTGCACTTGAACTTTCTCAAAATTGCCTCTCAGGTTCTGTGAACTTCTGAGGGCGCTTACAAAAATAGGCAATATTTACAGGGTTTGAAATAAGAGTGATAGAAAATTGTATATGCTGAAAAATCTTGCTTCCTCCATTAGACAGTTTTTTTGGAGGGATGGGGGAGTGTTGTTCGTTTATTCTTATAATTTTTTAAAAACAAAACCAAGCTTATAGGAATAGATATGCTTACATCTTTCCTTTTCTTGCACCAAAGATAGCACACAGTATACACTCTTGCTCCTTGTTTTTAAATTGTACAAAAAATCCAGCTCCTTCTTTATCAGCATTCAAAGATCTGTGTTGCTATTTCCTGAGGCATAGTATCCCAGTGAGTGTCTGTTTTGTATTGCTGGATACTTGGATGTTTTCTAGTGCTTTACATATAATAGTACGATAGGTAATCTGTGTATGAACTGTTTCTTACTGGTGTAGACATCTTTGAGATGCCGGAAGTGGATGGCTGTGATTTTGTAGACATTGTCAGATTCCTTACCATCAGAAATATATGAGAATTACTATTTTCCCATAGCACAGTAGGCTTCTGCTTTTACTTTGTTCACTTTTATATCCTCAGCTCATAGGTATCTACTATGTAATTATAGAATTAATACATTAATGGTTTACAAATCAATGAAACCCAACCAACACCTTTGTCATTCTGCAGTTCTGGAAAAAGTGGTGCCCAAGGACAACCTTATGTGGAGAGAGGTCAGAATGACCCTCCAAAAGGACTTTACATGGTCCAGTTTAAGTTTCATTTTCTTGGTTAACTGAGGCTGATAGCTAGTTATTTCAGCCTCACTTTTCTCTCTTGATCACTGTGGTAGCTTCCAAACTTTATAAAAAGCGTGTAACTATATAATAACTCACACTAACTTCTACATTCTCTCTTTGTAAAAGTTGGTTTTGAAGATTCTCTTATTGGTCATTGCAGGATGAAATAAAGCTGCTCCAAAAAAATGTTGAGGTGCGTTATTCCAGGTGTAAAGGGAAGGTGTTTTCTATTAGGTAAAAGGAAGCTTCAGGATTAGAAAAAAAATGTGTGCCTTTCATTATTTTTAAGAGTAATTTTTAGCAAAGACTTTGTCTTAAAAAAAAAAAATACAATGATTAACACCTTCAGATAGAGCTTTCAGCCGTGGCTTGTTGGTATGATAGGGTCTTCTCAAGTTGAAATGCCTAAATATGATTTTAAAAGTTCATAGTATTTAGTTAAACCAACTAAATTAGGAAACTTCTGGTTAAGGGGAGGTGGTGACCAGTTAGTATGAATATAACCTAAGAGAATTTACACCGATCTCTGAGAAAATGTTGGATGTTCCAGGTACTTTTCCTTTGTGTTAGAAGGGTTTGTATCTCAATGAATTTAGGAATCACAGCAGCAAAAATTATGTTTAAAATCCTACTTCATGCATCCCAGAGCTCCATCACAAATTGAGTGCCTTCCTAGAGAATTCTTCCGTGCCTCTAAACATAATTTTCTTCTGGCTCAGTATTGCAGATTGGTTGGAATCAGAATTAGATTATCAGCTGTGATTTAGCCCCTTGTCTTTCACTTAGGAAGGACAAAGCCAGAAGCAGAATTTCTAGGCTTCCGGACCATCACTCTTAAGAGCTAAGAAATTACAGTGCTGGGTTAGGAAATGAGAAACAACTTGAAGTAGAGATTTCTGAACTGTAATGTCATAATTATACGATGAGAAAAGAGTAACCATGCTTAAAATTATCTGCATCGTGATGTGGCCATTTGACTGCCTATTCTGTTTTTATTCTGGTTATCTCTTCTCGAGTGAGCTTCAGTAGTATATGTAAAGAATTTTTCTATTTCATCTATGTTGTTGAATTTATTGGCATAGAGTTATTTATAATATTCTTTTATCCTTTTAAATATCTTACTATCAACAGCAATAGCTTATTTTTGATTCTTGATATTGGTAATTTGTGTCTTCTCCTTTTTGGATCAATTTGGCTAAGAGTTTATCCATTTGATTATTCAGATCGAAGAACCAGGTTTTGGTTTAATTGGTTTTCTCTATTTATTTTCTGCTTCCTACTTTTTTAAATTTATTTTTTCTGCATACTTTGGATGTTTGCTCTTTTTCTAGTTTAAGATAGAAATTTCATTGATTTTGAATAAATTTTTGTGTCTGTGTTCATGAGCGATAATGGTCTGTAGGTTCTTTATATCTTTGATTTTGGTATCAGGGTAACATTGGCCTCGTAGAATGAGTTGGGAAATGTCCCTTCCTCTTCTATATTCTGGAAGGGTTTTATAGGTCATTGATTTTAGACGTTTCTAACTTTTTCTAATATAAGTGTTTTATGTATGTTTCCCATAAGCACTGTTTTGTATCCCACAAATTTTGGTATGTCATATTTTCCTTTTCATTCCATTCAAAATACTTTCTAATTTCCCTTTGTTATTTGTTTCCAACTATTTGGGGATTTTTCAAATATCTTTGTGTTACTGATTTTTAATTTAATTCCAATATTCTGTAAACATATTTTGCATTATTTGAATTTTTTATTTGGACCTTTATTAACAAGTGCTTGCAGTTTGTTGAGTTTTTTGAAATATCAAATTGTAGACTTTTATTAGAAATTAAAAATAACTTCTTAAAAACTCAACTTGACCAGGTATGAAACAATTTAAAAACCTTCAAGGTGGATTAAGTAAAACCAGGCTTTAAAAAACAACAACAACAACAACAACAACAACAACAAAAAAGACAAAAAAAACCCACCTTTGTCATTACCAAAAGAGATGTCATTTCAGAAAAAGTAGTAAATGCTCTATGCTGCATGGATAATGCAGACAGTTCTAGTCTAGTTATCCGGTCAATGAGTGAAAAGCAAGCACTGAAGGTCTTTAGCTCCAGTTTTTTGTTCATTTCTCATTGCTAGAATTTCATATTCATTTCATCCTTGTTCTCCTACACCCTGGTTGTCAGCCCCCTCCATCCCTTGTCCCTGCACTGGAGGGTTGGAATACATCGTTGTCATCCATAGCTCTGGCATGTAGTAAGTTGGGTTGGTGCTGTTGAGCCTGGCCTTGGCAGCACTCTCTGATCCCTCCATCTTTCCTCACTCTCATTATTCTGGTAATTCTGCTGGTAATTGCACAGAGGACCCCTGCAATGTGGATAGTGTCTATAATGGTCACGCCTGCTGCATACTTACTTTCTTGCACTGGAACTGTACCGGGGCCTGTCACATGTGTTCCCTCTGCACCCTTTCTCCTTCAACAACTGCACTGTCTCCCCATCTCTCACACTCCTGGAGTTACTCTTCTTTGTGGCAGTCAGTGTACAAGTACACCTTCCTGGGTGTCCTTCCTGTTGATGAAGTCATATCCATTTCTTACATTGAACCATTATGCTGTTCCCCAAACATTTGTTAAGATGGTCTTGTGCTTGAGTCTTGCCCATGGTGCTGAGTTTGGTGTCTGTAGTGCTGGGGGCAGGGGTGGGGACGCCTGAGATTCTTGGCCTCAAAGCTCGAGGGTGTGGTGGCAGTGACTGGGTCTGCTTGCCACTCAGGGGTGTGTTGACAGTGACTGGGGCTGGTGGCAGCAGCAGGGCTGCTCAGGGCTCTCTGAGATCCACTCTTCCCTCCCAATCTCTGATTGCGCATTGTCTATTTTTTGTTTCAGTTCTATTGGTTTTTCTTTGTATATTTTGAAGCTCTGTGTTTAGAAGCTATGACTCTAATGATACATGACCATTGAGGATTCTTTTGCTTTTCTGATAAATTGGCCTCTTTTCATTATGAAATGAC
>NW_006433949.1:6818439-6863614 GCF_000325575.1 Pteropus alecto | reverse complement strand
TTGCTTTGAAAGCAATACTGTTGGTCCTGGCCCACACTCTCCCATACTGCTCCACACCAGGAAGAGTGTGCCCCTCCTTGCAAGCTCAGGCTCCTTGTGGGCCAGGTGCTGTTGGCCAGGTGTGGCCAGGCCTGCCTCCACCCTCCACCCCTACCCACCCCCTCCCCAACTGGGACCTGCACAAGCATCCAGGCATCCAGTACTCTGAGAACAGAGAGACCCTGAGTTCCCACTGGGACACCCGCAAGGCTGTATCACAGCGCTTGCCCCAGGCTCACCCCCTGGTCCCCATGTGCCCATGCATCCCTCCCACCCCTGCTGCCTGGCCTCCCCCAGGGCAGAATTTTCTCTAAATCTGCTTGGAGGAACACCTGATGGCCACCACACCACCCATCCCAGTCCAAGGCCAGTCTGCACACTAATAATTAACATGTAGTGTCAGCAGAACATAAATATCATAAAATAAGAAATGCATTGTTTACATAGCCACTCTAGCTTTTCTTTAGTTTAGCCTTAGCAAGATATATCTTTTTCCATCCTTTACTTTTTAACCTATCTCTGGGATTCTTGTAGTTAGCACATAGTTAGGTCTTGCTTTTTTCTTCATCTAACAATTTGCCTTTTAATTTGGTATTTACATGTAATTCGTAATAACGTTTAATGTTTTTATTGGTATGGTTGGGTTTAAATCTACCAAGTTGCTATTTGTTTTCTATTTATTCCACTTGTTTTTTCCTTTTTCCTCTCATTTTTTCTTCTTTCTTTGGAGTAATTATTTTTACGATTTCATTTTATTGCCTTTATCAGCTTCTTGGCCGTACTACTTCATTTGTTATGTGTGTGATTGCTTTGGGGATTATAGCATACATCTTCAATTTATCCCAGTCTACCTTCAAGTGATATTATACTTCACAACAATATATTCCCATTTTCCCCTTCTTGGCCTTTGTGCTATTGCTCGTCATATTATACTTTTATATGAATTATAAACCTCACAATAAACCATTATTTTTGCTTTAATGTTCAATTATATTGTTAAAATATCTTATAGTAAAAAGTCTTTTATATTTGCCTACATATTTAGCAATTTCATTCTTTGGTGTCATTCCAATTTTCCGTCTAGTATTATTTTCCTCCTGCCTGGAGGAATTCCTTTAACATTTCTTATAGTAGTGACCTGCTAATGATTAATTCACTCAGCTTTTGAATGTCTAAAAAAGTCTTTATTTTGCCTTTAAAAAAAACAGTTTTATTGCAGTATAATTGACATAAAAACCAAGTAGTCATTTAAAGTGTATAATTTGACAAGGTTTAACGTTTGTTAGTGTATTGATAACCCATGAAACCATCACCTCAGTCAAGATAGCGAACATATCCATTGTCCCCAAAAGTTTCCTCATGCCTCTTTGTAAACCCTCCCTCCTGCCTACCTTTATTAATCTTTTTGTATATTCTAGAATTTTACATAAATGGGATCATTGAGTTCATTTTTTTGCTGTTGCTTGGATTCTTTCACTGTAATTATTTTGAGATTCATCCATGTTGTCTCATGTATCAACATGGTTCCTTTTTATTGCTGAGTATCACCTTTTTTGTGTGTGGTAGAATACACATGTCACAAAATTTACCATTTTAATTATATTTAAGCATATAATTCAATAGCATTAAGTATGTTGCATAATTATCAATACGATCTATGTCCAGAACTTTTTCATCATCTTCAGATCTTTTCTTCTGTATTAGATAATCACAGTTAATCCCATCCACTGTGTTTTTCATTTCATACTTTTTTTTTTTATCATTAGCAGTTTGATTTGGGTTTTTTTATTATCCAACATGTCTCTCCTTATCATACTCATTTTTTTCTCTAGCATCCCGAGCATATGGATATATAATAGTTATTTTAATGTACTAGTCTACTAATTCTAGCATCTGTGTCATTTCTGGGTCTGTTTTTATTGATTGCTTTTTCTCCTTATATGGTCATATTTTCTGGCGTTTTTATTTTATTTATTCGTTTTTTATTTATTTATTCATTCATTTTGTTATACCTAGTAAATTTAGATTAGATACCAGATGTTATGAATTTTACATTATTGGGTGCTAGGTTTTGGGGGGCATTCCTTTAAATATTTTTAGTCTTTTTTCTGGGATACTATTAGTACATATGGAAACAGTTTGATCCTTTTGAGGCTTGCACTTAAGCTGTCTGTCTTGGGTGGATTCAGAACAGCCATTATTGTAGTCCTTATTAGGCACCATTGCTGAGGATTCCATTCAGTGCTTTTTGAGCTAGGAGGTCTTTCCACCATGGCAGATGTGTACTCAGGAGCCCCTCACACATGTGTGCCGAGCAGTACTCAGCTGTGTACTCAACTGGGACTCCCTGCTCATCTCCACAGAGCTCTTTCTGTGCTACTTTCTCCTCCAGTATGGTGCCATGGTTTCTTGCTGCCTTGGCCTCACTGAACACTGAATTCTCTCTTCTCAACTCAAGGAGATCCCTGGGCTTTGTTTGGTTTTTTTCTCCCACTGTTTCAGTCTGGAAACTACTAAGCAGCCTTCTGGGGCATACGTAGGGCTTAATTTGTTTCCCTGTTCTGAGGAATCACAGATTCCTCACTGTTTGCACAATGATGAAATCAGTCTTTTGTTGCCTGTTGTCCAGTGACTTAAACTATTATTTCATATATTTTGTCTGATTTTCTAAGCCATTGCTTATGTAGCATGGTGAATCCATCCTTTGGTGGAAGCAAAATTGCTGAACTGCTGATTTTACATTAATTTTTAATTACGTGTTGATTATTTGGAAGGCGCAAGTCCATAGGAACTACCGTAAGCAGTATAAAGTGCCACTGCCACTTTAATAAGTTTTCTGTGTTAGTGTGGAACCAGCCTGTCCCTGTACTTTGGAAATATTTTCAGGTTGTAATGATGTAAAGCATAGATAAGTTTTATTTCTTCCATCAACCAAATGCCAGAGAGAGCTTTTTATGCCAGATGGGGTCAGTGGAATGAAAAAGAAATATTAAATTCAAAATATTGAGTCCTCAGTTCCACACCTTCCCCATGTTAAACATCCTCTTATTTTATTATTATTGTTATTTTTACAAATACCACCAAGTTCCTTAATCTGCCCGCAGCTCCAACATGCAATAGCCAAAACCTCATTGCTGGTTTTATCTCTCCATCTTAATTTCTTATACCTACTGATCCTCAGGCCACCTTTCACTCCCTCCTGATAGTCACTATTATGGTAATCTATGCCTTACCTAGCCAGTTTTTCCTCAGTATTTTTTATCGCCCTCCCCCCGCCCCCATCCCTGAACATGGAAGAGCATTGACAGCTTCATTATTCTGTTTCTGACCCTGCGAGAAGGAAGCAGGGAGAAGGCCTGTGAGACAGTGTTTATAAAGCCTACAGCAGTGTACAGTAATGTCCTAGGCTATCACACTCACTGACTTATCCAGAGCAACATCCAGTCCTGCAAGCTCCGTTCAAGGTAAGTGCCCTGGATGCACGTAAAATTTTTTATCTTTTATACTGTATTTTCACTGTGCCTTTTCTATGCTACACAAATATGTACCATTGTGTTACAATTACCTGCAGTATTCAGTACAGTAACATGTCATACAGGTTTGTAGCCTAGGAGCAATAGGCTGTATCATACAGCCTAGGTGTGTAGTAGGCTAGACCATCTAGGTTTGTGTAAGTGCATTCTATGATGCTTATGCAATGACGAAATCAGCTAATGATGCATTTCTCAATGTATTCTTGTAATTAAGCGATGCATGACAATTTATGGCATCAGGTCTCACTTGCATGCCATATAGTGACAGTTAACTTGGAGATGAACTGAGTCTCACATTTATGTTCTGGTTCCCAGCGAGAGTGCATTTCTATCCACGTGGGACAGGCCAGTGTCCAGATCGGCAATGCCTGCTGGGAATTGTACTGCCTTGAACGGAATTCAGCGCCCGATGGGCAAATGCCAAGTGACAAAACCATTGGCGGTGGGGACGACTCATTCCATACATTCTTCAGCGAGACTAGGGCTGGCAAGCATGTGCCAAGAGCAGTGTTTGTGGACCTGGAGCCCACCGTGGTCGGTAGGTATTCGGGCCTGAGGGCGGCTTTTCAGGGATGGTAGAAGATCCTCGCCAAATCCTCAAGTGTGCTCCTTCGAATCCCTCTGCAGAAAGGAAGAACGGACACATGGGTATGTCCGTGACCATGTTAGGTGAGAAACTGAAAGGTAGTGCTTGAAATGTGGGGCTCAATTCCTGATTTAGGAAACCCTCACATGCAGAAAAATAAGCTGCTTTGCCAGCAGTAAGATGGGCCGGTGACAGATTTATTTGTGACTGCCTCAGCCCCAGGCAGGTGGTCTTACAGACCCTGCCTGCGGGGTGCCGGGCGACGTCCCATCTTAATGCTGTGCAGGACAATCTTGACCTGCATCTCAGATATAGGACGGTAAGTAGAGAACATTCGCTGGGTTCCTCCAAGTTAGATGCCTGAGGTAGTTTCCAAGGAGAGCTCCAAAGAGAGTACTTGTCACTGGCCACCCAGGAGATGACAGAATGTCACTTTACAGTCTGGGAGACCCAGCCACACAGCATGCTCTGATGAGACTGCCCGGCAAAAGTCACGCTGATGTGGTGACTGTCTAGTATGCAAACGTTTTTTCTTTAATTATACCCTTTGGGTGTGAAAGAAGTATGTACATGTAGAATTGCCTGTGTGCAGGGGTGAGAGCTCGGCTCCCTTTTTTGGGAATAGGTCAGGCTGGTATTTGAGTTGTTTACCTCCCTAGAGCCATAGAGTGCAGTAGTGATCTGTGTGTTAACATAGAGATGCTCTCTGGCGCTGTTGACCTACAAGGAACAGTATGTGCTCTAGGTCCCTGAATCTCTCCATGCTGGTGAGTTAACAATCATCCTTAAAGACCTGCGGCACACGTGTCCTTGTCCTCATTGTAGATGAAGTGCGCACAGGGACCTACAGGCAGCTCTTCCATCCGGAGCAGCTGATCACCGGAAAGGAAGACGCAGCCAATAATTACGCCAGAGGCCATTACACCATCGGCAAGGAGATTGTCAACCTGGTCCTGGACCAGATCCGCAAACTGCTAAGAAGAGCACTGGGAAGGCTTCCTGTTGACATTGTCCTGGGTGAGAGAGTAGGCCTTGGACTGAGACCAGGAGGTCATTTTGGCAAAACCCAGGCCAGAATCGTGACTCCATCATCTTCCTTTCTGACGGGGCTGCAAGTGCATCCATACATCTTAATGTCTGCTGTGCCTCACCTCAAAGTGTAATGAATGTTCATTGGGGACAATTTGAATCCGTGTACTCTGTGGAGGCAAGGAGAAGCGACTGCGGCCCGTTGGAGGTTGGCGGTGTGGCATATGCAGGCATTACTCACAGTCTCTGCTTTCCCTCAGGCAGATCTGTGCACGGGGCTGCAGGGCTTCCTCATCTTCCACAGCTTCGAGGGTGGCACCGGCTCTGGGTTTGCATCTCTGCTCATGGAGTGGCTCTCGGTGGACTACGGCAAGAAATCCAAGCTCAAATTTGCCATTTATCCAGCCCCCCAGGTGTCCACGACTCCATCTTGACCACTTGTATGACCTTGGAACATTTGGACTGTGCCTACATGGTGGACAATGAGCCCATCTATGACATATGTCGGCACAACCTGGACATCGAGCGTCCCACGTACACCAACCTCAATCGTCCGATTGGGCAGATCGTGTCCTCCATCACGGCTTCCCTGCGCTTTGACGGGGCCCTGAACGTGGACTTGATGGAATTCCAGACCCACCTGGTCTCGTACCCCGGCATCCACTTCTCCTGGCCACCTATGCCCTGGTCATCTCTGCTGAGAAGGCCTACCACGAGCAGCTGTCCGTGGCCGAGATCACCAATGTCTGCTTCGAGCCGGCCAATCAGATGGTCAAGTGTGACCCTCGCCACGGCAAGTACATGGCCTGCTGCATGTTGTACAGGGGGGACGTGGTTCTGAAAGATGTCAACGCGGCCATCGCCACCAGCAAGACCAAGCGCACCATCTAGTTTGTGGATTGGTGCCCGACAGGATTTAAGGTAGGGCTGCATGATAGTGAGTGGTTTAACTTTCAGCATTCAGTAGACCTTGCGATAGAATGCTGCCCTTGTGGAGAACACCCCCGTTCCATGGCCACTAGACTCTTGGTGTCATCATAAATGATTGTACCAGTAAGTGGTAATTTAATCCATGGTGTCTTGTAACTTCCTTTCTGAGTCATCACACTATTTATCTGTGGTGAGAAAATTTTTTAACAGAACAGGAAATTTTCTGAAGGATCTTTGTTCCCTTTTTGGTGGCGAAATTAGCAGGAAACATTGGTTGGCCTTAGAAATATTTTTTCTTAGAATAGGAATTTTCTCAGTATTTTGGTACTTCGTATTTGGATTTGAAATTGTGTTCCTATTGCTGTCACTAACTCCTACTTGATTCCATAGTATGTAGAAAGTAAACCGAATTTAAAAGTCTTGTGAAGGGTTTGGTTTGAAGCAAAACGATCATGAATCTTTTTGTGAAGAAATATGGCAACATCTTTCTTCCTCTCTTGGTAAGCCTAGAAATTCTGGCCTGAGTTTGCCTCAGACCCCCAGTTTGTACCACCCTTCCATTTGACACAGGATCGAAACCTTGTTATGTTTCAGCTTTGTCCTGTTGATGACCAAATCCCGTCCTGTTGATTACTTTCTCCCTGGGATCTGTGCTTCCCTCAGCCTTGCTTTTCATGCTGCCCTTGCTGGCTCAGATGCTCACTGCTTCTGGTGGGCCTGCTGCCCTGGGTTCTTAACTAGGACTTCCTATGAGTTCTCTTCCTCTAGTTCAGAGGTCAGCATGGTTGGTTGATGAGTTGCCTGATTTTGCAAAGTTTTACATTAACACAGCTACACACCCATTCAGTGGCTTATTGTGGCTGCTTTTGTGCTACGAAGACATAATTGAGTGGCTGTGACAGGTTGCATGGCACACCCAGCCTAGAATATGTACTGTTTCACCCTTTATAGGCAATGTTTGCTGACGCCAGATCTAGCTGACCCTGTATTCTGCTGCCAAACCTCTGCCCGTCACCCTTGGTTATGAAGCCTGAAATGCTCTCCCCTTGGTCCACCCCTGAATGTCAACCCCTCCCCACTATTTATCACACACACAGACCACCTGCTGTTGCAGTGGTAGCAGAAGTCCTAGGACCTCTGGCAGTGTACCTGTCACTCTGCAACGCACACACTGACTGGTGGGAAAGCAGGGGGTATGATCCCTTGCAATACCACCATGGTTGTGTACTACGTGGAAAAAGCTTCTGCTACAGAGATCAGCTCCCCTTGTTGAAGCCTGTGGAGAAAGTAACATACGAAGAATCCGGAGCAGTGTCCTTCAGAAGGAAGACAGTTCTGTCATATGGGTGACTATCACATGTCACAGTTGCTGGGATACAGCTCTTCAGGCGGTTTGAAACCAAGCCAGAGTGACTGGCTCTGGCCGTGTCTTTCCTTGTCTAGAAACCAGCACCCTGCTTTCTTGGCACAGAGACTGCAGGGTGAACCACGCCTTCTCCTAAGTCGCCAGAGAGCACCCACATGCCTTCCGTTTCTGGGAAAGCAGCCATCATTTCTGAGTTTGACAGAATCTTCACATAGTGCTCTTCCTCTTCTCTGGCAGGTAGGTATCAAGTACCAGCTCCCCACCATCGTCCCTGGGGGAGACCTGGCCAAGGTGCAGCGGGCCGTGTACATGCTGAGCATCACCACCGCCACTGCCAAGGCCTGTGCCTGCTTGGACCGTAAGTTCGATCTCATGTATGCAAAGCGAGCCTTTGTGCACTGGTACGTGGGGGAGGGCATGGAGAAAGGTTATAAAGAGGTAGGCGTGGATTTTGTGGAAGCAGAGGCCGAAGAAGGGGAAGAATACTGAATGGAAGAGTGCAGTTGGTGAGCATACTTCTCTTCTGCTCTCTCTGGCCACACCTCAGCTGGTTTCAAGTTGTTTGTCATTAAAGTTACTATATCAAACCTGTCTGCTGTGGTGCTCAGCTGGGACACAGTCGTCTGCCCACAGGACTGGATAGGACCTCAAAGCTGCCAGACCTACATGGGAGGCTGGTCTTGGCTACATGATGCTGGGCTACTGAGGTGGGTGCAGTACCACCCACATCTTTAAGGAGCCACTGCTTACATGACAGGACCTGGGGCGTGGGCAAGTCAATAGTTCCAATCTAAGGTTCCAAAGCATAAAGATTTACTAAATTCTAGGAAAACTGAGTTAGGATTTTCCATTGAATTTGCCATTTTTCAGTCTTCTCCATTGTTGGGACATGTGGACTGAAGTATAAAAGCTTAGAACTGGAGTTTTAAAATCTAAGGTCCGTAGATTTCGATCTAAAAAGCTTAGAACTGGAGTTTTAAAATCTAAGGTCCATGGAAGGGGGCTGTTCACAGAATCCCTAAAACTGCTAGTCAAATGTGTAAGGTGCAGACATTTTGGGGGAAAAGGGTTTTATTGGATTCTGCACTGGCATTCATGCCTCAGAGATTAGAAACTCTGAACAATTCATCTCTGTCCTCACTGTCGGTGGTGGCTTAAGTTTGCCCTTGTGCTCAAACAGCTGCCCCCACTGCACCTGAGCAGCCCGGGAATGACCTTGATAAAAAACGTTGGTCCTTTCACTTCAAGCGAAACGTACTGAAATCTGTTAATAAAAGACCTAGTAATACAAATATTTTCTCTGACTTGAAAATGAAGTCCAGAAGGGAGGTCCAGAAGGGTGAAGTCCCTGGTTTAAGTCACTTGGTTAGTTCGGTTGTAACATAACCGGGACCAGATTTCAAATAATTCTAAATCTTTGTGCCTTAATATATTCAAAAGGTGATAGAAAACATCTTGAATGGACCCTCAGTTTTTCAAAAAGATTTATTACCAACTGGAGGAAACAGCATGTAGCCTCTGGTAGGAGGCTGGTGGAGCTCACGGCAGGCCAGCGTGACAAGCCTCTACCTGGTTCAGGTACTGCTCCGGGTGGGGCTCCTCCCTGGCCCACCCGCCTTGGGCAGCCTGGTAGCACTGGGCTGTCGGGGCATCCTCTGGCTTGATCCTTCCCGGCTGCTGCGCTCTGCCAGGGCTGGGCCTCCACCAAGAGCAGTGCTGCCTTTGTTTCTCCCTGAGCAGACAGAGCACAATCATTAGGAACCTGGGCAGACTCCACAATCTCAGTGCATCACTGTATTTGTATTCCCTGAGCAACATTTACATCTAATATGTTTCTATCACAGTCCTTTCAACTGGGGACCCTCTGCCAGCCCAGGGTCCTGAGGCTCAGGACTGCCCGGAGATGGCATATGCAAGGTAAGTCCATGGCAAAGTGCAGGAGGCCCTCAAGGGTATCCTAGGATGGAAATAACACAAGGAGCAAGAGGGGAAAGTTCTGATGGTCAATTTAGGGGAAGGGAAGGGAAGCTTGTTGACTCCTGCCCTGGAAAGCACATGTAGTCAGCTACAACTGCTAGCAGTGCAGCAGGGCTCACGATCAATGTGGCTGCTGTCTCACTGTCCCCTCAGGCACTCTCTTCCTCTCCGGATTGACCCCATTTGAACTGATCAAACTGATGACACAGGAAGCACACGAGTCATCGACAGATGAAGTCAGGCTTTGGCTTCGAATCTTGGAAGCTCTCATGCATTTTCCCACCTACTCAGTATTCTGCAGATATGCAGTGGTCAAGCCTCTTGCCCTCAGGTTCACTCCCAGACCCCATGGTTGGGCTCCAGTAGAGAGTTGACTGCTTGAGGCGTGTCCTGACTACCAGATAGTCACACTTGGATGGAGACCACTGGTCTATTCCTTGATTTGTAATTTGCTTAATTTAGTCTCTTTTTTGTGAAGATAGCCGGGAAGACCTGTGACCATGCCTGGGCTGCAGCTTTATTTTAATGGAGTGGCTTCCCTGGGTTCAGAGTGTTGACAGCATCAATAAGACTGAGAGGACTCCCCCACCCCCAGGGGACAAACCATACTGGTGGAACGGGCTGGTCTACTGACTTGCAGTCCCTCCCCTTTGGATCTACCTCAGCCAGGGTCTGCCCTTGATCCCCAGCCTCCATGCAGTTCATAGTCAAACAGCCTGTGACAAGTTCTTGGAGAAAAGACAACAGAGTTTCTTAGGGGCCTGTTAAGTCATCTGTTTCACTATTTGTTACCTTGAGCAAACGGAAGCATCTGCATTTAAGGCTCTGCAGACCCTGACTCCTCTAGGACACCAGACTCACTTTCCATGCTCTCTAAATACTGACAATAAATCCTCCCCAGCACTCCTGCAGGACAGTCCTTCTTAAGAGAATTTCTGGAGAGCTCTTCCTCGGAGAGCTCTTCCTCAGAGAGCAGGGTCCTTGCTGGCCGGTATGGTGGGGAGGGTTACAGTGATGCCACAGCTGGAACTCTGACAGTTTAGGTTTCCCTGGCCTGGCCTTCCCACCTTCCTGGTCTTCACACTCAAGTGTCTGCATGCACTTGATCACACAGAGACATAGTAAGAGGTTACCGAGTGCCGAGGGAGAGCAGACCGGAGCCTGTGGTGGGGTGACGCTGGGCCAACTCAGCCTGCTAGTGCCTCACAAAAAACAGACACGAAGAGAACTGTCATCTACATTTCCTTTGTACAAATGCCAATATTCTTGTCCCCACTGACTGGTCGGTGGGCAAGGATCCCTATGAGTACATGGGCTCCACCACCCCGCATCTCCCAACATACAAGTGCCCTCCTGAGGCCATAGCACCTCACCAGGTCATGCCAAGCAGAATTATGTCTTCTGTAGCATCTGGCCTAAACCTGGGTCCCTAGGTGCCCCACGATCTCTTGACAAGGAGCATTTCTTAAAGGACTTGGAAAGACAGACCAGGCACAGCTCACCACCAGTAAGTGGCAGAGCGGGTCTCAGAGGTGGACCCGACTTTGAAGTCAGCTTTCCTTCAGCCTGCCGCACATGTGAGTTTCCCCTTCCCCTCGGTGTAATGACCAGGGCCCTTCTGGAAACTCAAAGATGCAAGGAAAGAAGAAAGGGTAAATAATGTTTCTCTTTAAATCTAACAAGGACCATAAACCCTGAAAACAGATACCAATGTGACTTTGAGCCATAGAATGTATTATGAAAACCATCTAACGATGAAAGACCATTTATCCAGCCCTGTGTGACTCGTGGAACCCTCAGGAATCACGTGGGTTTAGTGGGAAGATCCCTTCAGGCCTCCTCGTATTACACGTGGAGATGGAGGAGGATGGTCCGCAGGGCCTACAATGGAAAGACCTGCTACGTCCAGGCTGGCTCTGGCTCAGGCTCAGTCACACAGGGGACCCAGCACTGGACTCTCTGGAGCTGGACACATGGAATGGAGAATGGGGCTGAGCCAAGAACGACCACGGGCTGGGGAGAGATGGGGTGGGGATGTGCTCGGCTCCTGAGGCAGATAACAAAGACAAATAATCACTGAATGTTGAAAATAGTGGTCAGGCTTATTGTCTTCAAAAGTCAGTGCTCCTCCTACCCCCAAAACTAGTTTGTGCCCGCTCAGAGTTTTGTGACTGCCTAATGAAGCAAACCCCCAAATCACACCAGCCTGCTGCCTTGTGACTCGGGGAGTCCCTGATGCTGGGGAGCCGGCCAGACCTGGTGGGACCGCTCTGCCTGCAGAGCTGGTCAGGGACAAGGATTTATAAAAAGTCCCAGTAGGAGTTGCTGCTTCCATCCCTTCCTGCTGCTCCTTAAGAGTGAGCTTTCTCCTTCGTGGTGCGGGCGCCCCCTCGTGGCAGATTGGGCCAACGGGGCCACCAAGGCAATATCATAGTGCTATTATGGTGACTGTACAGTGAATACATGCTGTGCGAGGAAGGAAAAGAAAGCACTACAGCCCTGCTCCAGGAGTGCAGGCAGCACAGAGCACCCCTCTGTCTTCAAGGCCACCGGCCATTGCTGGAGAGCCGCCAAAAGGTCTGCACCCGCCAGCCAGTAGGGCTGCCGCCTCTGGCTGGGCACACAGTAGGGGCTTAATCAGTCCTTCCAGAACACAAACAAACAACATCAAAGACCTACATGCCACACGGACGTGCACACATGCACTTTTAACCCTTAACTTAGCCTATGCTTCTTGGGAGGTGTCCTCCCCTCAAGGACGTGTCCATGACCCCTCCCTGCAGCAGACACAGCCTTGAGGATGTTGTTTCAGAAACAGCGTTATTGTGAATGTTCTGGAGCAGTGCTGTCCAATAGAAATATGATGCAAGCCACGTGTGTAATTTAAAATTTTCCAGTAGCCACGTTTAAAAAGTAAAACTAAAAAATTAATTTAAATAATGTTTTAATTAACCAAAAATATCCAATATGTTATTTCAACATGTACTCGATATAAAAGTTATTCATGAGGTGTTACATTCCTTTCTGGGCCAATTCTTCAGCATCTGGGCCTGTGGTGTGTACTTATGGCTGCAGCGAGTCTCAAGGACACCAGCCCCAGGGCCATGGCTCCCATACTAGACAGCACAGCTCTACCTGAGCTCACAGCTCCCACACGCCAAACTTTACCTTACACAATCTAGAGGGGCATCTTTTTAAAACTTCGTTTCCCTAGACTTCAACAGAGAACACTCGACTGAATTGAAATTTTCCTCAGTGACTCCACCCCCTCCCTGTGACAAGCATTACCCCTCTGTGCTTTTGGGGTCTTGTTTCTCTTTCTTCTGCTAAGAGACAGAAATGAGTCTATGGGAAACCTAAGGCCGTTAGCTCCAACAGCCCCAAATCCCTATCATCATCCTGGGCCACCACTGTTCCCACAGCTGGATCACTCTGACAGCTCCATTTTCTCTACTCCATATCCAGCTATTAATGAGGTGGCTGGAAGGTCTGAATGAACAGATGCTGCAACATGTGGCCTCAGAGATCTATCTGTCTTGTCTGGTGGCCTCTGCCTCTTGGCTGCAGCACACTCCTGGCATGGCCCCTCATCTGCCCTGCTCCTCTCCAACTCCTCCCCATCAACCATCTCCCCAGGCTGCCATCTACCCACACCGTGCATCTGCCCAGGACTTCTGTGTCCTTGTGTCCTGGCTGCTAGTCACCCAGCCTGGTAGGACCCAAAGCCTGAGCACTGAAGGAGAAAACTATCCCGTGGGGTCTAGCCCTGCATTCCTGTCCCCATCATCCTCAGAGCCCCCTCTGATCTTCCCGATCCCTCTATGCCAGTGCTCCCAGCACCATGCCCATGGCACACCTCGTGACTTCTGCCCTCCTCTCCTCCCCAGCCCCAGCTCAGGCCTGGCTTCCACCAATGGCCTAGATACATGCCATGCATCTCTACCTCACCTTTTCTCTCGGCCCCCTCCTAACCACCCCACCTCCCAGGGCTGACTCTGCGGCTGGCACAGAGGGCCCTGACCGCCAGCCTCCTTAACCCCTGCTGTTCCAGTTGCTATCTCTGTCACTGTCAGTTATCTAGCTATCTCCCTCACTGGACCAAGAGCGTGTTCATCTTGCAGCCCCAGTATGCCCCCGGCACTGAAAGCTGGCCTGGCACCTGGAGTCACTGAGTGAACAGTACCACCCTCTCAAGGGAGGAGGCCTCTGTTCCCAGTTTCTCCCTCCCTCTGGAAACTCACCCATCAATTCCTCAGCTCAGCTTTGTAATCCACCCACCCCTACCCTGACCTTCCCCCTCCCTAGCCTGTACTCCAGGCGGCCTCTGGAATGGTGAGGTTGGGGATATGGAGAGGGGTGTGTAGAAGGACGAAACAAGAGCACCTGTGGGATCTCAGGCCCTCACAGACCTCTGGCACTGGGCCCCAAGCCTCACCACACCTGGCAATGCCTGGAAGGTACCACCAGCTCAAGAAACAGACAGGAAAGTGGAATCAGGGTTTTATCCTGCAGGCTGCCCACCTGGGCATTTGACAGCTTCCAAGAAGCCAAGGTGTTTCTCACAAGGCTTTGCTCTCCATAGCACGCCACATGCCTCTTCCCTGCCCCTCGGCTTGCTGTCCTCTAGGGCAGGGGCACCTTTATAGAGAGCAAATCTCACCCAGAAGAGTTAGCCTTTGGGGGGGTTAGGGGTATTGGTCTTATTCCAGAAGTACTGCAGGTTGTCTCTTAAACCATGAAATCACGTCCTTGATCTCTAAGCTGTGTGGCAGAGATGGTCCACAGGGTCCTGTCCATGCAGCTTGAAGCTGCTCTGGCTTTCTGTGACCACAGCAGTTTCCTTGGAAACAAGAGAACGCACCAACCCCCAGAGATAAACCAATAAATGCAACCTGCAAAAGGAGAGAACAGGCAGCAAGAGAACCGGAGGGAACCGGGGGGCCCTGGAGAAAGAGGCGAGTGCGTGGCAGCTGGGCCGTGGTGCAGAACCGGAGAGGCCGCAGGCCGTGGGGCCGAGGAAAAGGAGGGCCTTGCAGGGGGGCTACAGTTCTTGGCAGAGAGAAAGGAGGCCTCTGCAGGTCAGAGAGAGACACAAAGAGAGCAGACGGAGCTTGGGTCAGTGAGGTGTCCCAGAGCCTCTCAGGACAGGGGGTGCAAGTGCCCAGGGCCCTGGCACTCCCACCCACAGGGGCTGGCCTGCACTTCACCCCAATATCAGCTGCTTCTCAAGATGTCTGTGAGTGCCTGAGTGGTCTGGCCAAGGAGTCAGCCCAGGAGGTTCTGCTGCATCTCAAAGGGTTTCTGACAGCCATTAGGAGGAGTGACGCACAGGGCGCTCTGCCATAACATCCTCATCACCAGCACCTGTTCACCCGTCACGACTCTCGAGAGTGAGGAGGCCCCTCAAGCCTGAGCCCGGTGCTCTCCCGCTCAAGCTGCTGCACCCTGAGTGTCTAGGGCAGCCAGGGCTGCCACACTGACTCCCCAGCCACAATCTAAGGAGGGAAGCTCAGCTGGCCAGACTCCTGGGCAGGCTCTAGGCCTAAGTGGGGTACAGGCAAGGGGGTTGCAGTAAGGTCTCTGCCTGCCCACTCCCTAAACACTTCCTTTCCCTGGAGACTGTATATGCCATGAGAACAGGAACCAAAGCAGTCTTGTTCCTTTGTTTGTGGAATGAAGGCGTGAGTGATGAGGTGGAAAGAAGCTGGAACAGCAAATGTCCAAGATGAGGCCTAGCCTGCTTGGACCACGCTGGGGTACCCATTCTGCTTCTGCCTGATCTACAGGTGCTCTCTCAAGTCTAGCTTCGAAGCCAAAGCTGGGGACTGCGCCCAAGGGGAGAGTACTTGGATGGGCCCAGTGGGTCATGGGAGAAGACGGACAGAAAGTTCTGGCCACTGAGAGTCTAGCGCGCGCTGGGCCGGGCAATGCCCACCTCCCAGCCCCTGCCACTCCACCTCCTGGGCCACAGGGGCAGAGAGCACTCCAGCTCTGACCTCGGGTCTCCGGTACACTGGATATAGGCAGAGACACCGCCGCAGGGTCCTGGGGGTCGCTCGCCAGCCTCTGCCCGGCACACATGGACTTGAGCATCTGGAAGACGGCGAGAGGCGCCACGTTCAGCTTCAGCAGGTCCACCAGGATTCTGGCGATAACAGACAAGGTGCGCAGTGAGACCTTTGACCATGAGTCCCGCTACTCGGGCGAGAACAGGCCAGGAAAGGCCACCAGCCTGGGGCCAGGCTCAGGAGGGCCACCTCCCTCAAGACTCCAACTCTACTCTGGGCCCCCACGGGGTTCCAACAAGGGCGGGCGGCTGGGAGCAGGGGTGTCTGGGGGTCGGACGAGCGCGCACCCCCCATCCACTCCCGCTCACTTGAACACGTCGGGGTCCATGGCGCCACCCGCCGCCTGCGCCAGCTCGTACAGCTCCATCTCCTCGGCGCTCAGCACCTTCTTCCGCCGCAGCGCAAGCTTCTGCAGGGCCGCCTCCAGCCCCGGGGGTGTCCCCGGCCCGGGCCCGGGCCCGGGCCCGGTGCCCGGCGCCGCCATCTGCGCCGCTGGCGGGAAGGTGCGTGCCCCCCCGGCCCTCCCACAGCGTCCTCTACTGGCTCTGCCGGCCGTTCCTCTCCCTGCAGCGCCACCGCCTGGCCTCCCGGGCAGCCGTACGCCATCCGATCCGCATTTACGAGCGGCTCAGTATGTTAGGCGTGGGGGATACATGGCGGGCCAAGGAGAGCCGCTCCTGGGCGATCAAGACTTCCCTACTAGGCTGCATTGGTCGTTCTAGCTTAAGCAGCAGCACGCGATGCAGTGTCTGGCATATAGTGGACGCTCAATAAATGCCTGTGGGACGAAGGGCAGTCAATCCACAGCGCGTAATTGGTGCGCGCCCCGCGGACCCAATAGCGGGCCTGCCCCGAGGGCCCTAATAAACGGCCTCTCCTTTTGCGCACGCGCACTCCTTGCCTTAGACACTGCGTGAGCTCCAGCGCGAGGGGCGCAAACGCCACCTCTGCGCACGCGCACACAGTAGTGAACCCCCCCCCCCACACACACCCCATAAACCCGACCACCCTTCGCTTTGCGCACGCGCCTGTTGAAACAGAAGCCTGACGCGATAGCGGCGCTTTTCCCGCCAGGCCGGGGGGCGTGACGCCACGCGCAGCTTGATGACGACATTTCAGCGCCGGATAGCCGAGTGGTGGTCTCAGTTCCTGACGCGAGCGACGCTATGGACCCCACAGGTGAGTGGCGGGAGCCGCGCGCAGTACGGTCCCACGTCCCGGCAGCCTCTCCGAACCTGCGCCTAAGCCATCTCCTTTTCTCCGCGATCCCCGGGTTGGGCCTCGGCGTCTCCACTCCGGGCCGTGCCGGCAGGGGAGCCGAGGCCCCGGGCTGCGCCCTCATGCCACCTTCTCTCGCGGCTCACACACACTGTCCCGGTGGGTGCTCGGTTAACGTTCGTTGAACGAGTTAGAGGAAGGAGAGCTTCGAGTTAAAGTTGAGCCTTGAACTCAAAAAGCCGTGTAGGAGAAAGAGCTGGGGATGAGTCTCGGCCCGAGCCTTCCTCCGTGCGGCTCGATTTTTCTGAGCCTCAGTTTTCTCGTCAGTGGTATGGGCATCCCAATGCTTACTTCACAGGACAGTTGTGAGCAACAAATGGGAGCATGCTCTGCTCAGAGGAGCCAGAGGGAGGCCTTGGCAGTAGCGTGATTTGCTTGGCAGAATCGGCGTTGTCTGAGGGCTGCCGCTCTCAGAAGAAACCCCCAAACAAGAGTCGAACCAGCTCCTGAAAAAAGTGGTTATTGAAGTGCAGAGATGAAGCAAACGCTTGGTGCACAGCGCAGAAGGGTGTGGGGGGAGGATCCTGGCCGTGGCAGAGTCAGAGAATAGTGTTGGAGACACAGCCTTCTCTTGGAAAGACCCCTAGTGTGGCAGCTCTGGCTTCATTTTTTCAGCTCCTGCCTTTGCAGTCTTCCTCTAAGCAGGGAGGTGCTTTCACCTCATCTTTAAAACTCTGCCCTTTGACCATTTGGCAGTTGTTCTCTTGACCATTTAGTTCAGGACTGAGTTGTTTAATTTGTTTTAAATCTTTCTTAAAACGGAAACTGATGGCTAGTTTAATTAAGAGTTGAAAAAATCCTGGGAGGTGTTACTATTGTTAAGTGGGAGAGATGCGCATCTCCTGTCAACCCCACAGCTGCCAACAGACTCCTTGCACCCAACCTCTCTCCATCCACATAAGTTGTCAGTTGCCACCTCAGTATCCTTACTTAGGTCAAGAGCAGAGCTGTGCCGGGAAAGCCATTAGTAGCCCATCAGTGGGACTAGGCATGCATCCTCTCTGTTCAGTCCAAGTCTGGATATTTTTAGTTTTTGACTTGAGTGGGCAAAGAGGTAGAAATCTGGAGAGCTATCCCTGATTTTCTGATGGCCCGGTCAGAGGCTTCTTCCACAGAGCTTACTCATCCCCTCCCCTCATTCTCAGAGAGCACAAGTAAAATAGAGGAGATTTATTTACCCGTCTCTGTGAGAGATTTGTGGGGATGTCTGTGTATTTGAACGTTGGCTCTGCCATTTACCAGCTGGGTGAGGGCAAGTGACATGCCTTCTCTCTACCTCCATTTCCTCATCTGTACTGACTTTATAGGGTTATTGTGAGGATGTATTTTTTATTCTTGCTTAACAAATTTAGCAGCTTAAAACTTCACCCATTTATTATCTCACAGTCATAGAGTCAGGAGTGCAGGCCTAGCTGAGTTCTCTGCTTAAGCTCTCACAAGGCTGTAGTCAGGATGTTGGCCAGCTTTTCTTTTTCTTTTTTTCTTTTTTTTTAATTTAAGTATAACGTATACAATTTTATATTGGTTATATTAATTTCAGGCGTACAGTATAGTGATTTGACCAGCTTTGCTCTTATCTGAAGGCTCTCAGGAAGAATCTGCTTTTAAGCTTATTCAGGTTGCCATCAGAATGTAGTTCTGGCTCTCAGCCAGGACTGCTCTGTATCTTATGGGCCATCGACTCGAGACTTTAATTGTATCTGCAAAATCCTTTCACAGCAGTACCAAGATGAGTGTTCAAATAACCAGGGACAGCCATCTTGGAGGGCTATCTTTAGAATTCTACCTACCACCGAGAATTAAATATAGATATGTAGAGAGCCCTAGAACCAGGCCTGACACATAGCAAGGGCTATACAAGTGTTACCACATGTTATCAGGGATTCACCACC
This sequence comes from Pteropus alecto, assembly GCF_000325575.1. Taxonomy (NCBI): domain Eukaryota; kingdom Metazoa; phylum Chordata; class Mammalia; order Chiroptera; family Pteropodidae; genus Pteropus; species Pteropus alecto. Next base: position 6,844,916 of record NW_006433949.1, on the reverse strand, counting down.
ACATGAAATGTGGTGAATGAAAACAGCAGTTCTGTAACATGGGATGTGGCAGTGCAGGGTGTGTTGAGTTATTCAAATATTCTGTAAGGCATTGTGAAACAATACAATATTCTCTTGTTTGGCAGGTCTTGAGATTTCATCTTTGTTTTTCCACAGTGGTTTCCTAAGATGACCATTTTCAACTCTCCACAAGAGCGTGCTATGGCGTTCCCTCACATGCAACAGCCCAGCTTCCTACTGGTAAATATCAACTGCCCGTGTGAGTGTCAGTGTGATTATAATTCTAAGCTCAGGGACTTGAATGTTCTTTCTACTGACTTGAAGAGCTCTCCAGTGGTTGTTTTTGGGGGTGTGTGATGGAAGTAACACTGGACTGGGGGTTGAAATCCTTAGGCTTGATTCTGCCTCTGCAGGACCTTGGGTTTACTCAACCTCTGGGCCTTGGGTTTTCTCATCTACAAAACAAGATGATTCCAGTGCCATTTTCCCTACTTCCCAGGGTATGGGGAGGAACAAGTGAAAAGGATATCTTGTAAATCCTTACACAAAAGTGTCGTAATCACAACTCTCATCAGTGAAAAGCAGAATGACACACTATGCTGGGGGTAACCAGGATTACACTTTAAATATTAAACATGATACTGAGATGTTAAGCATGAGGCAGGTATCAATGATTAAAAGTTTCAAATTTCAGTTCCCAAAAGATACTTTTTGTAAACATTTGTCTGGAAAGATATTCTTCCTTGGTACACCCTCTAGAGCCAACAGATCTAACCCATGGCCTAAACAGCCCAGGACTGCCTGCCTCTGACTGAGGCTTTGTGGATTCCATCTTCATTTGGAAGTGAACAAGGCCTTAGATACCCTTGGGCAAAGCCCTCTTGGTTGAAACTAGTGTTTCCTCGATCTTCATCCATTTATACAGAGGCTCTGTGATCTGTGAGGGGAACCCTCCACAATAGAGGACTCTCTTGGATATAGAGCTGACCTCCTGCCTGTGGATCAGATAGAAGTCAATTTTATTCTGATAATGTACAGTTCTTTGAGGTAACTGGGGTTGCTTACAAAGGGCGCTGGGAAGCAAGCCTGACAATTACTGGTCTAGAGATCCTGGGACAATTACTGGTCTAGTACCATCCTTTAGGCCAGCGGTCCCCAACCTTTTCGGCACCAGGGATCGGTGCTCCTATGAAAATCTAATACCTGAAGATCTGAGGTGAAACTGAGGCGATGATGCTAGGGCTGGGGAGTGGCTGCAAATACAGAGGAGGCTTTGCTCACTCACCCATCACTCAACTCCTTCTGCGTGGCCCAGTTCCTAACAGGCCCCAGACCTCTGCTGGTCCATGGCCTGGGGGTTGAGACCCCTGCTTAAGGACACTGACACATGCATGACTTGATGTATGAAGTACTAGAGAGTCAGGCCAGTGGTGTATGTCTCACTCCTGCCTATCAGTTGAATTTCTATTTTGGCTCAAGCCAGAATATCGTCAAAGGCTACAAAGCAAATATGCTTATGATTTTTTTGCTTTCTTCTAGGCTAGCCTGAAATCTGACTCTATCAATAAGCCCTTTGCACAGCGGTGTCAAGACTTGGTTAAAGTTATCGAGGATTTTCCAGCAAAGGTACAACTTTGCTAGCATTTCTTTGGGCCATGTCTCACACATTCCTTGAAAAATGTTATTACATGTCCTGAGCACTGCCCTGCATGGCGACCTGACCTGGCATTGTGCCTTTTGCATTTATGGACACATTTAAACATGTGAACATGTTGACCAGGAGTTCTCGACCATGGACGCTTCTGTCCATGGGATACTTGGCAATGTCTAGGGACATTTTTAGTTGTCACATGGGGTTGTTGCTACTGGCACAAGTAGGTAGAGGCCAGGCATGCTGGTAACTCCCGTAATGCACAGGACAGCCCCCACAACAAAGAAGTATTGAGCCTAAAATGTCAACAGTGCCAAAGCTGAGAAACTCTGATGTAAATACTGAAAATATGTATTTACATCCCACTCAGAAATGTCAGATAGTAAGTGTAGGTAAGTTCAAGAAGCCCGCCTGGACAAGGAGTTACTACCAAATGGCAGTAAGTCTCAGTTTCAAGGACTCACTCTGAGAAAGAACATTGTCACCCTTTTTAATAAAGCTCTCTTCAAATCAGAAGTTTCCAACATTTAAAAAAAATCTTTTTAAATAGGCTGACATATAACTGGCTTAGATATAAAGCAGTACTGCTTGATATGCCATGTAACCACAGTGAAAGAATCCAAAGCTGCTGATCCTGTTAGCACTGTTGTTCCGGGGTTCCTGTGGGTGCTGCGTTGATCCTGTGGGCTTCTGAACTAAGGAGTAACAACATCAGTGCTCAGGGCCAGCGAAGAAGGTGGGCAGCTTATAGTGCAGCACTGGAGTTGGGGTGGGAGCCCACATGGCACACAACCTGGCAGTGAGAGCTGGTTCTCAGCAAGGCTTCCCAAAGCCTCACCGACACACTGTTTCAGGAGCTGCACGCTATCTTCCCATGGCTGGTAGAGAGCATTTTCGGCACCTTGGATGGCATCCTCGTCGGCTGGAATCTCCGCTGCTTACAGGGACGCGTGAACCCTGTGGAGTACAGCATTGCAATGGAATTTCTAGACCCTGGGTAGGTAGGTTTTTCACCCAAGGGGCTAGATGTTTCCTTTGATGATCCCATTTTTAAATCACTGTACTTCTCAAAGTTAGGAAACAAAGCAAGGTGGTTTGCAGTTTGTTTACCCTGTTTTTGTTGGTTTAATTTCATGTTCAGTGGCCCAATGATGAAATTGGTTTATAAACTTCAAGCTGAAGACTATAAGTTTGATTTTCCTGTTTCCTACCTGCCCGTAAGTAATCCATGGTGGTGAGCACTGTGTTTGGGGCAGAGTGTCCCAAACAGCAGCTGCACTGTGTGGTGGGTGGGCAGGGGCTCAGAGTGGCTGTGACAGTGGGCAGAAGAGTACCACTGTGTCTGCTCAGGGCCAAGGAGGCATCACAAATTAGAACTCCAACAGTTACTTTTCTTTAAGATCATTCCTAACTCTGCCAGTGGTAAAGGTGCCATGCTGCTTGGTTTGCTCCTTGCTGAGTGGCAGGCAGGGCCATATGACTGGCTGCAAAGGGTGACTTGTTCAGTGGGTATGAGAAGCAGAGAGAGGGGATTCATCAAGTGCCTGTCTGGGCTCAGAAATGTGCACAGCTGCTGACCTTGCTGTTTGCAGGTATTTATGAGAATGATAGAGATTCTAAGTGAAGGCTCTTTTGCTCAAGCGCTATACAGAGGACAGCTCTGTTCAAACAGGCAGGGTCCATGTGTTGGTCTTGTCCTCAGCAGCTTTTCCAGAGGGCTGCACCGCATGTAGGGAGGGCACCATGCTGGAGCCTAGCCTCGAGCCCACCTCCCTCTCTCCGCAGGGCCCTGTGAAGGCATCCATCCAGGAGCGTGTGCTCCCTGACAGCCCTCTGTACCACAACAAGGTCCAGTTCCCCCCTACTGGAGGCCTCAGCCTGAACCTTGCCCTCAGTATCCTTTGCTGACCCTGCGGGTGGGGAGGCTGGGGGTGGGCAGCACAGTGCTGAGTGGTGAGGGGTGGTCAACAACCCTGCCATGTGCACCCTGACACTGTCTTCAGATCCGTTTGAGTACTACATGTTCTTCTTCGCCTTGAGCCTCATCACTCAAAAGGTACAGAAGGGATGCCTCTGAGCAGAGTTTGCTTTATTGGAGACACCTGTGAAGGGAAGCGGCCGTGGTCCAGGGCTCTTGTTTTCGCACAGCATGGGGAGCTTGTTGGGAGCCTGGGAGCCAGCTGCCAGTCTTTCTTTGTCTTCATTTCTCCTTTTCCCTTCCTGCCTCATTTCTCTGGGTCCTCCTTCCTCCTTCAGCCTTTGTTCTTCAGGCCATCCCCACCTAGGACAACAAACTAGTGAGCAGACTTGACAGGCGGTATGGGCTGATCTAGGCACTCTGAGTGGCGGTCAGGGGAGCTTCCTACAGGAGGTGCTTGCTCATCATGGGGGCAGGGTGGAAGTGTCTTGGAGATTCGCATGCAGGGCAGGACTGGGGGTCTAATCAGGTTCTCTTTGGTGGGAGCTTTTTTCTGGTACCGCCGTCAGTGCTCATGGGCCAGCCTTAGGGATGCAGCCCATATCCTAGGGCCCTCTTGGGTAGGCAGCTGGGGTCAGCAGCCTGGGGCAGCACCCAGAGCCACACACAAACCCAAATTTTGTTTTACAGCCACTCCCTGGGGCCCTCCACATTCGTACTTCAGACTGTGCCTATTTCATCCTGGTGGACAGGTACCTGTCATGGTTCCTGCCCACAGAAGGCAGTGTGCTCCCCCCACTATCCTCCAGTCCAGGGGGGCCCAGTCCCTCACCAGCTCCCAGGTAAGACTCTCCAGCTACCCTGGCCCTTGGCCAGTGCCTGAGGTGGCCCATGTCTGGCCCTTCTATGAGGGAGTGGCCTGGTCAGTGGTCATTGCTCAAGAGACAGTGGTGCCACTCTTTGTCTGGGGCTCCCTGGTTTTTCTTATGCCTGAAATTTTCAAACCTCAGCTGCCCTAGCAAAGACTGGAAGGCAGGGATAAGGAGGGCATCTGTGTTTGGTTTTCAGTGGCCATCCCTAAAGGTCAGATCCTGGGGCTGCATGGCTCTCCTACGGAAACAGGCTGTGTTCTGTCCATAACAGCCTTTCCCACGTGCAGCGTCCAAGCCCTACACCAAGGTGGTGAGCGAGGTGGTGGAGGACTCGAAGCTGAGAGCTGATTGATGGTGCTGGGCTGATGGTTCTGGAGAAAAAGGACTTATAGGCAGGTCACGGAAGGGTTGACCTGTGGATGAATAAGAATACAGTTCATCTATCATCTATCACTTAATGACAGATATGTTCTGAGAAATGTGTTATTAGGTGGTTTCATCCTTGTGCAAACATAGAATGCGTTTATACAAACCTAGATGTTTACTACACACCTAGGTTATATGGTAGGGCCTACTGCTCCTAGGCTACAAACCCATACAGCACGTTACTGTAATGAATACTGTAGGTGGTTGTAACACACTAGTATTTGTGTATCTAAATGTAGAAGAGGTACAGTAAAAATACAGTATAAAAGATAATAAATGGCACACGTGTAAAGGGCACTTACCCGAAATGGAGCTTGCAGGACTGGAAGTTGCTCTGGGTAAGTCAGTGAGTAAGTGGTGAGTGAGTGAAGGCCTAGGACATTAGAATGTTGTTGGCTTTATAAACACTGTACACGTAAGCTGTACACTAAGTTTATTTTAAAACATAGCAAAGTGTCGTGCTATGGCATCACTAGGCAATAGCAATTTTTCAGCTGCATAACAATCTTAATGAGGCCACCATAATACATGTGATATATGTGGTCCATCTTTGACCAAAACATTCTTACGCAATACATGGTTATAGTAGGAATCTGTGAGTTCCAGGACTAGATCTTGTCCTGAGCCAGAGGCCCTGGGACAAAGAGCTTTTTGTGCCAGTCCAAGCAGACTGAACTATGCAGAAGGGGAGTATGTGGCCAGCCTCAGCCCAAAGGTGTACTGGGGCTTTGGTGGATGTTAAACTTGGGACGTCTTTGCTGACTCTCCCCAGAAGACCCTCCTGCCCTAATAGCGCTTCCTGTACTGCTTTGACCCCTCCTCCACTTCACTGGCCCAGCTCCTGCCCTGGGAGGGTGCAGGCAGGCTCTTTCTTGTACTTGCTGGCCCACCCTACATTTGTCACATGCTGTCCTCTAGGGCAGGGACACATTTATAGAGAGCGAATCTCACCCAGAAGAGTTAGCCTTTGGCGGGTAAGGGGTTATTGGTCTTATTCCAGAAGTACTGCAGGATGTCTCTTAATAAACCATGAAATAATGTCCTTGGTCTCTAAGCTGTGGATTTTGATGTCCACAGTGCCCCTGGTTATGCCAGTGGGAGCCCCTAACAAAGGTCTGTTTCTGTATCTCAGGACGCCAGCTATGCCTTTTGCTTCCTATGGTCTCCACCATACCAGCCTCCTGAAGCGACACATCTCTCATCAGACATCTGTGAATGCAGACCCTGCCTCCCACGAGATCTGGAGGTCGGAAACTCTGCTACAGGTGAGAGCTGAAGCGGCTCTTCTCTGCTTCCATTTCAACATAAACTGCTCAGCCACCTTTCACCCCATGGGGCAGAAGCCTATAGACTACTTGGGGGTAGTTCTAAATTGTTAGTATTTTCCTTCTCTGATGTTTAGAAAACAGACCAGAAGAAATTTGCCCACCAGTCTAACCTATATGTCAATGGCAGTATTTTCATCCCTTGTACAGTTCCAGCCTCTCCCACAGGCTTAGGCTGGCTCCCACAGCACAGTGCTGGCCACCTCCCAGGCTTGACTATCTTCCGAGCACACCTTGGAGGGGGAGGTTTATCTGGTTCTGACGTAGGATTCTGGAGCTTAGTTGGTAATCACTAGCGTTGCTTATTGACAGCCTGGAATGTAATTAAGATGGGATTCTGTCCTGCCTTGTATGTAATTCTTGAAATGTGGGTTGCTGTGTTTTCAGAGGCTTCCATATTATTGTCACAGTAGCTCTGGGAGGTGGGACAGTTGGAATCATCTTCCCTGTTCACAAAGGGGCCTGGTGCTTCAGATGGCTCCCAGCTAATGTGGGCTCTGGGCTCTGCTGGCCCATGAGGAGGGCAGGTGAGCAAAGCATGAGCTTATAGGACGGAACTAGAGGGTTATTTCCTGGATTGAAATGCTAGTGGTTTTTTTTCCCCCCTTAAATTATGGTAAAATATACATAACATAAAATTTACCATCTGAACCTTTTTTAAGTGTACAGTTTATTTATTTACATAGTTGTAATGGATTTGCAGAACTTTTTTATCTTGTAAAACTGAAATATGTACCCATTAAATAATAATTCCTCATTTCTTCCTCCCCCCAGCCCTTGGCAACCACAATACTACTTTGTCTATGAATTTTACTGCTTTAATGCCTGTATAAGTGGAATCATATGGCATTTTTCTTTTTATGACTGACCAACTTCATTTACCATAATGAATCCTCAAGGCTCATTCATGTTGTAGCATGCATCAGAATTTCCTTTTGTACGGCTAAATAATACTCCATTGTACATACATAGTACATTTTATTTATTCATTCATCTATTAATAGATGTTTGGGTTGCCTCCATCTCTTGGCTATTGTGAATAATACTGGACATGGGTGTGAAAATATTTGAGACCCTACTTTTGATTCTTCTGGCATATATACCCAAAAGTGAAATTGCTCGGTCATATGGTAGTTCTATTTTTTTTTTAAGAACTTCCATACTGTTTTCCACAGTATTTGCATCATTTTACAATCTACAATGCACAAGGGTTCCAATTTCTCCACATCCTCATCAACGCTCATTATTTTCTGTTTTTTTTATTTTTTATTTTCATTTTTATTATTATTATTATAGCATTCTAATGGATATGAGGTGGTATCTCATTGTGATTTTGATTTGTATTGCCGTAATAGTGGTGTTGAGCATCTTTTCGTGTCCTTATTGGCTATTTGTCTACCTTCTTTGGAGAAATGTCTATTTAAGTTCTTTGCCAAGTTTTGAATTGAGTTGTTCATTTTTTAGTTGTCGAGTTTTTGGTGTTCTGTATATATTCTGGATAGTAATCCCTTATCAGATACATGATTTACAAATATTTACCCCCATTCTGTGGGTTGCATTTTTACTCTGTCAATAGTGTCTTTTAAAGCACAAGTTTTTCATTTTCAAGAAGTCCAGTTTGTCTGTTTTTTTTCTTTGTTGCCTGTGCTTTTAGAGTCATATCCAAGAAATCATTGCCAAATCCAATGTCATGAAGATTTCTCCTCATGCTTTCTTCTAAGAGTTTTATAGTTTTAGCTCTTATATTTGGATTTTTGATCCATTTTGAGTTATTTTTACTTACGGTTTAAAGGGTCCAAATTCATTCATGTGCATGTGGATATCTTGTTTTCCCAGCAGCATTTGTTGAAAAGAGTGTCCTTTCCTCCACTGAATGGTCTTGACACTCTTGTTAAATCATTTGACCAGCTGGTGTTCTTTTGCAGGTTTTTGTTGAAATGTGGCTTCATCATTATTCCTTGGAGATGTACCAAAAAATGCAGTCCCCTCATGCCAAGGTATGTTGCCACAGTTTTTCTTTCCATCTCCTTCTCTGTCCCTGGTGCACCTGGCCAACCTGCTACTTCTTGTCCTCGGTGCCAGTTAGTTTTCAAGGGCTGGATGGTGGGAAATGGAAGCCCAGCATCACCTCTCACTCAGATTCTGAACAGCATGTGGGTTTTGTTCTGTGGTGGGCTTGCACCCTAAGGGCTGGAGGCCTGTCCTCTCTGGGGTCCTCCTGAGCTGCTTCTAGAGCCCCCGCTCCCTGGCATCAGGAACAGATGACATGGTGGTGCTCCTGCTCTGGGTGTAGGGGAGCCACTGATGCCTGTGGGAGTCATGTCTGGGTCTGTTCCTTCTATCATCACAGTGCCTCTTGCTTTTCTGCTGAGGGGGTGCCTGGCAGATCCTCGACTACCCTGGTGCCCACACTGCCCTTTACCACCTCCAGAGCTTTGGCAAGCTTTGTGGTGGGTGCAGTCTGATGCCCTGCATGTGGCCTGGCCTGTCTCCTCCTCCTCCTCGCCTTTTTCCTTTCCCTCGCTGGGCAGCATACTCTGTGTGCAGAGGTGTGGAGGTGACTGAGACTTTGGCACCCGCCTGGGGTTGCTGTCCCCAGAGCTCACAGCCCACTGAACTCATCAGGGTTCAGTTAATAAGAGGCAGGAAGGGCACTTAGATTCACACTCCACGAAACTACAGTGTACAGCTGCTGTATACCAATTTGCTCCTTAGACTTTGCTTTTGTCACTGCCAGACAAAATTCTTGTGGGCTTCCTTGATAACTAGGGATCTATGGATTTTTTTTTTTAATGAAGAATGTTGGCCTGTAATTTTCGCTCTGCGATTCTGAGGAGAGGTGAGGGTTCTACTCCTGCCGCAGAGTCTCAACAACTAGTTCTGTGACCCCAGTGCTCTGTCATGTCAGGCCTGGGGTGCAGCCCTCCGACCGCTGCTCTTTTAAAGTGCAGTGTGCTCCAGATCTCCGTCTTTGGTGTCATACAGGAGAGGGAGGAGGAGAACAGGGGACTCTATCCTGGGCTGGGCCTCTCACATTACAAAATGCTTGCATTGTCCTTCCTGCTTCCAGAGCAGACTAGCTGCATGGTCCTGGTTGGTGCACAGTGGTTGGGGGGCCAGGCTTCCCTGTGGGGTCCCAGGAGGCTTGCTTTGCTCCTTTGCATGTGTCTTGGTCTTGCAGAGGCCACTTTGCTGCATTGCCTTCCTTGTCTGCTCGTTCTGTCTTCTGAGCCAGTGGAAACATGCCCACTTTAATTTTTAGCAGATTGACGAACCAGAAAGGCCCTTCTGGGCTGTCTGTCACCTGTGAGGATTCTGAGTCTACACAGGGAAGGGGCGGTCACGATCCCTGTTAGGGCGGTGGGGCCTTCCCCTTCTCCCCACTGTTTGCTTCCTCTTGGCTAGCCCACAGGGTGGGTGAGAGCCGCTCAGAATGGCTGGCAGTCAGGGGATCATCATGAAATACCCACCAGGTGCCCAGGGAAGTTCTACCCTTTGCTTCCTATCGAGATAGAAAAACAAAACCTGAGAAAACTAGGTGTGTAGGAAGCTGGGAAAGACAGCTGTGGAGGTCTGCTTCATCTGAGACCCCTTACAATTTGTGCAGGCCCACGCCACACCATGCCATACAGAAATCCTTGAAAGTCCTAGCTTACCCTTAAGGTCACATATTCCTGATTTTAAGGGTGCCGGAACCATAGCTCCTGGAAGTACCCCAGTGTGTTTATGGCTGGGCTAGGTCCAGAGTGCATGCTCACTTCTTGGAGGCCTGGCCTCCACTCTACCCAGCTTCCTCAGTGTAGCTTCTGGAGGGATAGTAAGAATGGCCACAGCCCTACAGGCTTCTGTGGGGCCTGCCCTATGTCCCCGCAGGCCAGGACAGGTACCCAACAGGAGAATGGTGTGTGTCCTGATTCCTCACTGAGAGTTGCAGCTGAGTCCAGGGTCTGGCCTGGACGAAGGCTGTGAATTGCCAACGCCTCCTTGCTGTGCTTCTTCTCACCCCTGCTCCGTGTGCTCTGCTCTGGCTGTGCTTGTCTCCTTGGAGTCTGGCAAGTGCATTCTGACTTCTCCTATGTGAAGCATGCTGTTCAGGCAGGAGGCATGGCTATTGTAGGGCAGGATGTGTGCTGGGACTGGCTCTGGGCTGTGCTTGGCTATTGGAGGGCTGCTTCAGCCAACCTTGATATTGCAAGCAGGTAGGGCAGAGGGTCCTAGGGTGGGGCCTGACAGCATGCTAGATCATCTGTCATCCCCAGAGTCCCAGGCTGTCGCAGCCTCAGGGTTCTAGCTGCCTCTGGGAGTGTGTGACCATGGCCAGATTCTTGGGGCTCTTGCCATTGGGACTGATGAAAACGCCTTGTGTATCTGGAGGTAGTGGGGAGTGATCTGTTGAGGTAGAGGCTGGTCCTCCCAGAATTAGATCCGAGGAGTGTTGTGCCTCCTTTCATCATTCCAGAACATGGAGTGTGGAGGGCGTCCGGTGGGGCCTGGTGGGCCAAGCATGTGCTCATCTCTGTTCTGCCTTTGGGAACCAGCCCCAATAAGGGTGGGACACTGATTAGATCTGAGACACGTAGGAATTATGCCGGTAAATTTCTCTTTGGGACAACCCAGGGAAGTCCAATAAATTACATATTTTTCTTTTCTGAGGCCTAGTTCTAGAGAGGCCTCCAGCTAGAATTGGCTCCTCAAAAGTTTCTTTCCTGAGCCTTGGGCCTTTAGGGTTTTGGTGGCTGGCAGTGTGTCCTAGCAAGGCACCTGGGCTCCTGGTGGCCTTTGGTGTATACATACTGCACGCAGTGCCATCTGACTCGGGAGAAAGCAGGATCTTCTGGAAGGCAAGTGAGTCAGGCCAACCTCAGGAAGCTAGAGAGGCCTTTAGGCCCCAGCAATATGGAGGGAGCCTCCCAGCTGACTGACCTACAGGGTCTATTTGTCCCTCTGCCTAGCACAGGAAGGGTTTGGTCTGGACTGGCCTGAGTTTGTCTCACTGGCCTGAGGTTGCTGGGCTGTGATTGTTTGGATTATCACTGACGTGCTTTTGTTTTTTGTTTTTTTGTTTTTTGTTTTTCTCCTTACTTCTGGGCTCTCACTTTTTTCTTTCTCTCCCCAATCTCCCCCTCCCCTCCCCTTCCTCTGCCCTGTCTGGCTTCTGTGTTTTGTTGTCTCAGCTGGAGGTTCTGCACTACCGACTCAGTGTCTCCAGCGCCCTCCACAGCCCTGCCCAACCCAGCCTCCAGGCCCTCCACGCCTACCAAGTACTGGCTGCTCTTGATCTGTTCCATTTCACCCCTGCCCTGTGGTGTAAGCCACAGAGCTCATGTCAGTGCAGTGGTAAAGCGAGGGCATATCTAGGGCCAGCTGGGGGTGATACAAAGACCCATTCCACACAGAGCAAGACTCGGGGTCGGGAGGGGCTGGCTTAGCCTTTCAGCCTGGCTTGGCCTTCAGCTTTGCGGACTAGCTGGGGTTTGGGGTATGTGGCCATGTGGCATGGAGTGAGGCACATGATCCCGGCTGGCTCTGGGGTCACCAAATCTGCCTGGTCAAGCCTCAAGCCAACCATGGTGTCACAAGTTCTCAGATGTTGTGAGGGCTCCGTACTTGACCCTGGTTTGAGGGAGCGAAATATTGTGGCCTCCGTAATGCAAGCCTGGTACTCAGTAAGTGACTGAGGAGGCTCTGGGGCTTGTGAGTGGTGCAGTTTTGCTGACAGCCCATGTGTGAGGCAGAGGGGTGGGAAAACTTGGGCTTGGCTGCCTAACTTGAAGAGGTTGTCGATCCCTGGGCAACATGGGGCCTGGCCTTCTATAAGCCCGGCCCCTTGTGGATTTGTGGATTCCTCCAGAGGTGGACAAGAGTGGGCTGTGACCTCATGGAAATTGTGGTCTGCTTAGACAGAAATGAACAGTGTGACAGATCTGAGGTCAGCAAAGTGGACTTCAGACCTATAGGGTGTTTCAGAGCTCACAGAGTCTCATCATTCACTGATTTATGAGATAAGGCAGGAAATCTGGGCAGAAATGGTGGAAAGGTATACCTGGAACGATGCTTGCAGCCAGGGGCCTGTCCATTTCACTTTTGGTGGAAGCACACAATATTGTACTTGAATTTAAGCATAAGGTGAGAAATCTTGTTTTTTGCTGGGATGGGATGGTGAGCACAGCACACAGTGGAGGTTTGTGCTCTGAAGCAGCAGCTGCAGTCAGGAGGGAAGAGAATGTTCCAGAAGGTCCAGAATGGGCCATCCAAGTACAGAATTTGGTGCCACTCCAGCCTCTGTTGGGGAGGTCTCACTTGGCTAAGAGCAAGATCCTTGGAGAAACTGGCTGCATTCACTCCACAGCAGGAAGACCAAGAGCCCTAGAAAGGGCTTTGGGAAAGTGTCTTTAAAACGTGGAGGAGGCACCTGCAGCTGTGGTCCGAGACTCCTGTGGGGCTTTGGCTTAGGAGAGTGGGGAGTTGGGAAAAAAGTTTGGCTTGACAAACCTAGAAGGAAGATAGCTGAGGGGGTACATTGCGATTGCTGGGGGCCTGTGGTAGGGAACCTAGTTCTCCAGAAACACTGGGAAGGATGGGGGTGAGATGGGGTAGGGGATCCCCGTTCCCCTGCCGATATTCTCTTTGAAGGGCTGTTGGTCAGGTAAGAGCGAGGGGCCAGGAATGAGAAAGGGGAGGACTCGCGGCAGGGAGTTACGACCTGGCATCGATGCCTTTCTAATGTTTTATTATTATTAAAGTAGGCCATGCTTTTTTCTTTAACACAATGCAAATTTATTGCATAAAGACTTAAAAATACAGATAAGCAGAAAAAAGTTACCTTCTGCCCCAAAATGCCATCCCTAGACATAGTGACCTGTGGGGCATATCGCCTGGGCCTGTGGAGCTATGTGACAAGGAGAGCTGCATGGATTGTGCTATGGGCTGGCTTCCTCAGCCACGAGAGGTCTGGCAGTATGCCAAGACTCGTGGCCTACACCAGCCTCAGTACTGTTCTGGGTGGGGATGAGGCTGCCAAGAGCTCTTCCAACAAGTTTGTTGAGGCTGCAGAGGGCTAGGGGTGAGCGAAGAGAGGAATACATCAGTCTGGACAGCCAGAGTGGTGGGGCAGTGGGTTCTGCCTTCCCATGTGTCCTCTGCCACTCAGGGAGCTCCACCCTGCACTCTATCCCTGAACAGCTGGCAAATAGGCTTTCTTCTCCAAGATCAAACAAGGACTCTGAATCAAAAGTCGGCTCACAAGATTGAGGGAACTCTGTGTGTTGTGGGTTGTGCTGACCACAGGTCCAGCGGAGAAAGGGCTTTGTTTAGGACAGACAGCAGATGGAAGGATAGTGCAGGAGGAGGAACTGGGAAAGGGAAGCTGTTAGGCCCAGGAAGCCATCTGTACATACCTGGGAGACAGGCAGAGACCCTCTGAGTTCAAGTCCTGGGTGGGATGGCGGCCTTCCTGCCCCCTGCTCCTCGTTCTCTGGCTGGCCAGGAGGTGAGGACCCCTGATGACCTGGTTGGGCAGCAATGACTCAAGTCATCCATGGAAGGTACAAAAAATGGGTTTGAGTCTACGGCCATGCTACCCTGAACAAGGCTGATCCCGTCGGATCTCGGAAGCTAAGCAGGGTCGAGCCTGGTTAGTACTTGGATGGGAGACTAGGAAAACCAGGTGCTATAGGCATAAAAAAATAAGGGATTGTAAGCTGACAAGGTCTTTGCAATCCATGAAGTCAACTAAAGGTTACCTTGCCTAAAAAAAAAAAAATGGGTTTGAAGGGTTTAGGGAAGTAAAGCACTTGGCTGACTTGTCTGTTTTAGCAGCTGTCTCAGGGTGCACTGCATAGGCTTCACCACTCCTAGCAGTGCTAGGCTTGTCTGCAGTACCAGGCATGAGTGGGGCCCTAAGTGGTCCCACTCCCAGCCCAGCCCACGCATCCTGTAGTTGGAGCAGAGAGATGGGCCTGGGCGGGACGTGGTCAGACCTGGGGCTTCCCATTCACGAAGACCTGGGTCCTGATTTCTTCTCCCCTCTCAACCTTAGGAGTCATTCACGCCCACCGAGGAGCATGTGCTGGTTGTGCGCCTGCTGCTCAAGCATCTGCACGCCTTTTCCAACAGCCTGAAGCCCGAGCAGGTCTCTCCCTCCGCCCACTCCCACGCCACCAGTCCCCTGGAGGAATTCAAACGGTGTGTACAGGGCTATGTTCAGGGCTGCTGTGCCCCAGTCTGCTTTCTCCTGTTCTCCACACACGTGTCGCCCACAGTGACATTTCCCCAGGGCTTGTGGGCTGGGGGAGCAGAGGCTTTTGAGGCCTCTGCAGGGTGAGGGAGGTGGGAAATCGCCTCATCCCTTCCTGGGTCTGTCTCCTCGCTTCCACCCTGGTCCCAGAGGTGAGTGGGGCTTCCCAGCTGCTTCTCTGGCTATCCCACCAGGCCAGTGGAAAGAACCAGTCAAGCCAGGCAGAGGCCTCATCTTGCTGCTCCCTCTTGTCCCTTTCTCCCCAGCGGCAGGCAAGAAAGCCAATGGGCTAGGAGTGCCTGTGTAGCAGAGTGGCTCAGTTGTCACAGGAGACCGATCTCTATGCTTCCCCCTTCTCCCCCTCAGGCAGAGGAAGGGCTGGGGTAGTGGGGTGATCCAAGCTGACAAGCGTACAGGAGCTACACTCGATCATCTACATGCATGCCGTGTGTCCTTGGGATGTTCCCTAACCTCTCCCAATCTTGATTTCTTCCTCTGAAGAATGGGGCTAAAAATAGGAGGTCTTGCCTCTAGGGAGTGCACAGTGCTCCCCCTGACAGAATCAACCCTTGAAATGGGAGCCACTGGGCTCACCTGTGAGGTGACCCACCCTTTCCCTGCAGGGCCGCCATCCCGAGGTTTGTCCAGCAGAAGCTCTACCTCTTCCTGCAGCATTGCTTTGGCCACTGGCCCCTGGACGCATCATTCAGAGCCGTGAGTGTCAGTCCTGTCACACTTCACTGAGCTGCACTTGGCCCCACTTTTGAAGGGATGGCGAGAGGGTTAAACATCCCAGGGGTGCAGTGAGTCCCTTTTATGCCCTCTCAGGGGAGTATAGGAAGAAGCCAGACCCTGGAGACATCCCCTGCCTTCCCCGGCACAGCAGAGCCCCACAGCTAGGGATATGCCCCTGCTCCACTGACTTGCCTCCCCGGCCAGGCTCCAGGAGGCCCAAGGATCTGGCCCAAAGCCCTTCCCCCACAGCCCACCAATGTGCACACGTCTCACCAGGTCCTAGAGATGTGGCTAAGCTACCTGCAGCCCTGGAGATATGCACCTGAGAAGCAGGCTCAGAGCAGTGACGGCCAGGCCCGCTGTGTGTCGGAGAGATGGTGAGCCCCAGCAGCCTGTCCTCCTTCAGGGGACCTGCTTCTCCGAGGTCCTTTAGAGTGGGAATGGGCCACCCCTCCTTGACCCTGCTGTGTCTCGCCTGGGCCCTGGGATTGGTTTCCCAAGGAAACGACGGTCACCCTTCTGTCCCTGTACTGTTACCTCACTCATATGTATGTTCACGCTCACCCCCAAACCACCCTTCAACCCTTCCTCACCAGTTCTCTCATAGCAGCCACCACACCTCTCCAACATCTCCCAGCCACCCTCCAGGCTTCCCTCCTCTCTGGCCGCCTTCTCCTGTGCATCCCTCTGGTGCCCTGGCCAACCTGGTTTTGGTCCTTTCAAAAAGGGCTTCATCCTGGGGAGGATTCATTGTCCTCAGGGGGCCTAGGTCTCTCCCACCTCTGTTCTGCCTCCTCCCTTGCCACCCCCAGGCTCCCTCAGTGGACATTCTTGACACCTCCATAAGGTCATGGCTGGGTAGACTGAGGATACAGTGGAAGTGAGGGTGAGGACCCATGTGGCCTTTCTCCCGGCGGGAGGTCTGGCCCCTAACCCACTGCCTGGTCCCCAGGGCGCCCTTTGTGCAGGAGAACCTGCTCCTGTACACCAAGCTCTTCGTGGGCTTCCTGAGCCGTGCACTGCGCACCGACCTGGTCAGCCCCAAGAACGCGCTCATGGTGTTCCGAGTGGCCAAAGTCTTTGCCCAACCCAACCTGGCTGAGATGATCCAGAAAGGTGAGCCCTCACCTAGTGGGAAGCAGCACCTAGAGAGGGACCCACGGACCCTGCGTGAGCTTCACAGGCTCGTGAGGGGCTTGGCAAAAGGTGGTGTGGGGAATCCTGGTGCCCAGTGGCAGGGTAAAGGTCTGAGCCTGGCTGCACCCCGCCTTCCCTGTGACATAGCATGCTGGGCTGGGGCTGTGGTGTGCCCCGTGGGAGGGGAAGCAGCGCTCTGAGCTGCATCTCCCTGGTGACGAGTGATGGTGGCATCAGGGGCAATTCTTGGTCTCTTGTCTGCTTTTGTCTTAGCCAGTTTTGTTGGGCTTTCTCTTGGTGAGTGTCGGCTTTCTCGTTGAGACTGGTGGGGGCTCCTGGAGCATTAAGACCTGGGCCCCTACACTGCGCAGTCACTGCCCTTTGAAAACCTCAGGAGGCACTCAGGAAGCCTGCCAGTGGCGACTGAGTATTTTGTGTCTTCGAAAACTAAAGCCAGACTCGTGTCTTGCCTTACAGGTGAGCAGCTGTTCCTGGAGCCCGAACTTGTCATCCCCCACCGCCAGCACCGACTCTTTACAGCTCCCACGTTCACTGGCAGCTTCCTGTCATCATGGCCACCAGCTGTCACCGACACTTCCTTCAAGGTGAAGAGCCACGTCTACAGCCTGGAGGGCCAGGACTGCAAGTACACCCCGATGTTTGGGCCAGAAGTCCGGACACTGGTGAGTGAGTTGGAGCTCCACTGGCCGCAGGGCCATCCTGAGCTTCTGGAACAGTGATCCAGGGAGGGTGCACACATTCTGGGAAAGAAAGGAGGAAGAGTGGGTGTTGAGTAGACAATGCTACTCCTCCTTCCTCTCTTTTGTTCAGTGAAGTCTAATTTTTTTCACATGATAAAAGAAATGTTGGAAGTTTTCCACATTTAGAACATGCATCTTAGTCTTTAAAAATCCTCATAACATGGAAGCTGCCCATCCTGGCCCTTGGCAGGTTCCCCCAGGACCACCACTGGTCTATGGTGGCTGAGTGCTGTGAGGTAGCCTCACCGGAGCCAGCTGACCTCCTGTCTGCCCTGCAGGTCTTGCGCCTGGCTCAGCTCATCACGCAGGCCAAACAGACCGCCAAGTCCATCTCTGACCAGTGTGGGGAGAGCACAGCTGGCCGCCCCTTTCTGTCGTGGCTGGGTTTCTACTCCTCGGATACAAACAGCTCCTACCCAGCCAATGACCTGGATGAGATGGGACAGGACAGTGTCCGCAAGACAGACGAGTACCTGGAGAAGGCCCTGGAGTACCTGTGCCAGATGTTCCGAGTACGAGCCATGGGGCTGTCTCCTCCCCAGGGTTCGGTCCTGTGGCCCTCACCCCTTGCCCAGCTTGGGACCAGCCATGGACCAGGACCCAGTGTGGATCCTGCCACTCAGGGCTCCTGGGATCATCTTGTGGGAGATGCAGGCCTATGCTTTCGATGTCAAGGCTGGATCCCGTTATTGTCACTATTAGAGGCCCAGTGGGGTGAAGACCAGTCTCCTCCCTTCTCCTGGAAACTAAAAGCAGGTAGTTTCTCTTTGACAGCTCAATGAGGCCCAGCTCACCCAGCTCACGCTCGCCTTGGGGACAACTCAGGATGAGAATGGAAAGAAACAGCTCCCAGACTGCATCGTAGGTGAGGATGGACTCATCCTTACGCCCCTCGGCCGCTACCAGGTAAGGCTTATGTCCCAGAGGCACCTGGCTCTCTGGGGCTTTCCGGGCAGCACAGCTGGTGGTCCCCATAAGCAGTGACAGCTCTACTGAGTCGTTTGCAACGGTGTGTTCCCTGGACTGCTCCCAGGGTCTGAGTTTCACCTGGAGCTCACCTCTCCTGCTGCTTCTAGATCATCAACGGGCTGCGAAAGTTTGACATCGAGTACCAGGGGGACTCAGAACTACAGCCCATCCGGAGCTATGAGATCGCCAGCCTAGTCCGGTTGCTGTTCCGGCTGTCCTCCACCATCAACCACAGGGTAAGTGTGGGCAGGAGGGCCACACCCCTTCCTTACAACCTCAGAGAGGCTGGGTGGACAGTGTGGCCCCTGCTCGCTGCCCACTCCCACAAGCCTCTGTCTTTGCTCTAGTTTGCAGGCCAGATGGCAGCCTTGTGTTCCCGGGCCGATTTCCTTGGCAGCTTTTGTCGCTACCACCTCATGGAGCCTGGGCTGACCAGCAGGCACCTGCTGAGCCCTGTGGAGCAGGGGCGTTCGGTTGGCCGTGTCCGGGGCCCCAGGCTCAGCCTACGCTTCCTGGGTAGCTACCGGACACTGCTGTCGTTGCTGTTGGCCTTCTTTGTGGCCTCTTTGTTCTGCATTGGGCCCCTGCCCTGTGCTCTGCTGCTCGTGCTGGGCTATTTCCTCTACGCCATGGCCATGACACTGCTGACAGAGCGAGGCAAGCTGCACCAGCTCTGACTACAAGCAGGCCAGCACCTGTCTCCACACAAGCCAGCAGGATTGCTACACAGCCCCTCCTGTGCACCTAAGAGGCCAGCTCCGAGCCTGAGCCCAGTCACCTTCGCACTTCTTAGGGGCATTTTCCTGCAGATTCAGAGCCATCCGTAAGAGAACCTGAAACAAGAAGGGCATGCAGTCCAGGCTTGGCCAGGAAGGGAGCAATGTCAAAGGACCCATGAGCTGCAAGGGGTGGGCCAACCCAGGGCCCAGCCACTGGGCCTCCTTCCTTCCCTCAAGCGAGGCCTGCAGTGAGATGGTTCTTGGGGACTTTCTCTTCTTTAACTATTTCAGGATTTAGCCACGTGAAACCAAGGAGTCAGTGCTTCCTCCAGGAGGGCCCTGGTCTTTTGCCCTCACTATCCTTGAGGTGGGCATTGTAGTGTGTCTCCTTTTCCCAGGTGATACCAGACCAGCAACTCATCCTCTGGCTCCAAAGAATCAAAGACCCTAAAAGAGATTCCTGAGTAAATTAGATGATGGTTCTCCTCTGATTCCTAATTTTAAAACTAAATTTTGCCACCACACTTGGCAAAGCAAGGATCATTCTCCTTTGTATACCCCCAACGATGCCAAGTATGGGCCATAGAATTCCACTTTGGCGGAGAGAAGATCCTCTAGGAGCACAGGCGCTTGCTGGCCCCCTTCTGGCCCCCAAGCCAGCAAGTGCATCATTCAGTGGTGGTCCATGTCACCACCATATCCGAGAGGACAAGCTCTCCTCTGCGTAGGGGATATGGCGGGGCCGCTGGGCCCATCTTGCCAGCTTCTGGTCTACAACCAAAGATGATCAAAAGCATTGTTTGTATCTTCAATAAAATCAAGTGCTCAAAGACACAATAACTTTCTGATAGCACTTAAATATTCGAACTACACAACAATTACATGTTCACTGTCAAAAATCCCCATGGGTCTTGCATGCCTTTCGTCATACAGATGACTCACTGGAGAAAACAATGTTTCAGCAGTGATTTAAACCAAGCCTTTTTTTTTTTTTTAAGTTCTCAAACGGTAAAAGTTGGGCTTTCTATTTTGGTGTAAACTCAGAATAGTGGCATTCTGGGCCTTTGACCAAAAGTCCAACCAGACTTGTAACCAACCATGGATCTGAAGAAACCTGTTCTTGCTCCTGAGTCTTGTGCTGGGGCTCAGCCTCCAGTGTGGTCACCTGTTGAGGGTCCCCCAGTACTTGGTGACTGCAGATGGCTGTTGGGTGCCCTGTCGTCCCTCACCCAGGGGTCAGTGGTTTCACTTACAGCAGCAGCAGACTGAGGCAGATGTAGACAACTGGCAGTGATGGAGACAGCAAGCCCCCCAGAGGTTTGGGAAGAGGCCCAGAGTGGGCCTCGGCCCGCACAGGCCCCAGGCTGGGTCTAAGCTGTGAGAATGCCTTCTACTCAGCAGGTCGGAGTTGGCCATAATGTGAAAAACTGGCAATTCCGGAACACGTATTGCACTTTCTGTGGCTTCTGGAAGCTCAGGGGGTCACGTGCAGCTGGGAACTGAACTATGCACTTAGCCCCACGTGAGTATCTCACCAGGAACACACTGACCTGGCCTGAATGTTAAATGTCCTCCTTTCCCTGGGCAGGGCAGTCACTTTGGGTCAAGTTTGATGGGAATAGGAAATATGATAACCTTAATAGTTTCTACAGGTTTAGCATTGACAGATTACTGGCTTTTGTTACCAGGCTCATTAAGTCAGAGGAGAGATGAGCACACTTTGAGAAATAATGGCCTGGGACCAGATATTAATGGCACCATTTCCCCATGACTCTCCCTTTATAACTTGCTCTGATGGAAGCCCATCCCCACCCATAGGGGTAGGGTGTCCCCCCACTTGACTATCACTATCCATGGCTTCACTTATCCCCATCTATAACCTTCCTGTCCACATTTCTGATGCTTTTTTTGTTTTTAACTTGAAAAACTCCCAATACCCTAAAAGGCAAAAATGCTCTGCTTTACCTACACATCCATTAACCATGAAACAGCCACCTACTGTGTGCACCCTCAGCTGAACTGGGGACACAGAACTGGCAGGACCACCCAGTCCTCTGGGACATTGTAGTGCAGAGCCCAGAAGTCATAAAGAACCAAGAACAGTAAGGTCAGGGAGGGTACAGGGTTCTGGTGATCGGGGGCCTGGGAGGTGATAACGGAGAGCAGATCGCATGCAGGAAGAACAGCCTGCAGCACACTGCCTTGTTGCCGAAGAGCCAAGAGCAAAGTAGGTGTCTGAGGTGCCAGCTGCCTCTAGATGAAGGCAATGGGGATCCGGTCTTAGCAATCCAGGTTAAAGTTTGTTCAGAGCTTTCACTCAGAGTTGGGAAAGGACTGAGGGGATGGGAGCCAAAGCCTAAGTGCAGTTGGGGATGTGCTCAGATGGGAGAAGCACAGGCCCGCTCAGGTGGCTGTGGAGAGGAGCAGGGGGCAGGAGTTGTCTGCAGCGCATCAAGGAGGAAATGGCCATCTTTGGGCATGGCTGCTGGTTCAGGCTCAGGGGAGGTCAGGCTGGAGATAGGAGTTTTAGCCATGCCATTCTCTACCCCTCTCCTGGAGTGGTTTATGCGAACTGCCTCCACCTCCTCAACCCCCATTTACTCCATCTGGCCATCACTCAACCGCTGCCAAAGGGCCAAATCCAGACCATGTGGCCCAGGCCTTCTGGCAGCACTGAATGCAGGACCATAGCTCCCTGGTTCTGAGGCTTTGCTCTACCTCTGGTGCCTCTGAGACTCAGCCCATCGGGCTATAGTGTTCCTCAGAGCCCACATTAGACTCACTGTCTTTTGTGACCCATTTACCTAGTGGCATTTAGTAACATCCCAAGCATCTTGTGTTCTATAGAACACTATCTGGAAAGCTCTGCATTTGTGCATCTGAAATTTTCTCCATTAAGATCTATGTTTTAGGCAACTAAGTAAGGTGGATGAAGCAAGCTTTCTGTTTCAGTTGGTCCTCAACAGCCCAGAACTTATATCCTCCGCCCTACTCGCTCTCGAAATGTGCAGTCAGCTGTGGTTCTCAGGACAGGTCTCTGAAGGTCGGCCCGCCCGCTTCCGTCCTTAGCCAGCAGAGGTCCACCCATCCACCCATTCAGTCATCACTTCCTCTAGGGAGCCTCACCCCCTCTCCACCTCCCGCCAACCTAATTTTCCTTCTCCAGGGCTGGAGTAAGTGTTCTCTGTACTTACCCCACCATTCCACAAATGAGAGTAGATGCTGAATAAATACTTGTGACTGAATCTCCAACTAACTACTTGTCTTGAGGACGAGTAGTATATTTTACTTATTTAGCTCCAGTACTATTCAAGCTTATAGTAGCTGCCCAACAAATATATTTGACAGATACTTACACCTGTTACATATTTATCTAGCTCCTAACATCTCGGGAGTCAAAACATGAACTTGTATTAATGAATTGGTACATGAAAAGGAAAGTATTGGGGCAGTCTAATGTTGAATGACAATATTGGGGAAAACATGGTTTTCCTACATTAGAAGTTATCTGTCTAACCACTCAGATCATAGACTCAGGTGTAAAAGCTAAAACTATAAAACTGTTAGGAGAATACATAGGAGTAAGTCTTTAACCTTGTATTAGTGGTTATTTAAATGTACCAAAAGCACAAGTGACAAAAAAATAAAGTGGATTTCACCACAATTAAAAATTTTGTATCACAAATGATACTATCAGGAAAGTGAGAAGACAGCCTATAGAATGGGAGAAAATATCTGCAAATCATCTATTTGATAAAGCATTTGTATCTAGAGTATACAAAGAATTCTTACAATTCAACAAAAAGGTGAATAACCCAAATTTAAAATGAAGGACTTGAATAGACGTTTCTCCAAAGAAGTTACACAAGGGGCCAATCAGCACATTGAAAGATGCTCAGCATCACTAGTTATGAGGGAAATGCAAATCAAAACTACAATAAGGTATTACTTCACAGTCACTGGGATGGCTGGAAGATAAAAATGAGAGTTGGTTACCTGGAGAAAATGGAACCTCACACATTCCCAATGGGAGTGTAAAATGATGCAACAGTTTTTGGCAATTCCTCAAAAAGTTAAATATGACCCAGCAATTCCGTTTGTAGGTATCTACCCAAGAGAACTGAAAACACAGGTACACACAAAAACACACAAATGTTACAAGTAGACTCTACTTGTACCTGTGAACATGTTCTTGTGAACAAAAGGGGCCTACCTTGGCAAGGCTGACAAACTCAATAACTAAAAGTAACCATATGGGATGTTTGGATTGTAAAAAATATTCTTGAGTGGGTTATAATGGGAAATCACATCTGAAGGCCTGCATGATAGATTAATCTTTACTTGAGCAAGCCGTATTCATTCGTTTTTGTGCATAGAATAACATATTTGAAATGTCAGAATGAACCTCTTCTCCAGACCTCCAGAGATAAACACTCACTAGTATCAGGGCAAGACGACCCAAACATTCCTCATTGTCTTTTAACTGCATACTTATGTAAACTGTGAAATATTAACTATCCTGCACCCACCAATGTAAAAGATGTATCTCTCCATTTTACTTTTTATCTAATCCTAGAAATTTTCCCACTTTACTCTCCCCCCAACTCCTTAATCTGTCACCAATAGATTTCATGTAACCTTTTTTACATCTCCTCCTTTGATTCTAATGTATAAAATAAACTGCAAAACTGCTGTTCCTTGGAGCATTTTCTCAATCCTTTGAGATTTTGCTTCTGTGGCCCCTAAACCATGGTTCAAATTAACTAAATGTGTCTTTAGGTTTGGAATTTCTTTCAACAGTGAGCCAAGCAGCAGCAGCAGGAGGTAGTCATGACGGAGGAAGGGGAACTGCTTCTAATTTCTAGTTTTATTCCTTTCCCATGAACACCAACAGCCTTTTGAATACTTCTGAGATTAGTATACTTTTTTCCCAGTCTTTTTCTGATTGCTCTGTTAACTGTTTCTTCAGGTGTTAGTTCTTGCTATTGCATTTCTCCTTTCATGGTGATTTTCAAATATTTAGTGATTCTCTGTTCTGCCTCTTTGTGGATCCTTGTTTGTGGGTTCAGCTTGCTGACAGTGACTACAGGGTAAAGGCAATATTCTGATACTAGAAAAGGTTGCTGGTAGTTTCCAGATAAGGGGCTCATTTGCTGCTGGGGCACTTCCAGCCCTCAGAGCCTGCAACGTCTGTTAAATCCTGAGAGCCAATGTCACTGTTATTTGTTGCTCATCCCAATCAGAAACTGGCCAAGCAGCTCTAAGGGCATTGCCTTTGCAAATCACCCAATGATGGTCCCTGGAGCCTCTTCCGGGCAACTTTTATCCCCTTATCGTCCTCCAGTGTTATAGTTCTCTCTTGCTCCTATTTTGAATAAGGTTCCCTCTAGACTCATTTCTTTATAAATGAGACCCTATTTTCTCTCTTTCAGGAATTTCTCACAGTTCCTAGACTACTGGTGGCAATTTCTCCTTTTCCATTGTATTGATAGCTTAGTAAAGTACACCTTTTTTTTTTTCTTCAGCCATTCCAAGAAATTTTGATTGGTAGGGGAGGCAGATGCTATAATAAAAATAACTTAAATTTCCCTTAATGATGTAGAAAAAAGTCTAGAATGTCGTAGATCACCATTATGAAGATCAATTATAGAGAGTGGTACACACCGCAGTAAATGAGAATTTTTTACAACTAAGCATTTTTTCATGTCAATTCATCCTACGTATTTTGTGAATTGCCTATTAATGTTCTTGTTTATTGTTTTCTATTAGGGCGTTAATTTTTCTTACATTTTTTTCTGGTTTAATTTTTATTTTTTTTTTTATCAGAGCAACAAATATATCTAATTAAAAAAGTCAAAGAGTACTCTCAGAATTGTGGGGAAAAACTAGCAGTCTCTTGCCTTACTCTTCCTCTCTCAACATCAGAAATGAAAGCGGGGCCGTCACTACTGAGTCCATGCACATTAAAAGGATAATGAAGGAATATTCCAGCTTCCTAGAGGCATTCCTTTCTACTCTTGTAGCTGTTTCTTCTGATATGCCTCTCCATATTTCTAAATAATATTCTTTGATTTCTATTTCTTCCTTGATTATTTTAAATATTACATACTGACCTTTTGCCTCTTCAAACTCTCTTTATTGGCCTTTAAATATGCCCTGTAATTTTTTTTTGCTGAAAGTTGGACATGCTGTACTGGGTAGAAGGAACTGAGGTAAGTAGATTTTCAGTGTGAAGTTCTGTGTTTATTTGGCTAGAGTTTAGTCTGTGTTTATTGTTTGCTATAGTTGTAGGTGTCAGAAGCAGCCCTTGTTTTTGTCTTTGTTGTCTTTGGGTTTTCCAAGAGACTTCTTAAATCAGGGCTGAGATGAGCAGTTCTTTCACTTGTGTTTCCCTGTTTTTATTCAGAAGCCCTACTGATACAGTGGTAGCATGTGGAGAGAGGGAAGGCCAGATGGGGCTTGAATTGGTATTTCTCTTTCTTCAAGGCAGTTAGGCTCTGGTAAAATCTCAGCCAGTTTCACTCTTAGTTTATTTTGAGGGCAGGCCTAGTAAAGAAGAACAGAAGGCTCTAGGCATATTTCAGAATAGTGACTTTTCCTCTCCTGCTGGGAACACAAGGAGATTTTTCTCCATTCTTCCCTATGAGAACCTGCTCGGGCTCCTGGAGGTTAAACTCACAAATGTGTAAGGGCTGCTTAAGATTGGACCCTCCCCTTAAATCCCCACCCCTGGAATTTTAACTCTCAAAACTTGTCCACACTTTTATTTACAAGTGAAAGAACTGCTCATCTCAGCCCCGATTTAAGAAGTCTCTTGGAAAACCCAAAGACAACAAAGACAAAAACAAGTCACACCAGCAATTCCTCAATTATAGTTTGGACTTTCTTGCCATGGTACTGGTTCCTGTAGAGATCTCTGTTCCAGTAAGTTGTGATTTTCTATGTCTTCCCATCTGTTTCCAATTTTGGGGAGTAGTTTGCCTTGTGACCTCAATTCTCTAATGGATCTAAGAGTTATTGATTTTCAGTTTGTTCAGCGTTTTTCTTTTTGTGTCAATGGGAGTGGCGACATCCAAGTTCCTTACGTGCCAGACCAGGAAACCAGGAGTCCAGATATATATTTTTAGTTCTAAGATTTCCTTTAAAAAATATTTATATATAATATACATTTATATAAAAGTCTCAAAAATACATATTCCAAATCATTTTTAAAATTCTCTGTGGTTTCAATCACTATAGCCACCTTTTTCTGTAGATTTTTAAACATTTTTTTTATAAAGCACTTTTCTGTTAATTCTATTTTCTAAAGTTATCTGTGGACCTCTTTCTGTTGACTGAATCTGAATATTTTTCTCTTGACTCAATCATATTTGTCTGTTCCTTTGCATGTCTGGTATTTTTATTGTATATCAGACATCGTGGATGATGCGTCATAGAGACTTTGGGTTGTGTTATCCTTATCTGAAGTGTGTTGCATTTTGTTCTCTAGGCAGTTGAATTACTGGAAGATCACCATAACCTTGTAGAAGCTGGGCTTTAAATCTTATTTGGATAGATATATTTTGATTTTGCCCACAGTTTTAATGCAAATCTCTTATTTCTAGAGCATAGTCCTTATTCAGGGTGAGGCCTTTTGAGGTTTAAATGGAAAACTGAGGCATTTACCAAGTCATCTTTGGAGTTGGCAGTGAATGAATCTCTTAGCTCTATGGCCTTCTAGCTCTCTCT
>NW_006433949.1:6815395-6818428 GCF_000325575.1 Pteropus alecto | reverse complement strand
CCTGGAATCTTAACCCATACAGGTGCTGTTCGGGCCATCCCCTCATTGGAAGGGAATTATAGCTTGAGGCTCCAAATTACCCAGCACTACTCCTTCAATTTTCAGCTGCAGTGGCCATCCCAAACTCCATCCTCTACCTTCAAGAGCCAATAAGCCGGTGGCTTCCTGTTTGAGGTCTGGCTGAGTAAAGTAGAGAGCCCTCAGGGAAAAGCAGCTCTTCTTTCAAGCTGCCTCCCCTCCAGCTCCCAGCTGCTTTTTGTCCTTCTACAGTGTCTTCAGACAGCTGTTTCATACATTTTGTCCACATTTCATTTTGCTTTGGGGTTCTGCAGTTACTCGAAGTGGAAACTTTACCTTTTGACTTTTGAACCTGTAGTCAAATCACCTAATCAAAAAGTGAACTATTAAAACACGACAAGCGAACAAAATTGAACATTAAGGCCCACTGTAAAGGCAGACGATTCTCTGATGTTTAAGCCAGAGGATGCCCTTTTTCAGTCAGAGTGCACCTTGGCAGAGCGTGGCCCTAGGCCCCGCCCCCACCCGCACACCACGCCCCTCGGGGCCCGCCCCATTCACGCTCCGCCCCCTCGGTCGCGCCCGTTTCCATGGCTACCCGGCGACAGGCCGGGGCAGCCAGGCCACCGAGTGGACGTGCAGCGGCGGCAGCGGAGGCGGCGGCGTAGGTGACATGAGCGCGGCAGGGGTGGCAGCCGGGCAGCGGCCCCCTAGCTCGGGAACCCAGGGCTCCCGGGGCGCATCGCGCCTGCGCCAGCGCCAGCCAGCAGTCCTCCAGCACCCCGGGCAGCACGCCACTCAGCTCGGGATCAGCGAGGCACAGAAGCGGGTCCTGGACCTGGAGAAGAGCCTGCAGTTCCTGCAGCAGCAACACTCGGAGACGCTGGTCAAGCTCCACGAGGAGATTGAGCACCTGAAGCGGGAGAACAAGGGTGACTATGGGCTGCGGGGCCGGGGCGGGGCGCCCCCACGCGGTCGGGCCCGGAGACATGCAAACCTGCCTCCCCCGTACCCTCCCAGGGCATTCAGCACCAAAACAGCACTTGGATTCTAGAACACGCAGGGTTTAGAGAAGACACAGTGGAGCAAGCCCCAACCGGGGTCCCGCCACATGGATCTCCAGCTCGAGATCCCTGCCCCAGGCCAAAAACCCCAGGCCATCATCGTGGGAGATGCCCTCCTGGCCATCTGGCCATCTGCCCATCTGGCCAGGGCAGGTCTGGCTGCATCATTTCCCACAGTCACCTGGCCAGCAGTCTCCTCTGTGGTCAGGGCCAGGTCCACCCCGTTTTTAAAAACTTTATAGAAGTAAAACATGCCCCCCAAAGTAGGAGTATTAGGCTCAGTGAATTTTCACACACTAAACACACCCAGATCAAGGGCAGACGTGCTGGCCCCAGAAGAATTCCTGGGCCCCATCCAGCCCCTCCACAGATGCCTTGGCCCCTGTGCCCATGCAGCTCCTCAAGGGAGACTTCCTTTCCTAACTCTGTACCCCATTTGCCTCCTCACCTCCATAGGCCAGGCCTGAAGCAGAACTTGAGGCTCCATGATGGGACCTTGCTCCTCTGGCCTTTAGTTAGAGCTTTCTGCCCACACATCTAGACCTGCCTGGGTTTCTCACTCTCTTTTCTCCTGCTGCCTTTACCTGGAGTGCGAAGTACTCCATCATTGGATATCCATTATATCAGGACTCTGCCCTCCCTATGCCTTCTGGAGTCTCACTCCAGTCCTTCCATGGTGTCCAGGCTGGATGTTGCCAGCCCATGTTGTCTTGGGTGTCAGTCGGTTGTTGCATTGACTACATCTGCTCACCCACAGCCAGGGGCTTCTGGAGAGCTCGGACATCCTGACTCATCCCTGTACCTCTGGAACCAGGCCCCCACCCGGTAGAGGGTACCCTATAGATATCATGGAGAAGGGGTGGATTTGGGGCAAGGCTCTCATGCAGGGCCTTTGGCTCGGGGAATAGCCAGAGGCATTCCTTGCCTGAGGATGCCCAAGGCCAGGCTTAGCCCACGGGGAAGGGTCTCTGCAGCCAAGGATATGAATGAAGTCTCTTGGGGAACTCAGCAGGGAGGGAGTGGGCAGGTCAAGCCAAATTTCTCTCAAAAGGGCTATGGTTTTGAAAATGAGGACAGCATGTGCTTGCTTTCAGATCTCCATTATAAGCTAATAATGAATCAGAAGCCACAGAAGAAAGGTAAGACTGAGGTCCTCAGTTACCGCTGTCAAGTGCAGCCCCTCCAGACTACCTGTGCCCACCCAGCTGCACTGGCTCATGACTATCCCAGTGGGGAGGGGTCCTACGAGATCTGGACAGACAGATGCCACTGCTCCTAGCCAAGGTCTCGGTGACAGGCACAGTAGGTGCCACTCTCAGGGAGCCCAAGGCCTGAGGTCTGTGCAGTAGGGTTAGTGGGCAGAGCAGCTAGGGGTGGGGTCTGCCCAGACCCTCCCCCGCCCTTACCAGCCTCACTACCTGGTGGGCTCTTTCGCTTGGCTTGCTGCTCTGACTGGCCTCAGGTTCCCTCCGAAATGCTGTGGGGCATAGCGCAGCCCCAGCCCCATTACTCTGGGCACACTCCGTCCAGGGATCCTTCCTGCCATCTCTGCAGTGACTGTGGGGGTTGGGGGAAGGAAGTGCAGACGCAGAGGCCTGCAGCCACTTGCCTGAGGCCTTTCCTCATCTGTGGGCCAATCACCTTGCCTTGTTCCCCAGCTCAGCCGAGGGATGCCCAGGTTGTCTTGGGCTTGCTCTTCCCACTAACTTTTGGGGCCAGGTCTGACACTGGGGGGTGGTCTGAGTGGTGAGTGGTGCCAGCCTGGAAAGCCCCAGTCTAGGGGTGCCCAGGGCTCTTCCTTTCTGGGAGACACACAGAAAATGGGATGGTGGGAGCCCTTGTTCGGGGGTCAGAGTAGCTCCAGCGAGCTGTCCTGGGCTTGCAGTGTGGCCCATTTAGCACCCCAGTCCTGCAGTATGGCGGGGGGGGGGGGGGGGGCGGGGTGGCGGAT
>NW_006433949.1:6789469-6815280 GCF_000325575.1 Pteropus alecto | reverse complement strand
GGGGGGGGGGGGAGTCACTGATGGGACATTGGGAGAGGTTCTGCCTCTTTAGAACCTCCTGCTTTCTGGATGGCCTTCCGGAAACCACCTTTCCTACAAGTGGTTTCCTCTGGCACTGGCCAGGTGTGGGGCTGCCTCACCAGTGTCGGGGAGGGCTCTGTAGGAATACTTGGGCCAGGGCCTGCAAGGCCAGGAGGCAGGCACAAATGGGCCCAGCCCCTGGCCCATGATGGATGTGCAGAAGCCTCTGAGGAAGCTGGGGCAAATGGCTGCTGCCATCTTGGGTTGACCCCTGTGCATTCTCCTACAGGCAGCATCTCCAATTCCAGCTTTCAGTCCATCAAGTCTGTCTCAAATTCGACGGTGTCAGGTAAGCGTGCCAGCACCCTCCATGTGCCCAGGGTTGGAGGAGGGGCAAGTGCCCCACTGTGACCCCAGGCCTAAAAGCCCCTAGTGGTTCTCTGTTGGGCAGCCACTGGAGGAGCTTCTTGGCCAGGACCCACGGACTTAGGGGTTAAGGGACCAAGAAGGGTGCAGTGAGCTGAAAACACCAGAAGGGCGCTGAGGCAGGGTGGGATGGGACTGTGAGACGGCCGGAGGGAGGCTGCAAAAGCAAGGCGGGCCTGCCTGCAAAGAGCAGTCTCAACGTGGGGCATAAGGTCCCCTGGCAGGTTCACCCCAGGGTGGGGTTGTGAGCAGACTGACAGAGGAGCCCTGGGTGTCCCCCAAGCCTCCCTGAGTGGTCTTCCAGGTAGCGAGTGGTTGGCTGGCTGCCCTGGCAGAATGTAGTATCCCCACAAAGCAGGCAGGACTCAGGTGGCATGTCCCTGTCTACAGAGCCCTGGGCTTGTGGTGTCTGTCCTTCACAGTGTAAGGACTGCCAAGAGCCTCTTCTCCCCACTCCACCTCCCTGAGAAGCCAGGCATCCTGACCAGGAGTGGCCCCTGTCCTTTCCAAGGACCCAGGCAGGCCATGGGCTTTGTCTTTGGAAAGTAAACCTGTGCAGGCCAAGTCTAGACCTCTCATTGTTTCGTTTTGCCCCAAATTGGATGCCTCTTCAGTCAGTCAGGGAAGTTTGTGGGGCCACCCCCAGCCCCGGCATTCCCCCAGCCCTGGGAGGAGACTGGCCCATTCCAAGTGTGTCAGAGCATTCAGCAGGCACCACCCAATGGTTTCATCCTCAGACCCTCATTCGTGTTTCCCAGCAGGGGGTTCTGTTATCATCTCCCCTTTACCAGGAGATAACTGAGGCAGGGGTAAGGGCTCCTTGGGTGCACACAGCTGATCCTGTAGGACTTGGGCACTGGCTCTTGACTGGCCCTGTCTGGGTCTGCCCTGTAGCCAGCTCTCAAGGCAAGGCCAGGCCCCAGCCCAGCTCCTTCAAGAAGCAAGACTCGAAAGCTGACATTCCCCAGAAGGTGGACCTGGAAGAGGAGCCCCCTGTCGCCGCCTTGCTCCACAGCAAGCTGGACAGAGCCCCTGGGGCACAGGGGCCAGCCAAGTAAGGCATTTAGTAGGTTCACACCCCAGATTCAACTTTGCTTTCTAAATGGGCCAGCCTCTAGGGTGAACCAAACTGGGAGTCCTGCAGGGGCCAGCAGCAGCCCCTACACCGCTTTTTCAAAGAATTTGGCCTCCAAATGAGCTTGCTTTTTCACTGAGAACAGTCAGTTTCCCAGGCTCCACCTGGGAAGCCTGCGTGGCTTTTGCAAGGCAGTCAGTAGGACAGATCTGGACCAGGTTCTGGTGACACCCCCGTTTCTGGGACTTCCCTGGAAATCAGCAGTGAGCCTAGGCTTTGCACCTGACAAGGAGATCCCACTATCCTTCAGGTAGTGCAGCCAGCAGGACCAGCTCCTGCTTCTCTGCATGGTCCTTAGATTCTCTCTTGATCAGCGCCACCAGATTTGTGGTCAGGATACCTCAAACCACATCTGACCCTCAGTGTACCCTGAGAGGGGAGGAAGGCACGGGCCCAGCTCACAGCTGGCACCAGAGACCTCCACCTGGTGCCTGGAGCACAATGGTCATCAGAAGGAAGCCAGATCCCAGGGGGCTGTCAACACCTCTCTTTCCCACGTTGGCCTCATGCTGGTGAGGGTGCTGCCCTGAGGAGAGGTGGTAGGTAGTTAGACCAACCTGGCAGGCTACCTCTGGGCTGCTGCAATGACCATTTCAGAGATGAAGAAGTGGAGACTTTTAATCCAGAGGCTACCTCGGTGGCAGGCAGCCAGCACAAGGGCAAGCAGGTGATGGGGGCACCCCCCTTGATGAGTCTGCCCCCGCACTTGCGTAAGCACACCTCGATTCAGCAGTGTGAGGTGGTCATCCGCCAGCTGTGGAACGCCAATCTCTTGCAGGCCCAAGAGGTGAGTCTTGGGTGGCCAGGGCGACCCTGGTGCAGCTGCAGCCTCAGCCACCATACCTCTTCTCCTTGCCGTACAGCTGCAGCACCTCAAGTCCCTCCTGGAAGAGACCCAGAGGCCTAAGGCTGCCCCCGAGGAGGCTGATCTGAATTCTCCCAAGTAAGTACCTGGTGCAGTCCTCGCCCCACTACGGCAGGGCCTGGTTGTGTGAGGCTCACTGCTGACTCTTCCTTCATCAGGGAACAGGAGGTCACGCAGCTCCCCAAGGTCCCCAAGGGTGTCTCTAAGAAATGGTGAGTCCCAGGGGCACAGGGAGGGTGGCGGGTGCCCACAATGAGGGGAGGGCCAGGCACAACAGAGAGCAGGCCCTGGCTCTGCGGCTCACCCAGCAGCTGTTCCCAGTCACGCCTCCGCTGCCCGCCCTCTGCCCCTGCCAGCCTGATCCTGAGCCCAGTGCCCGCAGCGGAGCGTGCCATCCTGCCTGCACTGAAGCAGACCCTGAAGAGTAACTTTGCCGAGAGGCAGAAAAGGCTGCAGGTGGTACAGAACCGGCGGCTGCACCGCTCGGTGCTCTGAGTGTTCCCGGCAGCCCCAGTCACAGCTGGAGATACTAACCCTCTCTAGGTAGCATCCCAAAAGAATTCTAATTCCACATAAACCAAACTCACGGCAGATAAAGTCCTTGTTCTCAGAACTGAGAAACTGTTTATTTTCTTGCTCAGTATTTAGCTATTCTGCATTTACACAAAAACACATTATAAATTTTACCCCACCTGTTGAAGACAAAATAAAGCTCATTTCTCCCAGGTCTTCGTCTGTCTCTGGCTGTCAGGTGTCCTTGCCCCGGGAGGGCTCCTAGCTCTGCTACCTATAATTGGGGGACAGCTAAAAACTACCTCGGGCACAGCACGTGCTCCCTTCTTGGGCCGGGGGCTACCTTCCATGCACATGGGCACTCAAGGTTTCCTGCCTGACTGGACACTCCTGGAGGCGAGATGCCATCCTCCTGCCTCAGCAACATCCTGTGTCTACACCAGCAAATAGCCAATGAGCTGCCACGCTGAGCCCACCTTCCTCTGTGGAGAGCCACATGAGAATGGTTCTCTCCAGGGCACTGGGGCCCCACCCTGTGATGGCCCCATCCTTTGAGGGCCTCATGTCACTCCCCACAATCGCCAGAACAGCAGCTTTGTGGCACATCTCATGGGTGTGTGTGGCCAATTTAGTGCTGAACCTCACCCGACAGGACAGTCCTTCTGGCCCCACTGGCCGTTTCCGTGCTAATCTCTGCCTCTTCCAGCTTCAGGGAGCAGGAACTTTGCCAGAAACCTGGAGGTGAACCAGGATGAGGCACCAGCAGTTAGATGAGGTGAACTAAGGTCTGGGCACCCATGGTCATGTCCAAGGTGGGGGACCTGGCTCCACTCGGACAATATCCCTCACTGGACAGTGGGCCCTGGACTCATGATGGGTGGGGCACAGTGACGAATTCATGACAAACACAGGAATAATAAATTTATTATAAGAACCACAGATGACATGGTAGTGCACATATAAAAGGGGAACCTCTCGTCACCAGAGGGCCAGCTGATGCCCCGTCAAGGAGCCGCAATCTCTGGAGTGGCTCTGAGGATGCCAGGTCCTGAGGATGGCACCCCAACCCATGAGTGGGCCCAGCTGGTATACACAGTGCCAGAGACAGGATCCTCCCAGAAGCCTCTGCTCCCCAGCATGCCTACAGTGCTGAGCAGGCCCCCAAGGCCCGAAGGGAGAACACCATGAGGTATGAGGCCCAGCCAGTGGTGGGGACTTACAGCCATCCGCAGGCCAGACTTCTCTCTGAGACGCAGCTGGCATCCCTGGATCTGGGAGCCTCCCTGTGACATGGCCCATATGCCAACAGAGGCATGGTCTGAACCCAACACTGTGATCAGAGGATTCTGTGTGTTTTAAGGGTTTCCTATGTTCTCCATGTTCCCCCACAGACACGGGTAGAGTGTTTTCTGGAGCACAGACACACAAGGGGCTCTAACAGGGCCTGACTTCTCCCCCATGCTGCTAAGGACATGGGCCCTGCAGAGGCTACAGGGACAGCAGCCCAATGAACGCAAGTCCAGGGGCACATTCACCTCCCTGGAGGAACTCCTACCCCCACCATCGATGCAGCCAGCTCCGCAGCCGCTTGTCCCAGTCCTGTGTAAGTGGGAAAATGTTTGGTAGGTCCCCAAGGCAGAAGATAAAAGCAGGAAAGCTAACCTAAGCCCAGGCTCTCTAAGGGAGCCAACACCTAGAAAGGTCCAACATGAGGCGTGTCCTCTGTGGCCCCAACAAGGCTGCCGGCTGACCCCGTGGTCCCCGATGGGCTGGCAACCCGAGACCCTGCAGTGGTAGTAGCTAGGCAGCCGAGAGGCAGGCCTGGTGGATGCTCTGCGCCCAGGTGTTGAGCAGGGCTGTAACCGAATGCTTGTCGGGGAGCTGCAGCAGCCTCGAGGTCATGCATCGGTGCACCGACTGCAGGAAGGGGTTGGCGTCTGCAACAGAGCAGTGGGCCTTGAGCGCTGTACCCTCTGCCAGAATAGCTGGCACCACGCCTGGACCCCAGCCCACGTAAGCAACTCTCTGGGTAAGGGGGGGGTGCCCTCACAGGTACAGGGCTGACATGGGGCACATTACCCAGCCACGGTGACCTGGGATGCCATGTCCCACGTACCACTAGTGGCCAGCAGGCTCTCCTGGGGCCATGTGTCACTGGGGAACTGGAATGTAAATGGACCCGGAGCCCAAGGCTTTCCCTTGGGGTCCCTAAGGGAAAGCCTCAGGGTCCCCATCTTGGTCCTCTGTGCGCCAGGACTGAGCTTCAGGGCGACTGTCCTCATCAGTGAAGCTCTCTGGGCCTGTGGCTTAGGGCCATGTCACCCAGATGGGTCCCCATGAACCCAAGCTCCTATCTGTGCCCCCATCAGCCTTGAAGAGGCCCACAAGGGCCACTGAAACAGCTGAGTCTCCTCATTCCTCATCCATTGGACATGGATACCCTGGAGTTGCAGGCCAGGCAAAGGGACACAATGGGGACTGAGACTCTTCTTTCTCCATTGATTGCTGGGCAATCCAATCTTGTCCACAAACGGGGAGCCAGAGAAGAAAAGGGAGAGGCCTAAGCTTGCGGGGAAAGCATATGAAGAAAACTGGTTGCCCAGAGCTGACCCCCGCATGCCCTGGGTCCCCCCTGCAGCTGCCTTCTCGGTTCACCTACCGTACTGCCACTGCCGGTCGATCCATAGCGGGCTCTGGGCAGGGTAGTCAGCAGGCACACTGAACTCCAGTGGTGGTACACTAGGGAGGTCCTTGTCATCTGCAACACAAGAGACTGCGCCTGTGACCCCGCCCGCCTTGCTCACAGTCCTGCTCTGAACACCCCAAAAGGTTCTGGTGAGGCTGCAAAGCCTGGAGATCACTCTGATTCGCAGGCTTTCATATCTTCCCAGGGCCTCAGGCAAGCAGAGCCACACTGGACAGGACGGAGGGGCTTCTCTGGCACACAGGGAACAGGTGAAAGTGTGTGGGCTCACAGCCCGGCCCTTGGTACCTGTCCTGCACCAGATGTGTGAAGATTAAGCAAGACAACTTGGGCAGGCTCCTGAGAAGGACAAAGGGACTGTGGGCCTGGGGCTGTAGTGTGAGTGTGCCTTTCTGTGGGAGGCTGAATGCACGTCATGACGGAGTACACAGTCCTGGGCTGGGCCTATTCTGAGGCACAGCCTGGAAGCCTTGTGCCCCCCACCTCCTCTATGGGCCTCAGGATGCGACAGAGCCTTGGGGCTGCTGCGCTGGGCTCACCCCTCCCCGGGTACTCACCCAGCTTGCATATCAGATGGACAGTGCCGTTGTTACTGCAGTGAGAAGGGTCCAAGCTCACCAGGAACTTGGGGTCTAATCTGGCCACCTCCCCCTGGAGCACGTTGGGGATGCTCTGCCGCTCGTCTTCTTCAAACTTACGCTTCCGGGCACACAGCACTGGCGCCCTGGAGGAGGCGGCCGTGGTGACCACACACTGGGCTAGGCTGTGGCCCATGGCCTGCCACCCGCTACCCACTGCAAGGCTAAGCCTTGGGCTGTACGTACGTGATGGGTGGGCCATGGATGGCCGTCATGGCTGGCACGAATGTTCGGTATAGGGAATGGTTGAAGACAGGTGAGCGGATGTTGGCCAGGACGGCATCCAGAAGCGGCTGGCACAGGTACTGCTGTTTGGTTGGTGGTACTGGGGGTGGTGGGGGCGTGGGCTGGGACAGGACAGGTGGGGTCAGCAGCCCACTCTTGGGAAGGCTCTCCAGACCCTAAGGCCTTCATCCTTATAGCCAGACTTCCCAAGGATTCCCCACCACCTCCAACCCCTGCAGACTAATGGCTAATCCTGAACACACTCTCCCCAAGTTCCCCACCCAAGGCCAGGCCTAGTGCTGGGCGGGTGGAGGCAGCTTGCAGGAAAGCCCACGGCCTAAGGGTGAAGGGAGACTTCTTCCATTTCCCCACCACCCACAGCAGGCATACCTGGAAGAAGTCTTTGGGCAGGGTCCCCAAGTGGAGTGGTGAGCCCCTTCTGCCCACCCTGGACTGTGAAGATTCCTCCCAGCCTGTGGTTCTGAGTCACTGGCAGGTGTGCCCTGACCTTCCCAGAGATGCCTGCGGCCCTCGGAACACCGCCAGGCCACAGTGCTCCACTCACCACCGCCATGTCATTCTTGAGTTTCTCCAGGGCGATCTCACACTTTTGCAGAGTTTTCAGGGGGCAACTATGGGGAGAGGCCAAGTGGATGACCCTCCAGGCTAGAGGACGAAGGAGCTGGCAGCTCTCACAAGCTGATCCCAACCACTACCCAACTGGTGTCCCGTGGAGAGAGCCAGCTCCGGGGCCTTGGCCACTGGCACCCTCCACAGGAACCCCAGCCAGCTGACCAGCTGTTCCTACACCCAAAGTCTAAGGCAGGTGGTCCCACCCCAGGAGCAGCCTGGCCCTGGTCGGCAGAACAAGGCATACATGTGACGAGCCAAGGGGAGGCACAGAGGCCAAGCCCCTGCCCACCCTGGCTAGATAACCCCAATGAAGGCCTGGTGGGCCATCCAGCTCCAATAGGCCTGTTCTGCAGTGTCTAGCGTTCTGTCCAGATAAACAAAACAGGGAAGACCTTCTAGAAGAGGAGTATAGCTTGAGCCAAAGGAAGTATCTCAAAGGCCGGACCAGTTCTGTGGCACTGGGCAAGCTCTGGAGCTGAGAGCAGTCTCATGGCTCAGGAAGGGAAATGCGTGCCATATTGAGAATCTGGCGCTCCACTGCCTTTAGAATGCTTCTCAAGGCACTGTCTTGTTTCATTTTCATAGCTAATGTGTGTGAGTCACAGCTATCAGATGGGGTAACTGAGACACAGGTGCCTGCCCAAGGCCACTGGTAGGTAAGTCAGGGGCAGCAATGAAGACAGGCCTCTCTCAGCCAGCTGGATTAATGAAGGCCACTACAAGCCCAGACTTGGCCAATGGCCTGATGAGACACGGCTGTGATAGCCACAAGGTAGAAGGGTGAGGACCCTGGCAGTGGCCTGGAACAGGGCAGAGTTTATGTGCTGGAAAGGTAGAGGGCAAAGGCTTGAAGCCCCAGGAGGCACAATTAAGTAGAGCCCTGGAGCCCCTTCTCTAAACTCCGCATTGTTACCAAGTGCCTGCACTGTTACCTAGGCTGGGCCAACTGAGCACTCAGGGAGCCTCCGTGAGCCATGACACGGCACCACTCACCCCCAGGGGCCTGAGGACAAAGCTCACCGTTTGGAAGGGTCTGTCAGGATGTCCAGAAGGCTCTTCATCTTACTCAAGTCCTTTTTTCTGTCTGGAACAAAAGAGGGGACACTAAGACACACAGCCTAGGGGTCTGTGAGCCCCAACCCCGCCCCCGTCCCACCCCGGCTCCACCCCTACCTTCATTCTTATCAATCTTGTTGATCATGCGGCGCAGGGGCTCGATGTACTTGGACAGCTGCTTCAGCTTATCCAGGTACTGCTGCTCCTCAGCCTGGCTGGAGCCCGCTGGGCTCATGACTGAGCTGGGGTTCACTGCAGGACACAGCCCAGTAAGTGCCGCCTAGCCCACGAAGGCCCAGCTCTCTGCAAACCCTTAAGGTGGGGTGCTTGGGCTCCAAGGGGATCGAATTTGTTCACCCGCTTATAAGCTGAGGCCTCATGAGGGTGAGGGGGTGACTCAGCACCTCAACTCGCAGGACTGTGTGGGTGACACGATGGGCTCTGGGCCTTGGGCTGTGCCTGCCCCAGGCCCAACTTACCAGGGGTGTTTAAAGGTCCTGGGGAGGGGACGCTGAAGTTCTGCGGGGTGCGCGCCGTCACTGGACTCTGGGAGGGCTGTGGTGAGGGGCTGGGCAGGAAGCTACTTGGGGATGGGGCAGGGCCGGAGCTGCAGCAAATCGAAAGGGATCATGTCTGTGAGCCATGGGCACGGGGCAGGGCCCTCCCTGTGAGCCAGGCAGGGAGGGGCACCCCGGCTAGGCCTACCTGACGTTGGAGTTGGGCTGCGAGCTGGGCTGGCCAGGCTGCGGGGACGGCTGGGGGGGAGGGGGCATCGACTGCGGGGTCTGCACCTGCTGGCCCGGCGACGGCGAGGACAGCATGGTGAGGCTGTTCTGGCTGACCTGGAAGTGGAGGGGGCTCAGCCTGCTCGCCTTCCACACACTCTCACTCCCGCTGTCCTCTTGCTCCCACCTGCCCGGGCCTGAGGACCCCACCTACACACACAGCCCCGCTCTCTCATACAGCCTCACCACACACTCTTGTCTTTCTTTGACGCCCTGCTTCTCAGAGACTAACAGGCACACACCTCACCCTGTGGATACACACACAAGCACATGGTGACCAAAATGCTGCAGAAAGGCCAGGCTGCTCGTGTAGCCCTTGCTCCACGGCAGGGAGACTCCTGAAGAACTGGGCCTTCTGTGCTGGGAAAAGACATCCCCATGTCCTTACCTCATGGGTGTGGAAGCCTGTGGGGCGGGAGGCTGGGGAAGGCTTATGGCCTTGGATGGCACTGACCAGCCTCCCCTGGTCTGTGAGCTCTCTGTGGGCCCCACTCTGTGACAGATGCGACCATCTTCCTGCATGCTTCCATGTACTTCCTCAGCCCCCCCAGCCACAGGGAGAGACTGCGTCTTGCACTTAATGGAAACAAAGTGGTCCTGGTATCAGCCCTCGCCAGCATGCCTGGCCCAGGGCTTCTCAGTCTGGACCCATGGGCTCCACTGAGAAAGGTGAGCGGCTCAGCATCATTCTCAGAAGCTGTTTCCTTGCCTGTAGAACTGGGGTTCACCCTACTACCTGCAGTCCTCCTTGGGGAGGACAAAACAGGGTCAACTGCACCACTGTCATCAACAAAGACAGTACCCTACTCATCTGTGAACTCCACAGGATGAAACCACATCACCGAGGAATCAGGAACAAGGATGTGTGAAATAACCACTTTCCACAAAAAAAGTTCAAGATGGCAGTTCCAGATGGTGAGGACAGCTGTGGGGAGGCAGCTGCCTGCCAGCCCTGGGTGCCCAGCCTCCCCTGGAATGAGCCCCGCAGAGAGCTACCTCACCCAGTGCCTGGCGATAGTGGCACAGCCCTCTGTCAAATTGGGATAACCTCAAAGGCTCTGCTAACCTCAGCATTCCCAGCGGTTGGCAGTGGCCTCTCCCACGGCCTAGGCAGTTTCTTGCACACTGAGCGTCACCTCAGAGTCTGCATCCTGAAGCCCAGCGCACACCCCACCTCCTGAACCATCCAGTTTGACAGACCAACTCTGGCCTCGCACAGTGAACTCCGGACACCACCGTCTGGTGCGGCGTCACGCCTCTCTCCCGCACACTACTCCACCATGGCGCTGGGTTAGGATCCCTTGGAATGGGTTGCTGCCTTCCAGTGCTTGTGTCAGGCAGCAGGAAGGAGTGTTTGGAGGAGCCCAGATCCTACCAGGAACAGAGAATGCCGCCCTCCTCACCCACATATCCCACTGGCCGGGCAGGGGTGGGCATGAGGCTCTGCCCTTTCCCCCGTACTGCTCGGACCAAGCTCCAGGAGAGAAACCTTCCCCGCCTGCTCTTCAGCTTCCTACCCCTCCTACCGAGTGTGCAGGATGGAGCTGCAGGGCACATGGAGACCACATTATGACACTTCTAACATGGCCGGGTCAGAGAGGCACCGAGTCCAAGATGGAATAGACTGTTCCCAACCCTGGTGACCAGGACCCCAGCCCGGAGCAGAGGACATGGAGTGAGCGAGCTTGAGGGGAGCAAAATGGTTCCAGGTGTTTTATGCTGACACCAGCAAGGGCACAAATGGGCCTAGAGTGGCTTAGTTTGCTGAGGTGAACCAAGCACAGCAGCTGTTCCCCGCGCAGGACTCCCCTTCATGGTACCTGGGTACACCGAGTCCCGGGGCCTCATGGCCTCTGCGCTGGAAAGTATGTTTCAGAATCCACTCAACTCCCAGAACTACAAAGGTAAACAGGTTTCCTCAGAAAAGTCCATGCAGAGAACCACATATGGTGCCAAGAAAGAGAAGCAAAGGCCCTGGGACCCCATTCTGGGCCCAGACTCTCAGGCACGGGCACCCTCCTTGTAAAGCCTTGCTCCTCACCTGCCTGCCGAGCCCCAGCCATCACCTCCCCTTTCCTTGAACCAACATGCTGCCATTCTCTGTCCTATAGTCCCTGAAGCTGCCTCTTGCCTCTCCCTCTTCCTGCCTACAGGTCAAACCCCCTCACCTGGTCTTTTCCTGACCATCTGGACCCCACCTGCCCCTAACCTGCCCAGAGAGGTATCTCATCCTCAGCCTCTGCTCAAGCAGCTGTCCCTTCTAGAGGGTGTTCAGCTCTTGTCTGCAGTCTAAAGCTGGTGCTTCTCTGAAAGGGCATGAGGCACCTGCTGGCATGAGGCCACTACAGCGGGAAGGTTACTTCAAGTTCATGTCTTACCTCAATGTCTAAAGCTGTATTTTAAGAGGTACCCTCAGCACTTGGACCACAGGAAAATAGAGTGCATTTGCCCACACCCTCTGCTTTTTGGGTTCCATGGAGCCACTGAAAGCATACATCTCCCCCAGGCATGAGACAGAGGGTCTAAAACACAGTGAATAGCAGCCTGCCCAGGCTGAAGGTACAAGCTCAGTGCTTCTGCTTCTTCCCCAAACCCTCCTCCCATGTCTAGCCCTGGGCTCTGCCCCTCTGGCTACTGTGGCCACCATCTGCAAACCTGCTAAAGAAAACTACTTGGCCTCCAACATCCAATCCGGATCTCTTTGCCTCTGATAGCTCCTCTGGAAAAATGCACAATTCCCATTGGCAGCAAACACTGCCCCTCACAAGCCTTCAGGACTCCTCTCTGGGCATCAGCGCTGGGCAGCCCAAGGCTCCCAGGCCTCCCAAATCTAGAGTAACCAAAGACACACTTAGGGTGGGAAGCAGCCACCCAAAGGCCCACGTCAAGAAAGAACTGGCCTAGCAAGGCTGCTAACGAGATAGTAACCCCTGGTCCTCAGGTTTGTTGTCGGGTCCAGCTCGCCTCTGGGACCAAGGAGAGCAAGATGACTATGCTCCCTCAGTCTGTGACAAGCCTATCGGGGAGAACTGTGCTCCTGCTCTGCATCTTTCACTTCTCTGGCACATTCTGCCACAGGCATGGGTGTGTCTGTCACAACCACTAGCAAAACCCCAAAACATAAATGCTATACCTCCCAGGGAGGGAGCTTGAGTGCCTCTCATGCACCCCACACCTATGTGGTCACAGACAGGAAGTAGGAGCTCAGAGGGAAGTGACTCACTCAATGTCCATGGCTAGTGGGGGAATCCAGGCACCTCAGTGCCACCTGCTTCCTGAGGGAGCAAAGACAAGTGAGAAGGGGCCTGCCAAGACAAGGCTGGAGGCAGGGTAGATGGAGAAAGCGTGCAGAGGGGAAGCAACAGAGACGGATCGTGGGGCCAGAGGACAGCAAGGCTGGTCTGGGAAGCCTCGTGCTGTGAAGAAACCTCAGGGGAGGCTGGCGGTGCCATGCATTCCAGCCTTCTTAGGACCACCTGCACCTGCCGAACATCCCTGGAACTGCCCTGAGTTCCTGGCCCCACGCACATGATGTCTCCAGGAGTCACTCTCCAGAGCAAAGTGGAATATGGGTCCCTTTATGGTGCCACCTGCTTACACCTACCAAGGGAGTGTTGGGACAGGAACCCATGTCACTCCTGGACTCCCATGCTGGGCACTGTCTTGCATGTGCCCAGCACAGAATCTTGCAACCATGGGACATATCCTAGGAAAGCGCTGGAGAAGAAGCGGAGACGAGGGAGCCCCATTTTAAGAAGAGCTTGTTTTCTTGAACCCAATTTTTCACCAAAGGAAAGAACAAAACCAGAGAGGCACCATCGATGCTGAAGCACATCCCGCTGGGGGCTACATGCAGGTGGCTGGGGGTGACTAGCAGCCACATGACATGCCATACAAACACACCAAGGTCATACAGACACATCAAGGTCCAAAGGTGACAGCTGCTGAGAATTCAGGTGGGATCCCTATTGAGATTGCAAGGGCGGCCCCTAGCTATGTTTTAATGATGCATTTCTGGAATATGCTATCTATTCTCAGAAGGGACTGGATTATAAAGACATGGACACGAAACAGCTGCATACCAATTCTGGAACCAGCTCTATGTTGAGCAGAATGCCCAGTGTGTCTGGCCCTGTATGGGGGAGGAGGAGTGGGTTTAAACCCTGAAGATGCCAGGGAAAGGCAGGGGCTACTATCTGCCAGGATTACAGATACATTTCCCTTACAAGAGAAAATGAATTTTAAAGTTTTGGCAAATCTGAAGCTTTCATGGCAAACCCACTAAAATGGAAAGCCCATAAGATAAGGGAACTTCATCTGCATTTTAGCCCCTGAATCCTAGACTGGTGCTTAGTCCACAGAATGCACATGAGTATTTGTTCAACAAATGAATATACCACAGAAAAATTCCAAATTTCATACCATAAAAGAACCAAAAATCCATATCTCTGAAATACTATAATGTACACAGAAGTCTTTATCTACCTGGAAAGGGGTGTGTGTGTAGTAAATTCTAGAACACCACAGTCTGACAGAACTTTTCATGCCTGTGGACTTGACAATCTGTGCTGTCCGGTATGACAGTCACTAGCTTCCCCAAGGGGCTACTAGTACTTGAAATGTAATTGAATTGCAACTGAACATAACTTGAGAAACTGGATTTTTCGTTTTATTTAACTAATTTAAATATAAATAACCAGGTATGGCTAATGGCTATAGTATTTGACAGCACAGCCCTAGAAAGTCAAACTATTTGCTTAGCTTCTATTTTATTTTACCATGAAAATGACAGCAGCATAACTATCTAAAACATTAAAATTTCAAAAAGATATTTTGCTCCCACCTTCTCCAGAAAATGAAAACATTGGAACTATTCAAAATATTAAAGTGAAAATAAGCCCAGATATTTACTCACATCCCCTCAAGAAACACGAGCCGGGTATGGCCTCAGGTAAGCTTGGTTAGGCACTCTGAGCGCCACACTGTGAAGGAAGTCACCGAGATTACAGTGTGCCTCACAAAGGTGCTCAGAGGGCCCCAAGCTTCCCGGGGGCCCTGGGTGCCGCCCCGTAAATACCTGTGCTGAGGGCTGTCCGCCCAAAGGGATGGAGCTTGACGGGACAGCAGACACGGCAGTGGTGGGCGGGAACCGGGCTCTTACTTGCATCCCGCCTTGGGCCAAGGCTGCGGCAATCATCTTGAGGAGAGGGACAACAGACAAGGTGATCGCAACAAAGAAACGCAGTGCACGGGCAAGTGAAGAGGGGTGTGCAGCCTCCGTGACAAGGAGCGCTCACGGGGCTAGGGAAGGCCTGGGAGGGGGAGGCGGGCCTATATGTTCAAGCATCCAGCACTGAGGCCCATCTAGTCATCAGGAATCTATAGGAGCTGCCGCAAATGCTCCTCTAGACCTCTCTATTCTGTTGGCTGCACTCCTTTGACAAACATCTGATCTGCTGATGTGCCCACAGAGCCTTCAAGGCCAGACCTCAAGGGCCAGGGCTGGTGTTTCTGATAGATCAAGCTCCTGGGACAGACTCTGAGAAAGTACAGTCCACCAAAGCTGGCTATTTATGGTATTTAGGAGAAGTCAGCCATCATTAAAACAGAGGAAGAGCTCAGGTAAGCCGGCTCACAGCACCTATCCTTCCCTAAGAAGTATGCTACTGACAAAAATGCTTCTGAGGGCCTGAATTCAAACCATCCTCCTATCTTCATGCCTGAGTCTCTGCCGGGGAACTGGTTTATCACCAAATTCAAGGGCAGGTGGACAAGGGAAGCCTGGGACTCTGCCTAAAGCCTTGAACTAGTGAGGAGGTGCACTTCCCCCAAAGATAAAGGTCAGGTCTGTTCCTAAACGCAGAAGATGAGTCTAGACTCCAGAATTCCAGCATGTGCTGGGACCATTCTCATCGACTTATACTTCTGGAAGCATCAAGGCAGCAGTGTCATGGGTTAAGGCCTGGCTTGCACTGAGACCTCTGGCATCACAAGCATGTCCCACATTCATACCCACAGGCTGCATGCAGCAGGCACTGCAAGCCGGGGGCGACACAAGCAGTAGCAGGTTCCAACCTGAACCTTGTAACAGCACAAAAAT
The DNA here is from genome assembly GCF_000325575.1 of Pteropus alecto. Taxonomy (NCBI): domain Eukaryota; kingdom Metazoa; phylum Chordata; class Mammalia; order Chiroptera; family Pteropodidae; genus Pteropus; species Pteropus alecto. Next base: position 6,800,179 of record NW_006433949.1, on the reverse strand, counting down.
GGGGCAGCTCTCAGGCAGGGCTAGGGGGGCAGATGTTCCCCTTAGCCACTCCAACAAAAGAAATACCTAGGGGTGGATGGCAAGGAAGCCATTTTGGTGTCTGCCAAATTCAAGCACAGTCCTGAAGAGCCTACCACTCACTAGCCATCAGACACAAAGTGGGATATTTGTGGGCGTGTGAGGACAGAAATCTAAGGAAAACACACCTCCCTCCCGGAAGGCCCACTCCTGCGCATCCAGGGTGAGGCTGAAAGCAACTCTCTCCTGGGTTTGGCTCTCAGCCCCTGGTCAGGTGAGGGTAACGGTGAACAGTGTCTGTTTACGATCAGCACTGCACTGCTGTCGGCGGAGCCCATCTGAGCCTGCTGACCACTCAACAATGCTCTTTCCAGAGGGAGAAAGGCCTGGAAGTAAGTCAGGTGGCAAGAGAGATGCAAATTTTTTGTAAGAAGATAAAGTGATAGGAAACGAAAAGCTTAAATCTAACTTGCTGCTGACCGGTTTCTTTGTAACTGAGAACTCCTGAGAGGGAAAGCTCATTTTCTTTTAAACACAAATTCTAATAAAAACACAGCAGTACTGTTTACTGGATCAGATGAACCAGGCAGTAAACACCCAGCAAATCATTCTCTCATTTTCTCAAGTCACATTTCTCTACCTCCCAACACACATCCATCCAGAAAGGAATTCAAGCTCCTTCCCGAAGGCTGGGATACTGGCTCCAATGAGGCCACTGGGCACGCGGGCCCAGAAAGAAGAAAGAGGGGTCCACGCAGGTGCCACATTAGGGAAGTGTCTTTGATGAGAATTCTTTGTAACTTGAGAATTATAGTTAAGCTTCTATGCACTAGGAAAATAGAATGTTAAAAGACAAAAGCTTAAGGACTGTTTGGAAATGGAGACACATTCTGTTCTGGTTTCATCTGCAGTCACAGATAAAATTTAGGAGAGAAAAAAAGTCAGTGCAGGTATCCAGCTGTGCCCTAGTAAATCCCACTGCGGTGACAGCGACATCAGCTTTTTCATCTACACGAGTAACATCAGATACAAGAGCCAGGTGTATGCAGAAAAGGGCACATCGATTTTCCTGGAACACCAAAACCACAAAACTCAGCCCCTGGGTTTAACAGTCCTGGCCACTCATCGGGCCATAGCACTGCCAAGCATTTGACAAGGCACTGCTTTTCTGCTCTGAGGGGGGCAGATTTGAGAGATAAGGCATAGAGCAGTGGTCCCCTACCTTTTTGGTACCAGGGACCAGTGATCCTATGAGAATCTAATCCTATGATGATCTGAGGTGGAGCTGAGGCGGTGATGCTAGTGCTGGGGAGTGGCTGCAAATACAGATGAAGCTGCGCTCGCTACCTGCCTCTCACCTTCTGCTGTGCGGCCTGGTTCCAGTCTGTGGCCTGGAGGTTAGAGACCCCTAGCATAGAGGGCTGCCAGCTCAGGCCCGCCAATCCCAACACTTGTTTCATGGAATCAGCGCCAACCCGTGTGTAGCAGCTCACATACGTAAAGTTGCAACAGATAGTCCCTGTGTCCTGATGTCAAATGCATGAGTACCACATAGAAGTCCTAGTCTGCAACTGTGAACTCCTGGTAGATGACTGGCTGATACAATTCGAGGGCCTCATAGTGACCCAGTGACTCACTTTTGGGAAGCATCAGGAAACAGTCCAAAACCCAGCTATTCATCAGGACATGCACCCTTGGTAACATCAAAAAACTGGAAATAACCTCAGGCTCCAATAACATGACAGTAGTTAAGGACAGGAGGGTACATTCATAAGAGAAACTACATATAATGCTGACCGAAAATTTTTAATTATAAGAGAACATTTTACTTCTATTGCAATGCAACCAGGAAAGAAGCTATACACAAAATTCTATGTATATCTTATGACTTTGACCATGTGAGAATAGGAAAGAAAAGATACCAAACTGTCTTTCCCACTCTGAAATATTTCCCTTATTTATACTTCTCTCAACTTTCCATCTTCTATAGTCGCCATGTATTCAAGTTTTTTGGTCTGAATTCGTCTAGCCTTGTCTAGTCCACTGTGCCAGAGGAGGCTGCAAAAGAAGGCTGTGAATTCAGAGATCCCCCAGGAGGGCTTGTCATACCTTGTAGACCCCGCTGCTGCTAGAACAATGCAGTGAGGCCAGCAAACCGGCCTCCAGGAAACAGTACTATCTGCCGTGAGCCCAGAGACAAATCAGCAGACCAGAAGCAGAGGACTGCAAGGCACTGCATCAAATTGCACTCCGCACAAGAATGCCCTCTGTGCCACCAGCACCTGGGTATCCCACCGCAGGCTACTCAGCCTAGGGCGAGGCCTCTCACCAGCTCTGCTCGATGCTGGTCTCTGACACACAGAAGGGAGGCGGATGTCACTCCTAAAAACCCTAAAGGCGCACTCATAAAACCGAACCCACCTAAAAGTACTCAAGTGGTGGACCCCTTCATTTCCCCCAGCTACCAAAGTCCCTGCCCAAAAAGAGGTGGCTCAAGCCGCCCTTAGCTCTGCCTGAAGCGCTCCACTAGGAGGGAAAGAAGGTTACAAATCGAGGTTACTCTGGAAATGACTGAGCCTATGGCCTAGCCCCCAGCCAAGCTCCCATGCTGGCTGGACTGGGACCTCCAGCAGAAGCAAAGGGTGGAGTAACCACTGGGAGGAGTGGCACCGTGCACAGGCTCCGTGCGGAGTACTGAGCACACACAGCCGTGGCCGCCTTTAGACAGTGATGAGGCACCAGGGAAGCTCCAGGAGTACAATTCCTTGAGCTAGAAACCTAGGAATAAACCAGTAGGATGGGACCACCGGAAGACATCAACTAACTGTTCTAGGACTACTCGCTTCCCCAACTCTAAGAAATGGGATGGAAAGGGAAGTCCTGTTTCAGGAGGGCCCACTGCAGGATAAAGAATGCCAAGCCTCTCACTTTCCTACTAGACCGGACCCGAGATGCAGAAGTTTCCATTAAGAGTGGTCCTGGAACTGGGCAGTGGTCCTGGAATGTCACAAAGTGGCAAGGGCAGTGGGCTGGGTAGGTGGTGGCTGTGACCATGTACCACCTCCTTCTCTGCATCAGACACCAAGAAGAGGGAGCCCTAGAAAGCCTGAGGACAAGCCCAGGACAAACAGTGCTGGTGGCAGAGAGGGACTCCAACCTTGTCACAGGGCAGTCAGCCCCTCCTCAGTTACAGAAAAGAAGTCCATGTATGTTTCACATGAGACCACGTCTGGGCAAGCTGGTGATGTGGGAAACTCTAGGCCCAGGCCACTTGGTGCAGTGAGCATGGAGGCTGCTAGGCTGGCTTAACTGTATCTGAACACCTCAGGCCCCTCCACAGGCACACTTCTCAGGCAGCTTCCCATAGACTCAAGCAATGCAGCCGAGACTAGGAAGGACGATTTCTGAGCCTCCCCCACAGCGAAATGTCGCTGACACTAAAGGAACACACTGCATCCCAGAAATGCTTGACATGCAGCCCTGTGTACAAGATGGAGCTTGCGCACGCGCAGATAATGAGCGGGGGTAAGGAGCAGGGTAGGAGCGCGGTGCAGCACTGGGTGGCTATAGTCTCACACGCCTACTAGCAAGTCTGCTCTGTCTAATGCCAACACTCTTCTGAGCCAGGACTGTCAGTGTTCCCAACGCTGGGTAAAGACGGGAAGAACTGAGACCCCAGACTGGACGTCTCCCCACCCTGGCATCCGCACAAGGGCAGGGGGCTCTGCGGAGAACTCACAGCGGCCGGAACTCCAACACCCAGATACCAACAAGCATCTGGCCTCTACTAGGAAAGGCGGAGCAAGGCCTCCTCCATCCCAGTGACATCCTTTACGCAGAGAGTGGGCGTGGCTGGCCTCAGCCACACTTTCCAGCACAGGAGCAAGCCCCAGAATTCAGCCCAGCAGGAGGCTAAAGCACAAGCCTGCGCTGTCCCCTAGAGCCAGACGCCGCCGTTCTCATTCCCTTCTCAGTTTCTAGAGAGCTACTGTCCACCCGCTGCCAGCCCTGTACTCAGAGCTGAGGCAAGGACGGGCCCGTGACACTCCCCTCTTCAATGTATGGTTTCAGAAGAGGGAAGATGAAAGACATAAAAGTCGCAGGAATGACACGTGCACTATGTAGCTGGGGGGACCCAGGTACGACCAAGCAGAGTTAGCCACCCCAGGACCCTAGAGGACTGGTTCTAGGGGAGCCCTCATCTCTCAGAGTACCAGGGGGAGAGGAGCCCTGAGCTTTACCAACCCGGCTCCTGATTCAACCAAGACCCTTGCCATAGAGCACCGTAAATCCAGCTCCATGCACAAGTGGGCATGCACCTGCTGGCAACTACAGAAGCTCTCAGCTCTGATGGCCCTCACCTGGACTCCTGAACCCACTATCTGGGGGGCCTGAGCTGTCGGCACCGCTGTCTGCTGCTGCACCTGGGGCTGCACCTGGGGCTGCACCTGCGGCTGTTGCACCACCATCGGAGCTCGGACCTGAGGGAGGAAGGGAGAAGGCAATTTGGAGCCACCCAGGGCAGAGGTCAGTATAACCACTACTTCTGTGGGAACTCTGAATATCAAAGCTTTTCATGAGAAGGGGGATGGTACCATAATGACTTCACTAGCTATGATGTCACCTTAGTGGCCATCCCTTATCCCACAGCTCATCAGAAATGTTTCCCTGGCTCTGAGTTGGCAGAGCCAAGCCCCACCTCCCCCAACCCTGCTGAGAAGTGTGGCCTCCGCACTGGAATATTACCATACAGCCATCACCACCAGCAAAGCTCCAAAAGTCGAGCACACAGCCCAGCCTGCTCAACATCTAGGCCTAGAATGTTGAGAGTGGGCAGGGGGCTGGCTCTCAGGTGACAAGAGTGCCTGTATCTGCTTCTCATGACCGTCCTCAGCCTTCCAGCCTGCCCTTGTGTGCCTTCTATTCACTTGCCACTAGGTACAGGCGTGGCCTGTCCCCACTCCCATCAATGAATCACCAGTAGGAAAGGTCACAAAATCCAAGAAAGTGAACCAAATTTAAATGGCCCCATGATGCCGCTACCCAACTTGGTGACAATATTCTGTTCTGTGTAAATGTTACTGACTGAATTTGCTTTGTAAAGAGATGCATGAGACTGAAAACAACATTTTATATGGTAATGACAGGGGCCTTCGCTCAGAATGGAACTCTGAGCAACTAGCAAACCACCATGGACGTTCAATGGAGACAGCACGTCCTCCCCCACAGTGATAATATACGTGCTGCCATCCACGTCCATGGCCACTGCTGAAATCAGCCAGTGCTCATGGAATGCATACTCCCTCGCTGAGCCAGACGTGAAGTCCAGTGTGGGGGAGCACCACCTGAGTCCCAGTGCTTGAAGAGAGAACATGCCATTTATACACGAGGAACCCTAGAAATTGCTGACGGAAACCAGCTGCATGTGACACCAGGGAAGAACTGAGGCCTACTACCAGTCATGGGTACTCACTAGTTTCAGCTGTGTTTGGGCGTACAACATCTGTCCAGAGAGGGCCGGAGCCTGAGACACCAAAGGCTGGGTCTGTGACTGTGGCGGGAGCTGCGATGGTTGGTTCTGAGCAACTGGTGGCTGCTGGGGCTGCGGCTGGGGCTGGTGGTGCTGTGGGTGATGCATCTGCTGCAGCTGCTGGGGCAGGGTCTGGGAGGGGGGAGGCTGTGGCTGCTGCATTGGTGGCTGCTGCATTGGCGGCTGGGCCTGTAAAGCCTGCTGCTGCTGCTGCTGTTGCTGCTGCAGCTGCAGCTGTGCCATCCGCTGCAGCTGTTGTTGCTGCTGTATCTAGGGGCAGAACAAACAGCACTCAGTCATCCCATTGGCCTCTGGGCCCTGGGCCAGCCTTGCCCCTAGGAAGCCTGCTTGGGCTGTTCTCACACGGGGAAGAGGGAGCACTTCCAACAGAAGGAAACTAAGGACACACCAAGAGTGCATTTGTGCCCTGGCTACCAGAGGCTGGCCCACCCCTAGGCCTGAGAGAATGAAAAAGAATCAAGGGAACTATCGGGAGGGTCGAGTAAGGGGAACCATCTAAGTGCAGCCCTGCAGAAGCTGGGATAAACACTCAGATGACAGATCTCTGAAGCCTTTGCAGTGATGCTTGCTTGGTCTCTACAGTATGTAATAGTAAACCACTCTTGGTTCTGAGAGAGAGGCCTCTAAGATCCAGGAGGATGGCCACTGGGAAAGGAGGCAGAGGGCCAAGGCCTAGAGGAGGTAGGAAAGTGGAGAGGCCCCTTCAGGGATCTCCTCTCTCAACCAAGAGCGAATCTAACAATAGATGCTTAACAAGTCTGGATGCTGACTGCAAATCATGGGAGGAAGAAATTATTTTCTTAGAAGCAGGGTTTCTACTGTGACATTGCCATTCTCTTACAAGACACCAGATGATTAGTGCTGTGTCCAAAAATCAAACATTCAGGGACAAAACAGGAGGCATGCATGTCCTCCAAAGAAACACACCCAGAGGATGGCTCAAGCATTCCTGGATCTTGGCATGTTCTTCTCACTTCCTGTTTCAGTTAACCCTTCCATGAACTGTTTGTACCCAGAAGCTTCCACTGAGCCAGCTGTCAGCACACAGTAGGCCTGCAGTCAGACACTGGAGCCTGGTGGAAAGGTCCTCCTCATGTGATCACAGCACCTTCCTAACAAGTCAGTGCCTATTTCTCCTCCACATTCCAGGCTCTGCGGGAAGCTCATGGAGGAGGAAGCTGAGGCACCATATATGAGGATCTGCTGCTGGCTTTGGGCCCCTGCATGCAGCATGGTGGTTGGCGTGTATCTAGGGCTCAAGGGCCAAAGAACGGAGGCCGAGTGTAGAAACAAAGGCACCTGGTACCTGTTGCTGGTTTTGATGATGAAATTTAATCAGGTGCTGCTGTTGTTGCTGCTGTAGCTGCTGCTGCTGCTGCTGCTGCTGCTGTACTACTGCCTGGAACTGCTGCTGCATGGCATTCTGTTGAGCCTGGAACTGCTGCTGCTGTTGCTGCTGCAGCGCCACCTGCTGCTGCTGGAACTGCTGCTGCTGCTGCTGCTGTTGCTGCTGCTGCAGTGCCACCTGCTGGAGCTGCAGCTGGGCTGGAGATGAGACCCAGGCAGGGGTCAGGCCTGGTGGCACAGCAAGGAACGCAACAAGCAAAGGCCTGCCTCCCCAGTGCTGTGCAGACAGGAAGGGTGGTTAAGATTGTCTGCTACCACGCTGGCCGCTAGAACTTAACAGATGTGATGGGAGCACCATTTGAAACTTATGAAACTTACTATTATGAATTATTTCATAATAATAAAAAGAAAAAGGCTAAGTCTATTGAATGGCCAAGAGGCCCAGCCTCTGGTGACCACTAATCTACTTTCTCTTTATGGATTTGCCTATTTTAGACCATTTCAAATCAGTGGAATCTCGCAATACGTGGTCTTTCGCTTAGCATTGTATTTACAAGTTTCCTCCATATTGTGGCATAATCAGTAATTCATTTCTTTTTATTGCCGAACAGTATTCTATGTGGAATTTCCCACATTTTGTTTATTAATTCATCAACTAGGGACATTTGGGTTGTTTCCACTGTTTTACTATTATGAATAATGCTGATATAAACAATCATTTACAAGATTTTCAGTGGTATAGTTTCTTTGGGAATAACGAAAATGTTCTAAAATTGATTATGGTGATGGCTGTACAACCCTGAATATACTGAACACCACTGAATGTTGCAAATTAAATGGATGAACTGTATGGTATGTGAATTATATCTCAATAAAGCTGTCATCTTTTAAAAAAGAATACAGATTTTTTCTATGCTTTGCCCAGTTTCCACTGATGGTACTTTTGTAAAATTATAACATAATATCACAACCAGAATATGCACTCATTTGTGTGGGTGTGATTATTAAGTTCTATACAATTTTCTCACCTGGGTAGATTCAGCCACCATTACAGTTAAGACACTAAACAGTTCTGACACCACAGGGATCCCTAGCGGAGCCATCCCCTTAAGCAACCCGACCCCTCCACCCCTGGCAACCACTAAGGTGTCCTCCATTTCTGAAATGTTGTCTTTTCAAAAATGTCATATAAGTGGGACAATTAGCTTTTTCATTTAGCCTAATTCTCCGAAGATCATCTGGTCTGTAATATATATCAACAGCTCTCTCCCTTTTATTGCCAAGTAGTATTCCACGGTACAGCTATCTCACAATTTAACCATTTATACCACAAAGGATATCTGGGGTGATCACAGCTTTGGGCTATCACATAAAGCTGCCACGAACATTTGTGTACACAGGTTTTTGTGTGAACAAAAGCTTTCATTTCTCTATGATAGATGCTTAAGAGTGAGATTCTTGAGTTGTATTTTTAGTTTTTAAAGAAACCAAACCATTTTACATTCCTACGAGAAATGTATGAGCGATCCCGCTTCTCCATTCTTGCCAGCGTTTGGAGTTGTCACTATTTACTTCAGCCATTCTGACAGGTGGAAGAACTTTTAAATTTATCTTTTTGTTACAGATTTCTAACTCTGTTTGATACAAAATATTATGTATATGGCAGTAATACTCTGAAATTGTTGAGGTATGCGTGGTTATTTTTATAAGTGTATTTGTTCTATCCACATGCTTAGATGAAATTGTTCATTATGTTGTTCAAATCTTTTCTAAATTTATCATTTTTTTGTTTGCCTAATTATCAATAACCAAGAAATTAATTGCTCAATACATCTTTCATTTTTGAGTCTTTTTCCAGCTTATATTTTAGGTGTTTAACAATTATATAGCTGAATTGTTTTCTTCCATTTATATCTAACATATTTCCTGTTTAGTTAATTCACATTTATTATAAATATTTACATTTTTCAGCTTATTTGTATTTGTCTTTCCTTTTCTAATCTTTTCCCTTTTTTTTGCTTTTTTACTGAGGTATGACTAACAAATATTTTCTTTTATGAATTGTATTTTTGTTGGGTGGGCGGGTTAAACTTTGTATTGTTTGAATTTTTGTTGTTCTTTCCTTATTCCGTTTTTTCTTATTGGTTTGAAATTTACAATCGACATCTATTGTTTTAGCAATACTTTTCCAATTTTCTCATGCATATTTAAGTAAATAAACTATAACTCTAGTTTAACCTCTTTCCCCAAAACAAGGAACCCTGAGAACCCTCTTGATATTTTAAAGTACGTTTTATGTGCACATGATAGACCTGATATCCTTGATATATTCCCCTGACTTCCACTTAGTTTGGTCCCTGTTTATTTTCTTATGGCCACACAGCAGACTTACATTAAGAGGCAGGACAGGATAACGGCTAGGGGTACAGCCTCTGACCTAGACCGCCTTCATTCAAATCCCAACTCTGTCACTGCTTTGTGCCTCAGTTTCCTCAGCTGTAGAAGAGAGACAATAGTCGCATCTACCCCATACAATGAACTAAGATATAATCTATTATAGGGAAAACACTCAAAATAGTGCTTGGAATGTGGCAAGTTGGCTCTGAGCAACATTTTACAGAGGTAATTTTTGTTTACACCAAGGATTCTCAACCTTGTCCCTAATGAATTTTGGGCTAGACAATCCTATGTTGTGGGGTGCTGTCCTGTGCATGCAAGACATTTAGCAGCATGTCTGGCCTTTACCCACTGGATGCCAGTAACACCCCCATAGTTGTGACATTCAAAAAGAGCTTCAGACATTGCATAATGTCCCCATGTGCAAAACTGCTCAGAATCACTGTTTAGATTGACACGTTTACTACCTTGCATGAAAAACATTTCTTTTCCCATCTTATACCTGGCATCTTGGGAAGGACGGTCTGAGAGGTAAGAGGAAACGGTGAGCAATAAGAGTAGGTCCTTAAAATATCTTTTAGTGAAGGTCTCTTAGGCTTTATTTATCTAAAAACGTCTTTGCTTCCTCCTAGTCCTTGAAGAGTTTTGCTGGCACACAACTGTGGTTGGCAGCTCCATTCTCAGTGCTCTAACCACCTTCTACTATCTTCTTGACTCCATCACCGAGTCTGCTGAGTCTACTTATTTAACCTGTGTAGGTGTGCTGAGCTTTTCTCAGCCATCATTTCCTCACATACTGCTGTGCTTCCATTCTCTCCCCTTGTTCCTTTTATTAGACGTTAGTCAGACCTTCTGATTTTATCCTCTACATTTCTTTCTTGTTTTCCATGTTCTCTTCTCTGGGCTAAATTCTAGGTAATTTCTTCAAATGTAGCTTCTAGTTCACAAATTCTTTCTTTAGCTCTAGTTAATCTGCTGTTTATTAATCCATGTCCTTCTTTTCAATAATTTTATTTCTTGTTTCTACAAGTTCTACTTGGTTCCTTTTTAAATCTGCTTGGTCACTCCTGATGGTATCACAGTGCTTGTTTATTTGGAATTCCATCCTTTATTTAAGTACACCAAGCCCATACCTAACAATTGCTATGTGCGCAGCCCAATGTGGGCATTTCCACATCTGTTTACTGCTTCTATTCCTCCTTGTGGTCTTTGCTTCCTTTCATGCCTGCTATCTTGGACTGTGTGCTCACTGCTGGACCTTAACCTGTAGTTCCCATAGTACGAAACTTGGAAGCATTCTCTACCAAACTGTCCTTGCCTTTAGGGGAGCTAGAGATGCCAGAAGCCCCAGCACAAGTTCTACTGGACGGAGGGATCCCAGGTTTGCTTTCTCCCAT
>NW_006433949.1:6760363-6789271 GCF_000325575.1 Pteropus alecto | reverse complement strand
CAATCCAAAATGCAGCCTACCCAAATCTAGTTATCCAGAAGGAGGGTTCTTCAGCACCCAGTCTGTCAGAGCCAGAAATAGTACTTATATTTAAAGTCAGTTTTACATGTATATGATATAAAATTCATTGAGGAACGAAAGCATACAGAGTGAAAAGTTAAGTCTCACTCTAACCCTGTACCCCAGCCTACAGCCTCATTCACAGTTAGCGTTTGTGTTTCCTTGAATAACCCAGGTCACCTGGGGACTATCACAGCGTGCCATGGACTGCCCTTTGAGAGCCCCAGCTAAACCTCTGACCCAGGCCCTGGCCTTAATCACAGAGCGGCATTTGGAGAAAGTGTCGAAAAAAGGGACAGCAAATGCCCATCAGGCCACAACACCTATTTCAGGTAGACGAGGCAGGTAAAAGCTCAAATCAAAGTCAGGGAGGGAGAGTCTCTGACAGAGGCTGCAGCAGTACATGAAAGTAGAGAACCCACTTCAACCCTTTCCTAGAGCTATACAGGTTACAGGTCCCTCAGAAGCTGAAAACAGGATGTGGGTCAAGGTCAGACTGGGGAGGGTATGTGCAGGATACCAAAGCTTTGCCACTGAACTTCTGTTAGGAGTGAGACTGCAAGACAAATCATGGGAACATACTAAACTCTTACATTTTAAAACTTTTTTTATTATAAGTTTGTGACAAAAGAAATTCAACCAGAACAGAGTATAATGTAAAGAGGAGCCAGGGCCAGCGCATCTCCTGTGTGTTTTTCCATAAGCTTCCCTGTTGTGTCAGGTGTGCGGATAAGACAGAAGGGGACAAAGGACCTAAAGAAGAAGAACTGAGCAAAGAGCTAAGAGTCAGATGGAAAGGGATGGGTAAAGAGAGGAGAATAAAGATACGATGGCTGGGGATAGAAGGTTCCAGTGCAGGAATGAGTGGGAATGAGGACATATGTTGTCTCTGAGACGAGCAAGGGTATGCTTGTAAAGTAAACCCAACAAAGAACAGGGTGCTCGGGTCAGTGACACTGCCCTCTTCATAGGGTTACTGCAAGGGATACGTGACAAAAATACACTGAAACACCATAACCTGCACACGAGTGTTCATGGCAATTTTATCTATAACAGCTCCAAACTGTAAACAACCCAAATGTCCCTTCAAGGGTAAATGAATAAGTAAATTTTGTACACTTAGTCCATGGAATACTACTAAGCAATGAACAGGAACAAATTACTGGTACAACTTAAAGGATCTCAAGGGCATTATGCTGAATGAAAAAACCCAATCTCAAAAAGTCAGATACTATATGATTCCAGAGAGAACATTCACAAAGTGACACAATTATAGCAACAGGGAATACATCAGCGATTGCCAGGGCTGAGGGTTGGCGGAGTGTGTGTGATTAAGAGGCATACGACAGCTTATTGGTGGTGACGGAACAGTTTTGCATGCTGACTGTGACAGTGGTTACTCTATTCCACACATGATAAAATCTCACAGAACTACACACACGTAAGTGCATGTGCAAGAATGTATGTAAAAACTGGTGACGTCTGAATGTCTGAGTTGACAGTATTGTCCCACTGTTCATTTCTCAGTTGTGATGATGTACTAAAATATTATCATTGGGGAAGCTCGGTGAAGGGCACACGGGAACTCTGCTATTCTGCAACTTCCTATGACGCAAAGTATTTCAAACATAAAATGTTGTATAGAGGGAAAAAAGTACCGATGCCGTCTGTGGTCCTGAAGTACATTACAAGTACTGAATAAATGCGAAAACCAAAGGTTCATCAAAACAGGTCTTGGAAAAGGGGAGGCCTGCGCTGCTGCCCAGCTCCTGGCAGCTGTGGCTAGGCAGAGAACACAGGGCTGTGTCCTGCAGAGAAGCGCAGCGAGGGCAGGGGCAGCACTAGAAGGGACAGCTCCTGAGATCGGGGAAGTCTGGCATTGACAGCACTTCTTTGTGGCCCCAAGACTACCCTGAGATGCAACTGTCTATTTCGGCTACAAAACACAAGCCCTTGGATGTGGCCCCATGCCACCCCAACCTCCTTAAGAGTCCTCCATTCCCACCCAGGGGTAAAAGGAGGAGCTCAGTGTCACCTAACCCTTCTGGTAGCCCAAAGAAGGTTTAGAGCCTCTCTTCCCCACACCAACAGAGACAAAAAGATAAAAAAACAGAACTCCTTGGAGCTTCTCTCAGGCTCTTCTCGACACCATCTTAAGCAAAGGAATAAAATCCGCGTTGCCACCAGAGAGTGTGGCAGGTTCTCTGAGAAGCCTGGTACTCACTCTGTGGAGCTGCCGTAGACACGACAGTCATGCCGTGGGGCGCCATCCCTGAGGTGCCGGGGGGTGGCTGCCCAGAGAGAGACATTGGCTGCCCCATGGCGCCAAGGCCTCCCATCCCGCCCAGGGGCTGTCCTGGGCCCCGAGAAGGCATGCCGATTCCAGCTGCTCCTGCAGCAGGTCCTCCAGTCAGGCTCTGTAGTGCATTCATAGGGTCTGTGGGAACACAAGGGCACAGCGTCTCAAGGAAGCGCCCACAAAGTGGACGAGGCTCCAAAGGCTATGAGGCTTCAGAACACCTGCCCCATGCTGTCTCCAGGCTTGAGCCCCTCAAAGCCCCAAATGGTGAGAGAACAGAGTCCTGGAAGCCTCCCAAACCCAAGCCCAACTGTCTATCACACCCCAAGGGACAAGATGTTGGGCATATTTGTTACTGCTTCTGGACCATGAGCCTTACTGGGCAGGGAGCATGTGCCATAGTCCTGGTCTGGCCTGTGCCAGGGTCCTAATGTTGAGGGATTAACTTGCCCTTCAGGGCAGGCAGCGGCCCCTACCCCTCCTGGCTGTACAAACCTTCCTGCTGTGTGAGCACACAAAAGCCCTTCTTTGAGTAACAAGAACACAGGGGCCAGAGAAGCCAGGGAGACAGACGGATGTTCTCCAGGGAGGTTACATGTCTCCCTGCACACCAGAAGCCCATCTCTGCTAATCTGTGCACGACCTCCACAGAGGGGCAGTTCTTAAGATAGACTCCTACATCCAGGGCCACCAAACCAGCAAAAGCTAAGGCATGAAAAAGGGGTCCACACAGTGTTGAGGGGCACTACGACACTGCCAAATCCACAAGGTCTGCGGACTCAGTTCAGTGAGCAATTCTGTGACTCAGGACAAGGAACCCAAGGTTCTTGTCACACACTCTCATGAGTGTGGCTCACAGCAAAAGGCTACCTACAGACAGATATGGCCTGGCCTGGGCACCTTGTGACAGAACCGGGCACCAAAGGACCCCACGCTTCAATGCCAAGAGCCCAGAATTCTCCCGGCCATGTCCTCTGATCCCACCTGGCCCCAGCTGGCTAAGAATCACTGCATATGCAGATACCCTGAGGGGAGACAGGGTCCACACAGGCAGATGGAGCTAGCTTGGCCAAGGCAATCATTGGCAATCATCTGACATATATAGCTCTGCTGCCTATGTTAAGACAAACAGCATAGCAGGCTGACTCCTTTCCCAACAGGTCAGGGTTTAGTTGGCCATCTTAGACCTAAACTCCTTCACTGGCAGCTCAGTCAGTGAAATTAGGGATGAATCATCAGATAGTGTTCCTCTTAACTGATAAAGCCTTGAAATTAAAAAGTAAAAATAAATGATAGTTTTTAACTTACAAAGAAACTAGAAACTTAAGAAAGTGAATTCACAGCTATTCCCTAAGAACTACTACCACTACATGTTATTATACTGAATATACCATAACGGTTCTCTCCCAGAGAGCTCAAAATTTTAGACAAGGTCTCAATAATTATGTGAGTTTTTACAATCTTTTTGTTGGTCAAAAACAGTATTTAAGTGAAACGTGATGGGGCAGTATCATATGACGGCACAGACTGCCAGGAAGAGGAAGGATGGGGAGGGAGGGGTGCAGCTCCACAGTTCTCACGGTCAGCCAGAGTTTTTCTCTCTGTGAACTTTCACCTCTAGTAACAGCTTAACCCCAGGCACACGCAGGAGCCACAATCTCATTCCTGTTGTCCCAGATCCAAGGTTGGGATCAATTTTAATTCAAAAAGGAAAAATTCTCACCACTGACAGAAGCTTGAGATTTCTTGTTATCTAAAAAAAAAAAAAAGTAAACAGTTTTACATAACCACATATTTCCATAGTAAGTCAGTTTTACAGGAATTTGCCTAGAGATCATTTGCTAAAACTGAGCTGCCCCTGCCTAGAAACTAGATAAAAACACCTCAGAGCTTCAGAGCATGAGTAAATGTATGAGAGAGAGAGAGAAATATTTGGTCCATCCCATTCCTGGTAGTGCTGACACACAAGGGGGCCTGGGGAAAGATGGTGCCAAACCGCCTCAAGGTCAGCCTGGGGCCCCAGAGAACTGCCCCCAGGTAGAGCTCACTTACTCTGGACCTATTCTAGTTCTCTTTCTTTCCCAGGTCCAGAATCTCACCATGGGCCCTGAGCAGCAAACAAGAAAGCCACAGGGATCCATGATGGACTCAGAATGGTGCTAAGAATTCCACAACACCTCCATTTTCAGCCTGCTCTGTGAGGGAGCATCTCCATTTTCTAGATGAGGCTGGCCAAGGTTGGCTCGAAGCCAGATCTAGCTGGCCCCAGCACCAGGTAGGGAACTGCCGCACCACTTCTACACTCCCCTGAAGAGCTGGTGAGGCGGCTGTGGACACGGCAGCCCACAGCACTGTGTCTGCCAACATGCCAGGGACACCTCCGAATAGGTCAGCCCAGCCCCGACGAGCAGAGCCCCTTGCCAGGACAAACCAGGGCAGTTCATCCAAGCTTCTCATTCCCCAGGCTCCTAGTCCCATCTCCTCTTGTTCTATACTCCATAGGATCTTCCCAAACACAGGGGGAAAAAAAAAAAAAAATCCAGTAAAGGTCACCTTGTTGGACATTCTGGTAAAAAGCTAGTGTGGAAAGAAGCAAAATCTACTGGCCACACAGGGGCTCTGGGATTCTTCTTTAGCCTGGCATTACTGACACTGAAGATGTAGCTGCCTCTACAATCAAAGGGGAACAGCAACTGGATTTGCTCCAAGGACAGGCTGTGTCAGAAGAAGGCCATCTCCCACGGCCACACAACTGTAGGCAGGCAGGAGGCGCTACTGGCTGAAAACACAAAGTGCCCTGCCCGCCGGTTTCCTCTAGAGACTGCAGCCATCTAGGAACGCTCAGTGTCTATGTGCTCATACGTAACACATTAAAAACCACCAGGACCCTAACACTCTGAAGAGCCAAAGCTGCTGCTCTGCCTGGCTGATAGGACCAGAGCAGGATCCTGGGAATCAGAGGAGCCAGAATGTGGCAGGGGTCGGGTGACCCTTATCATGGCAGGGAGCTAGCGGCAGGATTTAGGAAGTTGGCCTTAGAAGCTTCCAGCCTGACAGAAACACATTTAGGTCAGGCCTCCCTGGGTCAATAAAACCAACTATTAGAGAAGGAAGTTTCTGTTCCAGGGTAAACTGCTTATTTAAGAACTGCCTAGAGATAAACGTAATGGTTCTTTTAAAAAAGGAAGTTAAATGGACAAGCAGAAACAGCAGTCCCGTTGAAACCACTTTGAGGCTAACATTTCCATTATGGTAAAATCAGTATTTTTGAGGCTGAGGCTCTAGGAGGATGGGAGAGATGGAATCAAATGCAAAGTAATAAAGAACATCCCAGAAAGCAGGAGCTTTTACACAGACATTCTAACTCAAGCACTGTGCCCAAGAAAGTCTCCACTACCACACGACAGAGCCAGCTTCTCACAACCATCCAGAAATATAAAATTTTACTTACGAATGTCTCGAAAATGGATAATGAGCCTGGCCACGAGAGAAAGGTATTCGTCCTAAAAGTAAACACAGGAAGCAGTTTAATGCCAGATGAAGTAAGGCCATGTAATTCCCCGTTGCCACCCCCTTTAATTCCCATGCCACCATGCTGAGGCCCACTTGCCCTGATGGCAATGCTCTGCCTGGTTCAGTCTCCTCTGGAATCCAGATCTCAGAGAAAAGCTGTCCGTGCTGAGCTACAGCAGACCAACAAATGGCACAGAGAAACAGAAAAACAAGAAGGGTACCCAGAGACTTCAAACTGCTGCTCCTTCCGCCCTGCTGTAAACACTTAACTAAGAGGCCCAAGAGCCAGCTCAGGCACCATTCTTTTCAGAGGGGACAGTAGGTCTAGAGGGGATGAGGAAATGTCCTAAGGTCCCAAGGCATATTAGAAGTCATGGGCTGGCTGCTTTTGTCTTTGCACTATCTGTATTCAAGTACTTCTGCTTTTACTAGCCAGCCTGTTGCTTTTTCACTGCTGACGTCACACTTGCATGCAAATCTGGAAGTCCCTGGCTCTGCTTTTGGAGATCTGAATTGACTACACAGGCAAGGAAGAGGACACGAGGCCACTCAAGGATGGCAGGTGAAGGCCACTGCCTAGGGCTGTCTTTGTCCCAGCTGCCCAGCTGCTGTGTTTCTGGAACTGCCCAGCAGGGCTTGCCTTCCACCAATTGTCCTCTTTGCAACCAAGGACACTCACTCCCGGGTGTTCCGGGGAAATCATTACTGTGAGTTTGTCCTCTCGTCAACAAAGTTAAAATCTGTTTGAGTTAAAATCTAATTTCGCAGAAGCTATACAATCCTTCTCCTCCTCAAAATGCCCATCCTTCCAGCAAGGCAGCCTCGAAAGGGCAAAACCTTCACTCTCTGCCCTCCTCACATGACCCTCCTCCTAAGTTACTGACAGTGACAGTCCACTTAACAGCAGACTGATGAGACCTAGGACCCAGCTTCAGCACCTGTGATGGTACTGCCCCGAGATACATGCCTTTGAGCCTAGGGACACTCAGTGAACCTCTGTTGTAGGAACACCTCATGGAAAGGGAAATAAAATGAGTGGTCTCAGATGAATGTAAAACTATACGCACACTTTTTAAATCTTTATTATCCCTCATCTATTCCAAACTTCACCTCACCACTTTTTTTTTCAGCCAGGGGAATCAACAGAGGAAACTAGGAGGGTAAAAGGCCCAGGGGAAATGGTAAGGCTGGGATGATAAGCACGTCAAAGGAAGCGGGTACAGAAAAGGACAGTGAGGTTCTGGACACTCAGGAGGTGCTGTCGACATCCTCAATTTCTGACTAACTCCATCAATTTCTGGTAGAAAAGAGAATGTGCTGGGAATGAAGGGGCCCCGGAATTGGGCTCCTGCACACGGACCACCTGCCGAGGCTGCTCCATGAAGGACGACAGTATGGGAAGCAAGGAAGGTGGTGTTAGTGAGCTCGGGAAATGAAGTGGCCAAGTATGAGCAGACAGGACTGGGAGCTTGCCAGGTCAATGTCTGGTGTCTGGTTAAGGCCTTGGGCCATCTTTTAGGTGGGCGACACCTTAAAAGAATTTGTTGTTTTCTCTACTTTCATAAAAGGTAAAACGAGAAGCAGCAACCAAATACTTTCACTCAGACACAAGATACAGTAAATGGGGCTCAAGACCATGTCCCCAAAACCTTTCGCATAAACCAGGACCGAGGGCTCAGAGCCAGGTGCGCGGAAGCCACCACACTGCAGTCCCAGCGTCATTCCTTGGCCCAGAGTGGGGACGGCCAGCACAGTCTGCTCCTGGCTGAGGCTGCTCCCCTGGTGAAGTGGAAGCTCTCAGGACCAGACCAATGTGAGAAGGCCTGAGGAGGAAGGAGGAATGCTACCATCTGACAGGAGAAATGAGGGCAGGAAGCAGTTAGTCACACTGCTGCCAAGGGGCTTTCTTATGGGTGAAATACGCCTTCAAAGTTCTTGCAAAGGCCTGGTCACTCAGAAACCACTGGGGGTTGAGCACTGCAGGTCTGCTGCAAGCGCCCCTTTCCACGGGAGAGGCTGGGATCTGAACTGCACCTCTGATTTCCCCCAGCTGGCCTATCTTACTCCCCAGGCTCCTAAATCTCCATCTGCAGAATGCTGGCATCCTGACTGGCCTCTCCAGGTGTGAGAATTCTGGGCCCCCCCATCCAGACAGACAGGTTACGGTATCTCCTTCTGCTCCAAAGCACTCCGCCTCTCCAGGAGTGTTCCAGGAAACAGGCTAAAGAGCATGTAACCTTCCTTATCTTCACTCACCATTACTACCTCCTCTGCCCGACATTAAAAATTTAAGTGTTCAGGCTGCACTTGAGGCTGGGTATTACCTGGCCACAGACAATAACAGCTAACACTGGCACTGATACGGTGCCAGGTGCAGCCCTAAAACACTTTACATATATTAATGCTTTTAGTTCTTCCAACCACTCTATTAGCAGGTACTACTAACACGCCTGGTTTGCAGATAAGAAGACAGAAATGTGAGGGAAAACACTTTACATAAATACTTGCTTGACCTATACAAGCCTTGCAATAAGGGCCCAACAATAGGGTGAAAAACGTCTCCCCACATGGATGTGGAGCGAGCAGCAGCAGGGACACACATACGCTCCACATAAAATACCACATGCCACACACTAACACCTCTGGATTAAGATACAGGGAATCTGAATATATATATTTGCTTATATCTGCAAAAAGAAATGCCAGAAGGATAAACAAAAATTGAAGATCAAAGTTACCCCCAGAGGTACCAGGAACCGGCTGGAAATGAGATTTCCCATTTTGTTATAAGGTTTTCACACTGGAAGTATATAAATCTTTTACCAAATCAAAATAAAACCAAATAGAAAGAAATAAGTATAATTCCTAAAAATTCAAAATAAACCAAAACATATGAGCTAGATATCAAGTTGGTGTCAGAATCACACAGGGAAAAGAAGTCCTTTTAGTGATCATTTTAAAAAACAAAAAAGCAAACAAAACACTCCATATCCTTAGTGGAAGGGATACATTTTAAGGACAAACAGAGATGCAAAGAAGTCTTAAACTTAAAAAAGAAAGCAAAAAGAAACCATAAACTTCATCCCACATTTTGTTATTATTTGTCACTAATTTGGTGGTAACATTAGTCTGTTTATTCTGAAAGTATTTTAAAGCAAGTAAGTAAATATGTTAATGATATGAGAAGCCAAGATATTCATAGTAAGAGAAAAGGTACATGTTTAAAATGAAAGTAAAACTCCATAGGTTAAATCTGAATTGAAACATCAGTGTGAAGTTACGGGGTTTTTGAGGTGGCTGTTTTTCAAAAACGTTACTTCTTAGCTCTGCTAACAAAAAAAGCACTTAGATGCCATGAGCAGCCAGTGCCCAGAATGCAAGCTCTAAATACCATTTCACTCTCAAAAAGGAATCACAGTTCCTTAGAAGAATGGCCGATTCCAGGCCAAGATGGCAGGCAAGCTACGAAAGATGAAAGGATTGGTGATAAGGGGCACCAAGAGGGACAGGACGGTGCTTTGGGGTTGCCACTGGATGAGGATGGGATCGTCTAAGCAACAAAACGAACAACTACCATGAACTGAAACACACTAGATGCAGTGCCTCAAACTCATAATGTTACTGTCAGGTGACCCATCCTTATCCTCATCCCTAAGCCCCACTGGTCACCCTGGGGGTATCAAAGCGGGTATCTTTCCTTGCCCTGGAAAGAAACGATGGATAGGAAAGCATTCCTGGTGGTCCAGAACAGGCTGTGTTTCAAGCAACCAAGTAGCCCTGATGATAAAAGAAAAAAAAACTCTTCTTTGCAGAAAAATTCCAACTAATAAATATAGAAGAAAAGCTGTAATTAAGGACAATTGCCACTTTACAATGGCCAGTTAAATGATGGAACCATTGGGCGATAAGTGAAAAAAGAACTTTATATGAGAAGTCAGGCCCTCATTCTCTGAACTCCTGACCAACAGTGGCCCTACAGGAAAACTGAAACACTCAGAAATATAAATATAAGGCATCATCTCAGACACAGTCTTGCTAACAAGGTCACTGCACCCTCTGCTCTTTCAATCTAACACCCATTTCACTAGGGGCAGGAAGAAGCGAGTGAGGCAATGCTGTTGGCAGAAAATGGATGTTAAAGATTCTGCCACTTAGGACTCAGAAAGAAGTGAGGAACCTGGTAGAGAAAGCTCCTATCACCTTAGAGAATACATGTATCATTAAAAACAGAACATTGGTAGAAAGATCAACATTAAAGGTGTTTCTGGTGAGGGCTCAGAGGAAATGAGGAACATGTTCCTGCAAACTAGAACAAAGAGAATCCTTGTCATATAGTGACAGAAAGTTTTGCTGAATTGTATCCTAGTTGTGGGGAAAGCAGAAGTTATAAGCAACAAACCTGGATATTTGGCTAAGTAGACTTCCAAGCAAAGTGTTAAAGCCTGGCCTGGTTTATTCTGGCTGCTTATAGTAAAATGCAAGAGGAAAGAGATAATTGAGGGAAGAATCATTAAGCAAAAAGGAACTTGGACTTGATTTGGGAAATTCTCAGGTTACTCAAATTACAAAAAAAAAAAAAAAAAAAAAAAAAAAAAAAAAAAAAAAAAAAAAAAGTTAATATTAGGAGATTCACTGTTAGGGTGTGGCCAGGCGAATTTTCCTAGTGGCAAAGAGATTAGGCATGTAATTCATGAATCCCCTCAATCGTCTCACAGAAACCAGGAACAGAAATTATATGATCTAGCAAAGATCTGAGAAGAAATCTCTTGTCTAATGACATGAATCCTGTCACATACACAGGAGACCCACAAGATTTTTGAGTGTTATATAGCAGGAACACTGCCAGTTTGGACTGAAAGGGACAGAAACTGGATGAAATCAAAGAAGAGTGTCAGATTCCTAAAATTCTACTAGCAGGAAACAGGCTGATAAAACTACTCAGATGCAAACATGTGCTATTCTTCAAAAAAAGGAAAGATGACAAGGACAGAGCCTTGAACCAAGAGGCGAAAGCCATGGCTAGTATGTGGTAATTTGTTAAAGCAGCTATAGGAAACTAATACGTTGTCTCTAGAGATTTACCTATTCTAGGTATTTTATACGAAGGCAATTATACAATATGTGGTCCAAGCACAGCTACAAGCTGAATGCAGCTTCATGAGAGGTCACAAGTGATAGCAGCAGGATGCCAAACAGGCAATTCTGATTGCCCCAAGTCCTGACCCACAGAATCAGGAGAAATAACTCATTGCTTTAGGCCACTAAGTTTTGGGGTAGTTCTTTATGAAACAACAGATAACAATATTGAACCAACAAGTTCTGCATTTCAAAAGCTAAAATAAGTTCCATAAGGCCTCATCAAATCTCTTTTAAGAAAATGCGAACTAACAAAAACAACAAAAACATCTCATCCCCCCAAAAATCTGCAAATTATATATCTAATAAGAGATGTATCCAAAATAAAGAACTCTAGCAGTCTAAAGAAAAAGACCAAGAACCCAATTTTAAAATGGGCAAAGGATCTGAATAATCATTTCTCCAAAGAAAATATACAAATGGCCAATAGCACATAAAAAAGATGCTCAATATCATTAGTTGTCAGGGAAATGCAAATCAAAACCACAATGAGATACTACTTTATACTTATCACGATAGTTATAATAAAAAAAGACAATAACAAGTGTTTATGAGGAGTGGAGAAACTAGTACCGCATACACTGTTGGTGGGAATGTAAAACGATGCAGCTGCTTTGGGAAACAATCTGGCAGTTTTTCAAAAGGTTAAACAGAGTTACCATATGACCCAGCAATTCCACTCCTAGGTGTATACCCAGGAAAAATAAAATCATGTATGTCTACAGAAAAGTTTGTATACAAATGTTTATAGCAGCAATATTAACAATATCCAAAAGGCAGAAACGATCCAAATGTTCAACTGATGAATGGATAAATAAAATGTGGCATATCCATATAAGGAAAAGGAACCAGCAATAAAAAGGACTGAAGTACATGCTACAACATGGTTCATGGATGAACCTTGAAAATAGTTTGCTGAATGAAAGAAACCAGTTGCAAAAACATATATTGTATGACTGCATTTATATGAGTTCAGAAAAGGCAAATTCGTAGCAACAGGAAGCAGATTAGTGGTTGCCTAAGGCTAAGAGTCCAGGGAAAATGGAGCATGACAGCAAATGGGTATGAAGTTTCTTTTAGACAACGTTATAAAATTTTGATTGTGGTGATGGTTAGACAACACTGAATATCTTAAAGACCACTGAATCGCACACTTTAAATGGGTAAATTGTATAATATATGAAGTAGATCTCAATAAAGTTGTTATAAAAGAAAATATTTATATACATCCAGGGCACAGAGCTCACAAACATACACTCATGCGCTCTGACCTCTGTATAAGACCAGACTGTATAGATGGTTTCTGTTCTGGAACCTGCTTTCGTCAGCCTGTGATTTCTTATCTCTCCATTTACAAAATGTTCACCTTATCTAAATGTTCAGACCATATTCAAATTTCCCCAATTGACTTCTATATGTCTTGACAGTTGGTTTATCCAAGCCAATATCCAATCGAGGGCCATAAATAACAACTGCTTTTAATTCGTGACACACAAACATGTCCTAGAATTCCAACACTGCACTTGGGCACAAGATGCCCAGAGCACACTCAATGCAGAGGAGGGTCAGAGGTCAGGATCTGCATGGGGGAGAGGGCAGGTGTGGTATAGAACAAAAGCCCCGGGTATCAGCCTCACTTTGCAAAAGCTAGGTAACCTTAGACAAGCAGCTTGGCTTCTTTGTGCCTGTTCTGTTTCATTTCTACTAAAACAGCTCCGCCCCAGGGAGAGCACATGGATGGAAGGAGTTAGTCCCATGAAGCCCATACTGCCTGGCCCAGGACAAGAGCTCACACAGTGGAAACCCTCCCTAACTCCTCCACCTGTGATATTCCTACCTGGTTCCTAGATCAAGGCCTCAATCTCCACCAGCATCACCTTCATCACTTAACTAAAGGGGACAGGAACTCTTCTGGGCCCACGTGTCATGGCCCTGTGGGGCTTAGGTGAGGACTCCCATGGAGGCCTAAGGCCAAAGCCAGTTCTTACGCAGAGCACTTGTCCCTTCTGAAGGAGCAGCTGGGGCCTGAGTGACTGCTCTACAAGATTCATGGGAGCTAACCATGAATGATGGGTGCTGGCAGTGAAGTCTGGGGTCAGAGGCTGGGCCTGTATCCTGAGAGTCCCCCCAGTATCCTCCTTGTATCTGTAGAGTAGACACAAGATCCAGAGTGCTGCAGGCAAAGCCAATAGTGTCTGGGATCAAGCAGTGAGAAGCCACCCCATCCCCACTTCCCAGGCAGAGAGGCTTCCAGATCTGCATCACATCCTTCTCTTCCTGAGCCTCTCTGACAGAGGCTCCACCCACCAGGGCCTTACCCGGGTCTTCGCCTTCAGGAACACATGGCTCTCCATATCCTTGCTGGATTTACTGTGGGCCACGCCAGCTTTTCTCATGGCATCTTCACTGAAAGACAAAGGAGAAGAGATGGTGACGTGACGTATACCTATGAGTCCACTCCTGCAGGGTCGTGGCCAGAAGGCCCTGCAACAGCAGCTACCCCTGGGTGGAAGGGGCCTGTCCCTCTTACACCAGCCTTGCTGAGGTCTAGGGAGGGCACTCAGTAGAGTGATCAAAGACAGCTGAACAAGGAAATAAGAGGGCAGGGCCACAAGAAAGAACAGGAAAGCTGGTCATCACAAAGCAAAGCAGCCACCCCCAGCATGAGGGGACAGAGGGGCCAGGCCCTAGAGATCACTCGCAACCAGCACAAAATCAAATGCATATTAGAAGGCTGAGTGGCCAGCCAGCCTCTATTTCCTGCCCTCTGAGTGGCCTGGGTCCTCACCCAATTCTGGCATTAAGAGCAGTGGAACCTCAGCTCTGGTCTCCTCCTCTGTAAAATAAAGGGGCCATGAAAAGTCGTCTCTCAGTCCCTCCCAAGGCAAAGGTCCCTATGTGGGACACGCAAGTTCTCCAGATGGGACTCAGAGGATAAGTCTCAACTTCAATAACTTTTAGCTGGGGACAGGAGGAGATAGACCACACACATGTGGAAAACATCTTAAAACCGCATTTGCCAACACAAGTACAGTAAGAGAGTGAATCTTATCACACATCTGATGCTCTGTCGGGATAGAGCCATGCACACTGGCTAAACATAAGCTCCCTCTAAACAGCAGCACACATACACCCCTCCCCCCCAACACGCACACACAAAGATAAGAACACGTGTGCATTTGTTAGAAGAGAAGGGGTGTATTAGGCTCACGTGCCGAGGCCTGGCCTGTCTGCTCACAGCCTGCCTTCTTACTTGTCTCCCAGTGCTGGGCCTTCTGATAAACAAATGAACAAGCATGTCAGGGCTCTGCTGCCTCACCCGAAAGAATAAAATAAGCCCAGTCCAGCTGGTGCTAGAAAGCTTTTTGACCACTCCAAACAAATGAAAAGATCTCAGGCTACTGAAAAAGTGTGCACCTGGGACTGCAGGATCAGGTCTGTGATTCTTACAGAAATCACAGAAAGGAAGCTAAATGTTAAGAGATGGACAAGTCTACATTACTATATAAAGAAAAATAAAATAACACTGACTCACGACATTGTTAGATAACTCATTCAACATATGTGAGTTTGGGGTCCCTACCCCATCTACTTCCTCAAGCCTGTGGTAAGGAGGCAGCAACAGGTTCCCGCTGGCAAAGCACCCAGGGTAGAGCAGATGCACACACAAGGAAATATGTGACCACAGCCACAAGAAAGGTGAGAGAAATGATGAGGACAATCTGAGATCCAACGCATGGGGAAGCGAGGCTGGCAGGCCAGGAGGACCAGGCACTGATGTGCTGAGGCTGGCATGGGGCAGGCACTCCACATGTGGAGACTGAGAGATGTCACCTGGTAGGCTCTAAGTCACTGAGCATTGCCGACAAGAGAAGTGACTGAGCAGACCCATCTTCAGAAGGGTAACTCACCTGTGACCCCCAGGACAGTACTTGTTCCCTTTCCTACCTTCCAACAGCAGTGTAAGGCACACCCTGCCACAGAGATGGGGACCAATGCAGGGACCCAGAGCAGAGCAGTGGACACGGCAAGAGGGCCCTTGCCAGCCAGCAGGACAGCCTGGAGGCTGACGAGGTGGGCAGTGAAGAGGTCACGGGTAGAAGGTAGAGCCAGGAGCCAACGTGTGAGGCACAGAGAGACAGAGAGGCTGCTGAGGGCTTTGAGGGTGAGACTCAATTACACAGATGGGCTCTGCCTAAGAGCAGTGATCCCCGAGGGCTTAGCTAGGCTCTTGGCTAGATAAAAGCAGTCCTCCAAGCTGCTGGCTGGCCATTTTTGATTGGGTCAGCAGACTCACAGGCCCCACACAGACACTGCATCCTGACCCCAGCAAAGACACCTGGCACATCCACAGAGATAAGACACAGACACGGACTTACTGTAATAGCTCTGAGGTGGGGGGACCTCAGCAGGCCCGAAGGTACCAGGTGCAAGGGCATCTGCTGGAGGAGCCCTGGTCAGGGCAACATCACAGATGAGCACAGGGACTGCATGGGCACCGCTGTCAGTGACTCAGAGCCTGAGGAGCACTGACAACACTAGAGGCCAAAAACAGGCATATCTTCACAAGCTAGAACACACACCTTAATAACAGGAAACAGAATTGAGATAAATGTCCAGTTCTGCCTGTGAGCTATGAAAGGGGCTGCACAGGTACGGAGCCAAGGAAAAAGGCAGCTCCTTGGCCGGGCACCAGGGCCCTGCGAGGCAGTACAGTGCCAATGTCACGCACTGGTCCCCTCCACTGCTGCGCTCAGAGCCTGCCCAAACTGGCTCTGTGTATTTGTTGGCTGAAGAATAAACAGGCACCCTGAGCACTGTTTTCAGTTCTGCAAACCATATTTTTTAAAATGTTTTTGCTCCTGTTTGTAGTCTGCAGATCATGCTCCATAAAACAGAAGAAGAGGCAAAAAAGAAACCAGGCAGTTCTGCTGTTACTATCCTACATTTTCCCCCAAGGAGCGGGGCCTGTTCTTTCCTTTTCAACCATCTCAGCATTTTGTCAGAGGTACCTGTCCATTATCGGGGTTCTAAGTGCATGTTGCATAGCATTTCATACCTGTGCTTACGTGTGGTGTCCCTCCTTTGTACTCGGGACCTACCATATCCACTGTATGAGGTTGTCACCGGGACCCAGTCCCATGCTGGGAGCAGTCCTGCACAGGGGAAGGACCAGCTGGTCACCAAAGCCCCCTCTACTCTTCCTGAGTTGGGCTTTGCTTCGGTCCCCAAAATGCCTGCCATAACAGCCGAACCTGAATGACCACTTCTCAGCCTCCACCTCCAGAAAACAACAAATCCCTTCCAGCAACTGTCCCTAAACAAAGGCAAACTACCACACAAAGAGACAACCCCAAATACAGAGGTTACAGCCTCAGAGACATAACTGAAAAGAACCAATACTTCAAGGTGAGCTCTGCCCTCACACAAGCAAGCCTGAGGTCTCAGCTGGGGGAGGTCAGGGAGCAAAACCAGTGTCAGGGCTCACCAGAGCAGACCCTAAATGGCCATCCTGCCACAGTTCCAACACCAAGGCAGCCACCACCAAACCTAAAGCTGCCAGGGAGATGTCAGTACCATAACAAAAAGGCTCTGTGTGGTGGCCACTGCCTGGACACAACCAGCCCTCTGAGAAGATGGGTGGAGGCCTGATACCAGCTGAGAGCACATGGCCTTTTGCTGTGACCCGGACTCCACGAGCTCCTTCATTCTAGTTTCTTCCTGGTCACCACAGTTACACCTGTCTGCCCAGTCAGGGTTCCACTGGTATTTGGATTAGACCAGATCCTTCTGAGGCAGGACTTGACCTATTACACAAGCCCTGTGAGTTCCCTCACCAGGGACTGGATGAGGCCCTTACTGTAACAGACCTCGCCTGAGCAGAAGGCAGTGCCACGCCAAGAAAATACCCTGCGACTTTAGCTCCGTGCCCACCAATCGCTCAGACTGGAAACCTGGGAACTCCCTCTTCAGTTCCCAATCTAATCTCCATTCTCTAAAGTTCAAATCCTCACCCCATCTCTCACTGCACCTGTGATGACCTCTCTGGATGGGCCTCTCTCAAGGTCCCATTCCCGCCCTGCCACCTCTGCTAGCTCCTTAAGCCACACAGCTGGCGGTGAGTGTGGGGAGCAACCCAGGCTATGGCCGTGCCTCCCTCGCCCACTCTGCACACTATCCTAGGCCCTGCTGCCTGGCAAGCTGCCCGACTACGCCACCGGCCCTGTCTGCTGGGCCCTCTGACCTTCTCGCTCGGGTACCCCCCCTCCCCGCTTCACGGAAACCCTGTGGTCACTCTGATCACACCCATGGCTCCTCCTGTGGAAATTGCTGACTTCCTGTCTGTCGGCCCTGTTGTCCTATGAGCAACCTTGAGAGCAGAGATTATGGCATTCACCTCTGTACTCAGCAGGCAATAATCAGCATCATACAAAAACCTGGCTACTTGTAACACAAGGAGTGGTAATGCCATGTATTTTGATGGAACATGACATGCAGAACCTGAGAATCAGCGTGGCAGGCACAGGAGAAACCAAGCCTCGAACAACCACATCCAAACTGTAGAGGCCAAGGTGATCAGGGAAAGGCATGTGCTGCGGTAGACAGAAGTGCTGGGCAGCTGGACCTGGCAGGAAGTACAAAGAGAATGAAGGGCCTGGGCTCCGGAATCACACAGACCAGGGCTTGAATTATGACCTGGCTACTCGCCAGCTCTGGGTCATCAGAGAGGCACGCCACCCCCCAAGCACATCCTCTTCATAAAGGAGCACTACGAAAGGGCTGTAGCCAGGATGAAGGGAGATGCACAGAAAGGGCCAGGGTGTGAGGACAGGCCCGGCCTCATCATGGCCTGCTCTCCCTCACCTCCACCCTGTCTCCAAATTGGGAAATTCAATTTGTCAACTGGAGTCCAGTCCGAGTCCTTGTAATCCAAATCAGCTCAGGATAAAGCCAAAAACCCAGCAAACTGTGTGTCCTTGGGAAGGTACACACGGACACAAGCTCAAAGTGTGCTAATGCCTTGGTATGCCCCTCACCGCTTCACCCACCAGCCACCGACCCTGGATAAGGCACCACTTTGCAGCGTCTACATGTCCAATCTGTAGAGGGAAGACATGACAGTACCCACTTCACAGGGCTGTTCATTCTTCAGAGGATTACAAAAGTTAACATCATCAGGAGCTGCAAGCTCAAAGTGTGCTAATGCCTTGGTATGCCCCTTACCGCTTCACCCACCAGCCACTGACCCTGGATAAGGCACCACTTTGCAGCGCCTACATGTCCACTTCTGCAGAGGGAAGACATGACAGTACTCACTTCAAAGGGCTGTTCATTCTTCACAGGATTACAAAAGTTAACATCATCAGGAGCTCGGCACACAAGAAGCACTAACGTGTGTTAAAGAAATCAGTCAGAGAATAGTCCACCTTATTGCATAGTAAGACTGCATCCCAAATACCTCCAACAAGCAGTGATGTTTGTGTCACCCCCTTTCTAGAAGATGACAGCAGTCAGTTACGTACGGATCCCTCAGGCAGAGCTGCTCTCCCACTGAAACTCTGAACCACCTGGAAGTGTGCCCCCCGGGTACCCAGCTCTGCAGCCCCTGTGGGCCACACATTTCTCAGGAAGGGCTTTTGCACAGGCATATTGAGAGGGAGAACCTCTAAGCAGCCTCCTCCGCCTGCCTGCTGCCTGGTCCTCCCGTCCACACTCCTTCCAAAGGGCCCTGGTCCACACCCAAGAGCCCTCTCACTTCTCCTGAGACTACCCTCTTCATCGCTTCTCTTCCCATTGCTGAATAATTGCTTGAATTCTCAGGAGAGTGGGCGCCTCTGGTCCCCTGCTGGTGTCTAGAGCAGGATGGTTCATTCCTCCTTGGGTCACACACTCACCCTCCTAACCTCAGGTACACAGGATGCCTTCTGCCCATCCATCTGTGCGACAGCCCAGAGGAAATTTCTCCTGATTTGTGAACCACAACACTCGTTAACCCACTGACCTCTAATGGGGCAGTTTATGCCACCCCCACCAGTCCCCTAAGAGAAGCCTCCTGGTGAACTGCCACCTGCACATTGGACAGAAACTTGCAGCTCAGGTGTGATCCTTCACTTTGTATGTGTGTAAAAACTTCTATCATAAAAGTAGCAGATGATGGCAGGAGAATAGTTACACAACAGTGGGATGAGAAGGCTTTCCTAAGCACATCATCAAAAACAGACACCATAAAGGGAAAAAGATTCTGCCAGATTAAAAAAGATTGCTACCATACTTTTACTAGCCATCTACCAGAGACAAGAAAAGGTACCCTGATAATCCAGGGCAGGTCCTCAGGAGCTCAAGCCCATCCCTGACGTCTGAGGGGCGAGGCTCTGGCAGCCTGCTTCTCTATCGGAATGCTCACAGCAGTGCCCATCTGACCCTCACCCCAGGCCTGTGCAATGGCCCTAGCATGTTTGGGGACAAGCTCCCAACATTTGTGGTGCAGCCCAAGGGTGCTCTATGTTTGATAAGGCACAGCTCAGGCCAGCACAAGAGAACTGTGCCCATCCTCCACCAACACCCCCACCCCCCCGCCAGCAAATGTCAACTGGAACCACATATCACACGTAGATGAGGACAGAGCCGAGTGTCTGCCCAGCTTTAGCACCGAGGAATCCCATGAGCCTGCCTCCAGGAGAATGGCCCAGAAGTGAAGGCAGACCAGATGGAAAGCAAACCACCACATCAGCACTGAGAGGGAAACACAACCTTCACTGATTCTCATCACATCTATGGGTTTCACACTTTCAATTGGGAAAGATCCTATTTTTCACTGTAATTCTGGTTTGTTCCCCCAAAATATTACACTCTCTTAGGCGCCAAAATTTTAAAAAATCAGGAATTTATTTGGAGAGGATAAGGAATCATCCAGAATGAAAAACACACAGTTTAAAATGTAATGTTTTAGCCCTCTGAAAAGAGGAACAAGAACAAAGCCATATGAGGGGCATATGCTTAACTTAAAAATAAGAGAGCTTAAGTCACAATCCAAATAAATACATTCCCCGCAACATTTTCACTTTTAAAATAAAATCAAATGAGATATAATCTCCAGGTTGGAATGAGGGACTGAACTTACACATGTGATTTTGTTCCATCTCTAAACACCACTAAAACCACAGGAAAAAAAATAGATTTTGTTTGTCTCTAACACAAACTCAAAGAACGAGAGTGTTGGCACCAACAACAGTGTTTTTAGAGACTGGGAAGCTGATGACCACGTGGTGATGGAAACAGCAAGCCAACTAAGAAAGCAGGGCTCAAAGCTAATCCAAATCTTCGCAAGCTTCAGGACAGGGCGTGCCTGGTGCTCAGGACTGAAGATAAATGGAAGGATTCCTGGGTAAAAGCCACCACTATATCCCCTTCCCCAGTTCACACTACTGGGTAACCACTCCCAAACCAGGAGACCACTACAGAGGTATTCTCTGGAAAAGCACAAAATGGACAGTCGTTGGACTAGAGTCAACCCACTCTGTTGATAAGGCACAGGGAGGAAAAAGAAAGACGTGGACTGTATGGCCGTCAGAGTGACTAGATAGATCCACACTAACTGCTGAGACCCATCCACCTGCCTGCCTGCGGCCGCCTCCATTGCAGTGCCCAGCATGCTGGCACCCAGGCCTTCATCCTACAGCCCAGCATTTGGAAGACTATGCTCTAGAGGAAAGACTCAGAGAACCATAAGCCACATGAGGCTTTAGTGAACCTCCCTGTAGACAAGTCCAGGTACACAGAGCGTCCACTCACCTTCACAGTACCCCCTCTTGGAGTAAGCAGCCAACTAAGGGCTCCCAGACACTCTAATGTCGCAGATAAAGACCCCATGAAAAATGTCATTTGGAGCTATCAGAAACTCTGCAAGAAGAAAATGTCAAGAAAACTATACTATCCATAGAGACAAGGCACTGTAGCTATTTAACAATAGAATGCTATAAAATGAAAAGTCAAATTACAAAAAAAAAAAAGTGTTCCTATAAATAAAAGCATATTAGAGTGAAAAGATAGGGATAAAATCGAGTAAATCACCCAGAGAGCAGAGCTAAAACACAAAGAGATGGATAACAGGAGATCAAAGATGAAGGGCCAACATTCAAACACCTGGCAAAACAAAAATTAAAAAAAAAAAAAAAAGAAAAAGAAATATAATAAAATAAAACAATCACTGGGGAGAGTGAGCATAGGGAGTGGAGGGAATTAGATTCCCATGAAATGATTTAAAGGAGCCTTCCCTGAAGTGCAGGATGTGAGTTTTGAGACTGAGGCGAGTCACCGGGAGGCTTGCTGAAAGAAGCACTAGGCCATCACAACAGCAGCACTAGAAACAAGAAAGCAGTGGGAACATGCTTCTCAATCCTTGAGGAAGTACTTCTAACCTGGAAGTCTATAGGCATCCAAATTGATATAGCCTCCAGAAATTGAACTCCCATGAGCCTTTTCTCCGGAATCTAGTGGAACAACGGAGTGAACCAAAGGAACAAGACACAGGAGATAGGAAACAAGACCCAACACTGGAGCCATGCAGCTGTGCGACTCAAGAGACAGGCACACTGAGGGCTGTCCTCACACCTCTGGCCACCGCCCATGAGGGCTCCAGAAAGCAGGTGCAGGGGAAAAGCTGGAACTGACTGTCTGGCAGCACTGAGCATGGGGATAATTGTATCAAGAAGTAACTGGAAGAGGAGAAGAGTTAGCCACAGGTACACAGAAAACTAGGCACATTTTTAAGAAGGCGATTTTTTTCTAGGGGAAAAAACAAATGATCACAGTATGCCACTGCTCAGCTGTGAATATCATTTGTGGAAACATAAAACATAAGCATTTATTCATTTACCCAGAAGGTAAAACACTGGCGGAACGCAGCAGAAGCAGAAATAACAGTTGTACAATGGGAGCTATATAGAAAGTCAACAGATAACTCATAAAACTCATAAACAGGATGACTCAAGAGAGCAAAGAGTCACAGGGGAGGACTCAGTAAACAAGGAACCATCACACTTTCTTATAAGTCTTTCGTCATTCCTTGGCTTTTAAAAGTTATGTGCATACATCACTTTGATAAAATAAAAAGTAATTAAAAGTTAAATGACAAAACACATCTAAAGAGAGTACCACAGATTCTGCCATAGAGAAATACTCAATGTAACGCCAGCTGTTATTAAGAAAGGTCTCCTTCACTTATCTAAACCTTCCTGAATGTCAACATGGAGACAGGAAGCTTCCGCTTTATCAGCAATTTTGACCCCCAGGAGTGTGCTGAAAAGCCTACCATACATTTCCCAGTTCTCCCAGAGGACCGCTCAGTCTGAGTGCTGTCAGAGAGGCACTGGGCAAAGCAGTCTCCCCTCCATCGCTAAACACCTGAGAAGGCCTCACCATACCCAGAGCCAGAAACGTCGCTTGCCTGTCCTCCACCAGTGCAGGACTGTTCAGCTAGTCAGCCAACCTTCACCAGGTCCCCAGATAGCTACAGAGTGGCCTCCAGTGTCTCCCTTGGTCTTCTCCCGTTCTGCGGCAGGTAGCAGTTTCTTGCACACAGTGCCCCAGATGGTCTCATCTGGAGGCAGGAAATGATGAGACACAAATTGTGCAGTCCCCAACAGTAACCAAAACAAACACCTGACCCCAACAGGGAGGGAGCCTCCTAGACTTCACAGGTAGCTGGAAGCATGTTTGCCAAACTATATCCCAGACTGTAACTTCTTCCTTTTCTTTGTTAGAACACCTCTGCATTCTGATTCTCTAACTTTTTAAAGAAACATAAAAGTATTTTTTAACAAGATAAAAATGTGTATTTTTGGAAGTTAACCATCTACCTATATTGTAGGAAAGGTTATTTTAGTCTTGCAGAAAGAATCTTTAATCATACAAACACAAGAAACTTCAAACGCTTTCCTTTCACATTCCTCTCGGTTTGTTTAAGTGCTCCAATTTCTGCTCTCAAGATTTCTCAATGCCCAATGAACTAGATCAATGAAAGAACTACACTTAAAGAAAATATCAGTGCCCTTAAAAGGACATGTTGTTATTTGAGCTAGTTCAGAGGACTACACAAGCTTCTCTGAGGTTTGGCCTCAACAGGACCAGGAGAGCTGGAGAGGCTTCTTGATCTCTGTCAGGCATTGCCCTCTGGGCTCTCAGGCCTGAGACCACTCTAGCTCCCCTAGTTCTAGCCTCGAGTATGTCCCACTCACCACCAGGCAACTATGTGGGAAGGACACTCAATGCCAACCCAAGAATTTATTAAAATGCTTATCTCACTAGATTTTGTGGTATTGGGAGTGGGAAGGAAACCCTGTTTTAGAGATGTGCACTCAAGTACTGGCTGCTGAAATCATACGGTGCCTGGGATGATTTAAAACAGTCCAGGAAGGGGTGAGGAGGAATGGGCGAAACACTGGCCATATGTTATCTCTCGAAGTAACTGAGAGATATTTTTCTATTACTCTTACTTTTTGAATGTTTGGAAAAGTCCATAGTGGAGCTTTTAACAAGGAAGTGACTAAAATGCTCATGTCAAGCATGCAGGATGACTGTGCAGAGATGCCCAGAGGAAGTTTACCTCCTAGTGTGCTCCCCAGTGAGGCCTTCCAGGCCATCACTCAGGGAGTGACAATACACTCCGAGCTATTCCAGCTGCAGAGTCCCCCTCAGCCTGGAGGAGCTTGAGCCTTTAGAGGATGGTAACTAATAAGTCTTAAAAAAATCTGCTCCTACAACCAGAGGTTGGTCCAGTCCTCAGCTACCCAGGCAGAGCCTGACTATATGGAAAAATCCCATCTGTCAGACAGTGCTGTGTGTGCGTGGTCCGTGCCTCGCTTAACCTGGGATGCGGGCACAAAACTTCCAGCCCAGAGTCCATCCAAGAGATGAACACAA
The DNA here is from genome assembly GCF_000325575.1 of Pteropus alecto. Taxonomy (NCBI): domain Eukaryota; kingdom Metazoa; phylum Chordata; class Mammalia; order Chiroptera; family Pteropodidae; genus Pteropus; species Pteropus alecto. Next base: position 6,765,342 of record NW_006433949.1, on the reverse strand, counting down.
CCTTAACCTTGAGAAAGTCACAACTCGAACTGAACTCTGAGCTTGATTCCATTTGAAATTACAGATATATCTACATGTATTTACCTAATCGAAATACATACAAACAAAGTTATATGCACACAGAAACAGAACTGGAGAAAACAGATCAAAATGTAACGGCCATCTCTGGGCAAGGAGAGTATGGAAAGCACCTTCCTGTTTTGGACTCCTCTACAATGTTATCTGGAAGGGAATGAAGTACTGCGCCCACAAGGCCTGCACACACTCATGAAAACAGGAGGTGGAGACAGGCCTGAGCTGCTGGGACTGGCTTTCTTGTGCCCACATCCTCTCACCCTAGTCTTTTTCCACATCTGCTCTGCCCACCACAGCCCTCTGCCAGGGCCCTCTGCTCGGCTTCCTCTGCGCCCCAACCTGAGGATGAGGACAGCCCACCCACGTTGCTCTTACAGCTGATTGATCTTTCAGGTTTGCTCCATGCACCTCCCACTGGCTTTTGGGCTTTTCTCCTTGGAAGAGTTGACACCCCCTCCACACACACACTGCATATCATTACCTCACACCCCTCAGAATCAGCACAGAATCAGGGCTCATCTCCCTGTGGGGTGTCTTTCTCCTCCCTTCCTTCTGCGTGTATGTACATACAAAACACACACACATAGTCGTAAAATTCTTTCCTTCCTAAACCACCCATTTCGTTCCTTTTGTCATTGCGTCAAGTGGGTATCAAATCTGAGTGTGCATTCAAGATCAATAAGTATGCTTGTTATAAAGGCAGGTTCCCTGACAATGACAGATGTTGGCAAGGATGTCTGAAGCAGAATTCCCTGGTGGGAACGTAAATTGGTACCACCTGGGAAAACTGTTTGGCAGACAGTGCTGCAGCTGAAGGCCACACTCCTGGACCCAGCCTTGGGTGCACAGCCCAGAGAGTAAGCACATGTACCCATCAGAAAATATGACCCAAAACAGCCCAGGTGCTGTATTCACAGAGCCAACAACTGGAACTAACCCCAGTATCCACCAGCATATGACAGAAAAGTCATGCAATGGAATAAAACAGCACATAAATAAGAATGACTGCTACCTACAAAGACAAAATTCAGACAAGATGCTGAATAAAAGAAGCCAGACACAAGATTGCATGGAGTGTGATTCCAATGACAGGAAATTTAAGAACAAATGTGTCCATGGCCAGGAAAGTCAGAGGAGTGCACCGAATGAAGTGCAGGGAAGAGCCTGCTGAGTGCTGGTCTTGTCCAATATACAGGTCTGAGTGGTGGCTATGGGGACAAATATATGTGTAAACATTCATCTAGCAGCATCATGCTCAAGATTCATGTCCTTGTATTGTAGACCATAGCAGGTTATATTCAATATAAAGAAACAGTTCATAAATAAAAGAAACATTTCATGAAATGAGCAAGAGCTCCTGAGCCCTGGCTCCAGGACACTACCCCTGCCCCATCCCTGGGTTTGGATTTGAATGGTCTCGTGCCCAAATTCCTATTACAGAGCCCAGCAGGGATGCCGCAACACTTGCACAGGCATGAATCCTCCCTAGCATGAATCAAAGCAGACCAGTGGTGATTGAAGGGCCCAGGGTGATTCATCAGGGCTTCTTAGGGTATGTCTTTCTACTTTTTAACAAGAGATCCATCCTGCACAAAGCAGCCAGATCACTTCTTCAAATGTCACCTCGATAAGGACTGAAGGGAAGTTAGAAAGGGGAGAGCAGAAGAGGACAGTAGGGATGAGGATAAATCGTTTCTTAACCAACAAGCACTGCACTGCCTTCTCACATCCACCGGAGCCTGCACAGGAAGGGGTAAGGGTGGGTACACAGGCTGAGAACAGTAGGAGCCCCAGAGGCAGGGGGCCTTTCAGATCCAAGACCTTTGACTTGGATGCCACTCACCCTCCTTGCTGTCTCTCTCTTGGACTGGACACAAGTGGCTAAGCTCAAAGGCTGACCTGCAGCCAGGTCACACCTCACCTGTTCCCACCTACTCCCCCACCCCTGGCAGATTCCCACACAGAAAGCCTGTGGGGCCAAATTATCTGGAAGAAGGAGGGAGCAAGACAACACTCAGCTGCCAATCATTAAGCATGAGCACCAAGAAGATGCCTGTAAGTGAGAGAACTGGTGAATCTGAGGGAAAGGTGTGCCCATGTGCTCTCTACTATCCTTGCAACTGTTACCTTTGAAACGTTCTCAAAATAAAAAGCTCAAAGTAAGGATAACCAGGACTTAGAGAGGTCAAATGTCTTCTCTAAAGACTCAATGCTCTAAATCTACCTCGAGACACGTGACTCATTCCATTTCAGATCTCAGTGAACAGGTTCCCACCTAGATTAGGAAGAGATTCATTATTAAAGTGGAGGGGAGCGTCTCCCTCACGGCTCCTTCTCTCCCTCACAGCTCCTTCTCTCCCTCACGGCTCCTTCTCTCCCTCACGGCTCCTTCTCTCCCTCACGGTGGGTGGTTTCCAGCCCGGGATCCTAGTGCATTCCCCTTTGTTCTCCAGGACTGAGTACTCACTTGCTTATCTGTTAAACAGAACCACCTAGTAACAGTCTGGACTCCCTTTTGTCTTTAAATAAATGTCTCAATTAAAAAAAATGGGGGGGGGCGCGGTTCCAGAATGAGAAGTGGTTCAGTGATTAAGTAGCACTGATAGAGAAAGCCCTGGCAGGCTGCAAAGAGAGAAGCCAGCACTGCTTTCCACAAGCCTACCTGCGATTACTGCATGCACCTTTTGTCTAAGCCAAGGCACCATACTAGGAGCTAAATGAGATGTGGAGGCATATGACCAGCTCCTACGTTCAAGGAATTTATAATACTGTTGGCAAAGAAAAAAAAAAAATAATAATAATGAGTGTAAAAATAGCAAAAAAGAGTTCATCTGTTCAGTTCATGCCAAGATGCGCCCAATGAGGGCTCTACAAACTCAAAGGAAGTAGGAACTACATTGAGCCGAGCCATGAGGGCTCAAAAAGAGGGGATGAGGCCATGGCCAAACCTCCCACAGGGAAAAGAAAGACTGACAGAGGGAGAGCCAGCCGTGATGGTGACCAGAAGGCTGGGCATGGAGCAGGCAGCGTGTGGCTGAGGCTCTCACACCAGCACAGAGGGAGTGTCAGCTGGAAAGACAGTTTCACACTGAAAGGGGACTGCTTCTTAGCAGGGGTGGAAAGGATGGAATCGTCTTAAGAAGGGTGCACTGCCACTCAGGGCCCTGGTGAGACAGGACGTCACCCTGAAGGCAGAGCACATGATGACTTTCCACCTCATAGTAGCTGTCTGTGATCACAGCCACCTCCTCCTCCTCACTGGCAGACAGGGTCTACCTCTTCTTCAAAAGATTTCTGATTACAAAAAGATGTATGTTTATTGTTGACAAAAACACATATATGTACTAAAAATTAACAAAGAAAACTGAAATCACTTAGACAGCCAAAGACGTCTATTTAACAAAACTCAGCCTGTACCATGGTGTCTTGCTTGTTAACCTACTCTTCTTGACATCAACGTGATGGAGCATTTCCCATGTCATTTTTAACAGCAACACCAAGCCCGCCATCTGCACCTACCACAACAGATCTAACTCAGTTCCCACTGCTGGCTTGTCCCCTCGTCTCACTCCTGACATGGTGTGGAGATGAGCAGCCTCATCGTCGCCAGGTTTTGAACACTCTCCTGCTTACAGCCTTGGAGGAAATGCCTAAAGAATCATTTTAAGTTACTGAGATAAACAGATTGCCAAATAGCCTTCCTAATTGACTTAATTTATGTGCCCCAGCAGCGGTTTTGTGCGAATGCCCGCATCTTCACTTGTGTGGTGTTAGGACTTTCCCCACCTCTGAGGAGAATGCCTTTCAGGTTAGCCCACTATCACCACAGAGCCTGAACAGAGCCACAGCACCCCTGGTGAGGCAGAGATCAACTCTGATTCACAAACGCTCATGCCCTGAGGGCTTCGGAATAGGGGAACCGGAGCTCAAACAATTCAAATGCAAACTACTAACAGAGTGCTATGAAGAGCAGGGGGCAGTGGGAGGCCCAGTGTTCTCAGAGGGTGAGTAGGACCGAAGCAGCCCTCGGCCACAGGAAGAAGGGTCCCTCAGGCAGGGAAACAAACAGGATGCAGAGCAGCTGGGGTGAGAAAGAGCTGGGCTCTTGTGAAGATCCCTGGGCAGTGCAGAATGGTGGGCTGGATGAGCAGGCTCAGAGCTGAATCTACAGGTACTGGGCAAGTCATTCAAACATTCAAAGTATAAAAATAATTTGAGAAAGTGAAGTTCATGAAGCAGGAGTTGATAACTTGAAGCTGAATGGTGGGTACATGGGCATGGGGTCTTTATACTACTTGGTTTTATTAAACTTTCCAGTTTGAATTTTTGAAAATTCATCAGAATTCCTTTAAAAATATATACCCTCTGGATATGTACCCAACACTGCCCCCAAGAAATGCTTTAAAGGGGACAGATAATCATGCGGTTGTGGTCTTTCCCACTACAGAAGGCCCAACACAGGTCCTGGACTAGCCACAGCCACCCCATCAGGATTGGTAGTAACAGAAGACTCTGGTCAGGAATGGACGTAAGGGCTGCAGCTATGGTAGGTGGGTGGTGTCACCTACATAAGGGAACTGATGGGCCTTGGGTACTGGCTGCAGTCTGTGCTGGAGACCAAAGATCAGGAGGGGGTTGCTGTGCTGGGCCAACAGTGCTGTGTCAAACAGTGGCAGAAGGGCCAACCCTTATTTGGGGTCCAGTGACCAATGTGGAGTTGCTAAAATTGCCAACGGGATGCCCACCAGCAACAGGCTCCTCTAACAGGCTCTTCCAGTGCACTTGGCTTGGGTTAACAACTTCCAGCTGCCCTCTCTCCAACCCCTCGCCGCCCCCCAAAAAGTGTAACCTCTCTTTCAAAGATTAAAAGGTGGTTTGCCTCTCTGGTCCTGCTACGGTTCAGC
>NW_006433949.1:6748297-6760342 GCF_000325575.1 Pteropus alecto | reverse complement strand
TAATGTGCAGAGTATAACTACAAGCAGCAGTGGCCTCTCTTCTCTGCCTCAGTTTCTTTGTCTTAAAAATGGGAGCATCAAGTGCATCTATTGGCAGGGCGAGTGTGAAGAATCGATGAGCTAACATGTCAAATCCTGTAACAGGGCTTGGCACAGCACACCCACTACATGTCAGCTGATGTTACTGCTGTTTGAGAAAGCCCCAGATCCTGAGTAGCTAGATGACTGAAGACTTGTGTCCCCTCAGGTCACTGTTACTCCTGGTCTAGAGGCAGTAGAGCCAAGGGTCAGGACTCTAAAGTCAGTGTCTCAACAATCACTTCCTGGTAGTCATTAGGGGCAGTGGGGCTTGAAGGTGATTACACAGGGCCCCTGGCCTCAGGAAGCAAACATTCTAGCTGTGGGTTATACACAGAAACCAGCCCAGTCCTTTAGACAACAACCAGGCTATGAAGAAAGCAGTGATGCTCAGCAGCTTCCACACAGGAAAACGAGGGCCATAAACACACTGGGAGGGCACTGCGTGGTTGGGAGGCCTGAGAGGAATAAGCTACAGAAAAGGCTTAGCCAAGACTCACTCGCTTCGTGACAAGGACCACAATTCACAGGCAAGATCTAGATGGGCAAGTCTCAGGGCACTCCTCATCCTTCTGAAGTCCTCTCCAGATCTTTGGAAGTTGCTGTCTGGTTTGTTCTGTGTTTCTTCTGTTTTTATGGCTTTGTTCTGTGTCTAACAATAAAGCATCTGACCTCCTCTTCACTGTTTAGGCTGAAATCTTCGCAACTCCTATATCCCTGACATGGAGCTCACGTCTCCCTTGGGAGCTTCACCAGCAGAGGCGGCTGACCTGTCTGCCCCCAACTCCACTCCCTGAGCCCCTCTTCGCCCTTGACTAGAAACTTGATACGGAGCTGCCCTCCCCTCAGGGTCATCTCCCCTCTAAAATCTGTTCAGCCCAACGGACATTTATTTATTCTATGCTTATATGTGCAATCTGTTGTACTGAGGGATGGGAGGCATAAAAGTCTCAATAAGATGACAGAAAATTTTTAAAGAACTGGGAAGAAATGATATGAAGTCTTTTCATTTATTCCCTGCTTACCTACTCTACGTCAGGCGCGTGCTGGTAACTACTCGCACACCCTTGTTCTCTGGCAGCCTATAGACTGGACACACGCTCAACTCAAAAATGCCATGAGGAAGGCCCAACGCCCACAGAAACCAGTTTAGGGGCTCTAAGGGGAGTTTCTCCTGCGCCCCTGCAGAGAAAGTGGGAGTTCAACAAAGAGCCAAGACAAACCCAACAACAGTTTCACAACTACCCTCCCAGCAGGGTCCTTTAAGTGTCATCATTTTCCCTAACCGGGCTCAGGGGGTTCATTTTCACCATCTAATGCTTCTAGTCCTGCAGGGGTCCAGGCAGGAGGTGTCAGGAAGTTCACCACTGAGTCCTGAGCCCTCTGCTAGGGCTCGAGTGGAGGTTTCTTCATCTTTCCTCCCATCTTTCCTGAGACATACTGTACTCCCGACATTTCATAGGTGAAGGAGATGATCCAGAAAGGTTACGTATCCTGTCAAGGTCACTCGGCTAACGAGCGGAGAAAGTGGGGTTCCGGAGCTTCACAATGCATTTGGCACAGATAAAGAAGGTCACTATTGAATGACAGTAGGGTGCACACAGCCCCAGGAAAATACCCTTGTACTCCTCGACAAGTGTTTTATATGCCAGATGCCATGCTTCATAGGACTGGGGTCCTACAGGAAACTAAAAGGGACTGAGATACAACATATCAAAGGGGTGACCCACTTTAAGCAAGGTGGGCGGCAGGAACGGGTCTTGAGAATTTGATACTGAGTCAGACACCTAAACTAAAAGAAGGAACTGGTCATGAATATAGTGGGAGGAGTCCACCCATTGTCAAATACCTTAAACACTTTATAATACCTTGTTTAAAAAGAGAACAAAGAAAGAACATGAATTGTTAAAAAGCTGAGACCAGAGAGGCTGGAACAGAGTGGGGGGTATGAGAAGAGTTGGCTAGGACAGGCTATGGCGAAGGGCTGGGAGAGTGGGCCACCTGGAGTTTTGTTCTAATACTATGGAAAGCCACTGCTAGGTTTTCGGCACAGCAGTGCAGTGCGAGGGAAGCAGCAGCCCTGGATGGGCCCAGATGAGCCCAGATAAGGTAGAAACAGTGTAGGACCATGAAGAGGATGCACTAGAGAGTCACTGCGGGGTCTATCCTAACCAGTCCCAACTCAAAACTGTTTTTTCTCAGTGGGAACTGGGAGACTAGTTTATTCAGCCCGTGCTCTGAAACACTGAGCTAGGCAGAGACAGTGAATCAGCTCAGATGCTTTCTCTTCCATTGCAACTTTCCAGTTCTTTGTTATGCTTTCTTTATTCCATCACTCAACTATAAATTACTTGGGCTCAAAACAATTCCCAAGATAGCCTTTTAAACAAGAGTATAACACCAAAGAAAATTAGAATTAACAATATGTCAGGTATCCTAACCCAAATTCTCCTTTTTAACCCATGAACAAAATAAATCAAGGCAACAAGAATCACAACTTTCAAAGTGATCCTTGGAAAGAAAACAGACAAATCTGAGAAGGAAAACACCCACATCATGTTAGGAAGACAGCCTCCGAAACTGCTCACGCCAACAGTGGTAGGCAGGAATCCCCAAAGATGTCCATGCCTAATCCTGGGAACCTGTGAATAAGCTACGTTATATGGCAGAAGGGACTTTCCCAGATGTAAGTAAAGTTACAGACTTCAAAATAGGGACATTATCCTGGGTTATCAGGGTGGGCCCAATCTGAGAATTTTCTACTTCAGTAGAGAATTTTCTCTGGCTGAAATCAGAGAGATGCAGCAGAACCCCACCCTCCCTTGCTGGAGGGGGCTACAAAGAAAGTATGCGAAGGAATGTGGGCAGCCTCTAGGAACAAAGACTGACCCCTGGCTAACAAAACAGCCAGTTAAGGAATGAAGACACCTCAGTCCTACAACTGCATAAACTGAATTTAGCCAACAATTTGAATGAGCTTGAAAGCAATTGTGCTCCAGAGTCTCCAGTAAAAAATGTACCCCTGCCAACATCTTGATTTCAGCCCTATAAGATCCTAAGCAGAAGATAGGTGAGTTTACCTAGACCTCTGATTTACAGAAACTGTCAGATAATAAATTTATGTTGTTTTCAGATGCTATGTTTGTAGCATTTGTTATGACGGCAATAGAAAACCAATATACAAGCAGCAATTTGACAAAAAAAGAGAAAAAAGAAAAAAAAAAAGGAACCTAGTTTCCCTAGAAGTGGAAGAAAGCTGAATTATGAGGTATTCAGTCGGTCCCGACATCCAAACACTCTCCAATCACCCTCCCAGCCCTCAGACACGCCCCCACCCACCCCATTTTCTTTTTTTGCGACTCATTCTTCCAGTTCTTAAATTCTGGGCTTCCCCAAAGAGGAATCCTTCCCTTGGGGTGGTTTCTTGCTGGAGCCCTGAAGTGGGCCATCCCTCAAGATTTTATCTACAGACAAATCCAGTGCATCCAAAAAAAAAAAAACAACGTTCACTGATTCTGCAATTTCTGCAGATTCGTCCCCAGACTATTCCACAGCAGTGCCCAGAACCACTAACTCTATAGTCCCCATTCCTTCCACTGTACTAAGAGGTTTCCCAGCATTCCACCCAACTTCCTTCCTTCCACCCTGCTGCACCCCACCCCCTCCAACCAGTTAGTCATCAAGGACCATTGTCTATGCTCACTCTCCCCTTTCTCTGGAATTGTCTTCCTCTTTCAGTTTTCACCACTGTCTAATGCAGACCTTTAAAATCTCTTGCCTGACTAAGTCATTCCACAAGCATTTTATGGAGCAAGGTGACAGACAGCAATCTAACAGTGGGAATACAGGGATGAAAAATGACAAGTCCCCAGACCCCAAGAGCTCAAAACTCTCATAATGGCTTAACTGGTCTCTCTCTTCTGTTCTTGATCTGTCTCCAGGGACTGAGGGGATCTTTCCAACTCTGGCATTGCACCAACCTCAAAGCAGGACATATGCCAAATACAGGCTCAACTCCTTAGCACAGCACTAACGTGTCAGCACCTGCTCACCCTCATTCCATTATCATTTCCTGAACCTCCTAATTCCTCAAACCCCAGAACTCTCAGCCTACAGCAATATCCTCCATGCAGTGATAGCACATACCTCCCCACTCCTTAGCTTGGAATGATGGCCCTTCACACTACCTGCCTTCTTAGGACTCAGTTTATTCACCTACTCCACAAGCCTGCTCAAGCAAACTGTCAATTCTTCCTCTAGGAGAAAGACTGCCCTGGAACTGTGCTTTTACATTAGTGTGTTACCTGAAGGCAGGGGCTGTCTCAGGCAAATCTGGCTAGCACGACATGCCAGTAAGTTCAGTAAAAGACTGCTAAATGAAGCAAGCATTCAATGAGGAGCTGGAGTTCCGCTAGGCGAAGCCTAGGGTGCACTAGCAGCTCCTGCATTGAGGGGTTCAACAACTGCGACTGAGGAGAGGAGACACTAATCCCAGCTCTTCACTCCCTCCTCCCAATATGCGCTGGCTTCCTGACAGCCTCTTCCTGCCACCCTCAGGCAAAATCCACACTGGGGGCGGGGAGGGGGCTCAACACCCATAAATCCTCGGTCTCCACCGCCCACAGCCCTAGTACCTAGCCTCCCAACCTCATCTTCCATCCACCCTCTTCCAACCTTTCTCTCACCCTGATGCGCTTTTCTGGAAGAGAAATCACAAAGCACCCAGACCTGCTAAAGTCACTACCGGCTGCCCCTTTCCTTCTTTCGTATTCAGTGTGATTCAAAGCAGGGAAAAGTCTGCAATCAAAGCACACAAATGACGAATGAGAAAGCTCAAGATGATGACTCATAAGCCAAGGCTCGGTGGTTTGCAGGGTTCGGCCCCAGAAAAGCTAACAAGCAGTCCATGTCGGCCGAGAATTAAGGGGACAGCCGGGGGAGGGCCGCGCAGGTCCCCGACGGCTTCGGCCTCCCGGGGCCCTCGAGCCCCCGCGAGTCCCGGCACCCTAGGTCTCTAGGTGCCCCCCGCGGGCCTCGCCCGCCGCGCGAGGGGGGCTGAGCGCAGGGGGGCGGGGGGAGTCCGGTGATCTCGCCCGCTGCCCCGGCCTCTACTCACATTTGACTGACCAACTTCTGCCTGAAGGCGGCGCTCCGCCAATCGGTCTCCTGCCCCGAAACGTCCATGCCGGTCCCCCAGCTTCCACCTCCTGTGTTCCACTCCGCCGCCGCCGCCTCCGCCGCCGCCGCCGCCGCCGCCTCAAGCCCAGCGCCAGGCCCAAACCCGGAAACCGTCCACGGCGCGTCGGCCGCGCCGGAAGCGGAGTAAGAATTGTGGGAAATGGAGTCGCGCGCGCGGGCCTGTGGGAAATGGAGTTCCTCTGGGTGCACGGGGTATCTTTGGCTCCCTCAGGGTCCCCCAAACCTCTCGCATTTCTCTGGCACTGCTGTCGCTCGAGGCGGTGACACTAGATACCCTGAGTTAACGAGAGAGGGCGCGGGCAGTCTTGGCTGCATAGCACAACCAGTGCTGCCTACAGCTGGCCTGCGCCTAGCTGTCTGCATTTCCTGCGACCCTACTGTGTGCTGGCCTCACCAAATGCAGGAGATCCTCACCCCTGGGAATGCCACACCAAACTGCCAGGTATCTAAGCAGATGCTATGAAGAGATTGTTTATTTATCAAATATTTATGAGCACCTACCGTGTGCTAGGCATTGTGCCCACATCATTTGGGTCCTGCTTTCCTGCAACTACCTTTGAACGCCACATAAAAATAGTGACCAGATAGACTTTCATCGTTGCTTTGGCCGTATTTTGTAGGGGGATGTGAGGAATCTAAACTACATTTATTAATTTTTAGACCAGGGCTTACTTATTTGGCCCAACAGCCATGTCCTTCCTGTATATGTCACATTGTGAAATTTAGTCTGGGGGAAGCTACAAGACAAAGGACCCAATTTTTTCAACAAGAAGAAAAATACAAGATGGAGGGGAAGCCCAAAGATTAAAAGAGATTTTAGAGGCAACTCAACTGCCTGCAATGCAAGATCGTCGTTTGGATCTTGATTCAAGTAAACTTCAAAAAGCAACAAAGAAGAACATGTAGAGAATAATTTGGAAATGTGATCACTTGACTATCTGATATTAAGAAATTACTTTTGATTTTGTGTGTGTGAGAATGGAATTCTGCAGGAGGAGGTGGAGGTCAAAAGCAGAATGTTTCTAAGGTGTCGGGGGCAGGTCTTTCAGTGTTGGACCCTGAGTATACTGGGCAGAGCTCCTGATAGAATAGTTCTGGAGTGATGGACACTGCTGGCTGATGGGTTGGAAGCAGCCCTGAAGAATAAATCGGCCTTAAAGATGCTCAATTGAGCTCTCTGTTGTTGTGAGATGGGACTATTCCCTCTGATGGTGAATAGTTGAGTAGCCTATTGTTCAGATAAATGGATTCTCAGGAAATTCCTGAAGGAAACAGCACAGTTGTTTGCAACTTTATCTTCTCAAATAAAGTCCTATTTGGACAGTGTGGCATCATAAGTAGTCATCTTGATGGAGACAGTGAGCTGAAGGCTGTGGCTGGCTTCAGTCCTCAAAGTGCTGGTTGTGTCTTGCATAAATGATATAATGTGTATCTCTCCACAACTTGTCCTTGTCAATTAATGAATTATTGCTACATCATAGCTCCTAGATCACCCGCTGCAGGTCATTCCACAGTACAAAGGCACTGTAGTTTATTAATGGATATTCACTTTGGTTCCACTTTTTCACAATTGAAAATATGCTGCAATAAATATCCTCTGCTGTGCTGTCTTGATTCCGTCTCAAGAGTATTTCTTCAATATAGATATCCAGAGTGGAATTGTTAGTTTGCAGAGAGCCACTTTATATTTTATCTAAATGTTAATAGCTATTGCCAATTTTTCTAGGTATTGGTTATTTAATGCTGTTGCGTAACAAATTACAGTAGTCCTCCTTATCTGTGGCTTCCTGAAACCAAACCAAGGATAATACTGAACCCTATGTATACTATTGTAACCCAGTGAAATTCTATGCCTCTCTGACTCCATCTTGTTCAAGCCTGCTTTGTTCTTATGACCTTCGGGCTAATAGTTTCTGCTTAGTCTTGCATACAGACCTGCTAATCATTAGAGGAATTCTGCTTGAGGCTTGAGTTTTACAAAACCAGCCCCTTACCAGAAAGTGCCTCTCCCAAATAGGTAAGGGAAGTATGCACAAAAATAATGATTGTTTATCAAAGATTTGCAGGAACCTCTTGACCAAACTCACATCTACTAGGGTCAACAGACTAAGCACAATGTTCCTTAGATCCCTGCTGACACCCAGATGGAGTTATCAATCACCTCTTGCCCCTCCCATTTCCTCTTTCTTTGACTATAAGAAGCCTGAACTCTGTACTTTCTTAAGATGGATCTGTGACACCACTAGGTCTCCCATCTTCTTGGTTGGTGCCATCTTGATCAATAAATCTGACCTTAACCCAAACTCTGACATTTTGAGTTTAGCCTTTTGAAATGTTAGGCACACAGATTTTGGTTCAGTAACACTATGGGCTTTTTAAAATTATAGTTGGCGAGTATGTTTTTTTTCCTATACACACATACCTATAATAAAGTTTAATTTATAAATTAGGCACAGTAAGAGATAACAAAATAACTAATAATAAAATAGAATTGCCATAACAATATGCTGTAATAAAAGTTCTGTGTATGGCTTTGAGGCCATCATTAAATAAAATAAGGGTTACTTGAAAACAAGCACTGCAATACCACCACAGTTGACCTGATCACCAAGATGGCTATTGAGTGACTAATGAGCAGGTACCACCTACAGTGTGGAGATGCTGAACAAAGGGATTCACTTCCTGGGTGGGAAGGAGCTGGAAGGTGTGAGATTTTAACCTGATACTCAGAATGGTGCACAATTTAAAACTTATAAGTTGTTTATTTCTAGAATTTTTCATTTATTATGTTTGGACTATGACTGACCATGGGTAACTGAAACCACAGAAAACGAAACTGACAGTAATAAACATATATTATCTTTCACAATTTCTGTGAGTCAAGAATTTAGGAGCTGTCTAGCCAGGTTCTGACTCAGCCTCTCTTGAAGTTCCAGGCAGATGTTGGACTTCAGAGGAGTATAGTCCTCTGAAAGACCTAACTGGGGCTGGAGGATCTGCCAAGGCAGTCTGCTCCTGGCTGACAGTTGGTGTTGGTTTTGACAGAGGTCTCAGTTCCATGGAGACCTCTGCTTGGCACTGCTTGAGTGTTTTCATGAAACGGTGGCTCACTCTCTGCACACTGGGCAAGACAGAAGCTATAATGCCTTTTATGATGTGGCCTTGAAAATCACATGCTTTTACTTCTGCCTCATTCTATTTCTTAGAAGCCAGTCACTAAGTCCAGGCCACATTTAAGGGAGGAAGATTGGGCTTTATCTTTTGAAGGTAAGCAAGTCAAAGAATTTGCAGACATAGTTTAAAACCTATGCTCCAAGTTGGCTGTTTCAATTTATATTCCCATCAGCAATGTATGTACACTCCCACCCTTACTAACCAATGCTTAATCTCAACTTATTTTATACTTTGCCATGTTAATGTTGACAAAGACTCTCTTCTTGACTAGGCCTCAACTTTGGCCCCTATCCTGTCTCTGAGTTGCCTAGGCCAGTCTTAGCAAAGAATTCTACTAAGTCAGTTTAGGGAGAATCCCCCTACCCTTGATACCTGAACAAGTTCTTCAACCCTCAACTTTAATAATCCCATTAGGCCAGTTTAGCAATAATACCCTTACCCTTGATGTCTCATCTTAGTAATTTTATATCCACTGACCCCCTCAAGTCTGCTTCCTGGTTATAAATCCTCAGCTGTCTTTGCTGTATTCAGAGTTGAGCCCAATCTCTCTTATTGACATACCCCTCTTGCAATAGTCTTCCTGAATAGTCATCCTGTTTTAACAAATGTCAGAATTTTTTTTTTCTGCATAAAAACGTGTATTATTAATGAGATTGAACTATACTTCCTTTGTTTACATACACTGGGACTTCCTCTTGTGATTTTTTTTTTTTTATCGCCTACAGCACCTGGCATTTCTAGGTGGTCTCCCATCCAAGTACTAACCAGGCCCAATTCTGTTTAGCTTTCAGTATCAGACGGGCTCGAGCATGTTCAGGGTGGCATGGCCGTAGACTTCCTCTTCTGTGAATTTTCAGTAAATACCCTTTACCATTTTTTTTGGCTGATTGACTAATTATTGATTTTTCAAGTTCCTTATATATTCTGGATAATAACCTTTTGTCTGTTGTATATGTTGCAAATATATTCACTAATTTTGTCATTTGCATTTATTTTAATTTCACTGATATTGATGATTCTCCCAAGTATTAAGTTATCTGTCCTCTTTTGAGTGTTATCTGTTCATGTTGATTTCCATTTTACTATTGAAACCTTAATATCTTTTATTTTGAATGAATTTTTTATATACTAAGACTACTTACCACTTGCTGTCAATTTTGTTACAAAAGTTTCCTCAATTGTTTTTTGTTTGGGATGGCTGTGATCAAAATGTTTCATTGACAAGTGTGTTTGTCTTTTACTTTGAGATATCTCCCATTGGGTTGAGGCTTCAAAAGTCTACCATTATCTATACCAGTCCTTTAAGCAGTCTCTTTGCCTTTTTATTTCTCTCTATTCAAATTCCCTTGATTTATATTTATTTAGTACCTTATTGAGTGCCAGCCCTGTTCTAGGTGCTGGTAATACAGCCATGAAGCAGCAGATAAAGGTTGTACCTTCGGGAAACAGAGGATGTCCTAGGAAGCAAACACATCCAGGGGAGGGCAGCTTCTGAGACCTTGACCTATCTTGTTACTCCTCTCCTCTAGAACTTTCCAGATGGGGAACCACTGACTTCCTCAGAGTATATTTTGAGATGATGTTCTCTCTAGTTCAGAGAAGACTGGGGAATGACTTTTCCCCTCAGTCCTGACCAACACATCACTCCTCCTGGTTTCCTCTCCATTGCTTATTCTCACTTCCTATCAGCTTCTCCCTCCTCCCCCAAACGTGCTCTCCTTCAGTCTCTCCCTTCAAGCTGTGGTCCCATCTGTCCTCATCTCAGAGGCCAGGCCCATCCCTTCAGTCTTCCTGTCCTTACCTCCTTTCACACCTGTCACTGTAGACCAGCTTATGCCACTCTGAGGAAAGCGCTCCTGTGAACACACCAAAAGCCTCCCTGTTGCAGATCCTCTCCCCTCTGGGGCCACTCTCACACCAGGCCCCATTGGGCCTTTGAGATTACTCCTCCCATTCCCTCTGTGGGTTCTTGCTCTTTGGGTGCCCTCTAGAACACCAGTGTGCCTCCTGCTCTACCCTCAGCCCACTCTCCTCTTCCTCATTCTTGTTCTGGTTTGATGCATCACTTCCAGCTAAAGTACATGATATGCCCATGACCTCACCTCTAGCCTGACTCCCCTAGAAAGGCCGTTAGTTGGACATCTGCAGACTCCTTAGCCTGCCTGGGGCCAAGGTGGGCCTTTTCTTCCCCCAAACCTACTCTTGCTGCAGCCTCTTTGTGATTGGGATAGTCCTACTGTCTCCCACTGTCTCTTGAGCTCACTCCTCCTCACTCATCACTCATGTGTACTGGGGAACCTGTCTCCTTTCCAGATTTCCAGCCAGCACTGCCCTAGTCCTCACTCCCTGCCTGCCTGAGGCCACAACTCTCCTGCTGCCCTTTTGTTCAGCTTCTTCCTACTTTCAGTCCAGGCTCTGCAACCCATGTTGGTAGCTGACTGCCCTGGCTGAAGGCTGCCCTCAGGGCCACATCCATTCCAGGACAGGGTCTGACCTAAACTTTCTCTTCAGGCTTAGAAATTCCTGGAAACCTGATCACTTATTTCACTGGATCTCTTCCAAGCCTTTGTTGACAGTCCTTTTCACGGAATGCTTTTTCCACTTCCCAAAAGTCCTCTGTTACACAAATGGGGGGTCACCTCCTCCAGAAAGCCTTCCTGGAAGCCCACTTCCATCGAGAACCTCTGCTCCTGGCTCTTGTCTGGACCCCCAAGCAGCTCTTTAGGCTCAGCCAGACAGTGTTTCTCTTTCATTTATTTTATCTTCTATACTCCTCTTCCTCCACTTTTCTTTTTAACTGCGGACCATCCATGGCAGAGGACACTCTGACCCTATATCATAAGACTCTGGGGCTCTAACTTTTGGATGCACCCATTACAGATGAGCCTTGGAGGATGGGATCCTTCTGGAGGTATGGTGGAGAAACATAAATGCCAAGAGCCTCCTGGCAGACTCCTGGGACCAGGCCTTTGGGCTGGGAATTGTAGTTACTCCAGAATTTTAGTAAACAGGAAAATACCTGTTCATGCTGGCTGTTTATCTCCTCTCCTTAACATCCAGCAGAGGGCAGGCAACCAGCAGAGTCACATTAGACTTATGGGACTCAGAGGGAGCAAGTGAATGAGTGAAAAGGGATGAAGAGGAAGGCAAGGAAAGATTAAGTGAGGGAGAGAGGGAAGCAGAGAGGAAATGACTGTGTAAGTAAAAGAGGAGGGATGGAGAGAATGAGTGAGTGAGGTAATGTATGAGAGGGTAATGAGTAGGAAAGGAGGGAGAGAATGAGGTAGAGAGGGAACCAGGAGGGAAGTGAAGGAGGGAATGAGAAGGCGACCCTTGAAGGAAGGAGGAAATAGATTTACGAGGTGCGACTTTCGCTAAAGGTATTATTTCAGTTATTCGCTCATTCATTCGTTCAGTCCCTCTAAGTGCCAGGAGATGTGCCAGGTGCGGAGACGCAAGGTCACCCAGGCGGCGGAGGCCCTTCTCCGCTGATCCAGGACCCAAACCCAACCCGCGGAAGGACGCTTCAGACAGCATCTGCTACCCTGCCCACCGCCTCCGGCCGGACCTGGCGCCTCCCACGGCCTCGGTCCG
>NW_006433949.1:6724944-6746793 GCF_000325575.1 Pteropus alecto | reverse complement strand
GGCCCCCCGCGCGGCTGCGGGGCTCTCTTGCCTCCTGGTCCCTGGCCGGCCTCATTGCCGGTGGCAGGTCCGACGGCGGCCTTCGCGGCCGCGACCCTCGACGCTGTGCAGGAGTGTTCTGCAACAGGCGGGCGGGTCGGGTCTAGGGTGACCTTGGACCTTGGCCCGCGGGCCTCAGTTTCCTCAGGCGCGCGTCCGGGCCGAGGGTCGGTTCTCCAGGAGCTGCAGCCGAGGGAGCCCAGCGTCGCCAGCTCGCGCGGTTTCCTGAGAGAATCTGGATGTCGCGCTGTCAGTGCAAAATCTCCAGGTCCTGAAGCGGTGGCCGCCAGTTCTGTGTTCTGTTTCCATTCCTAGGCGGGCCAGAGCCGCGGGGCCGCCACCACCTCCTGCCCCGGCTCCTCCCTAAGGCCTCCTTCGCACCGGGCCTTAGTGAAGCAGGGCCAGGGCCGCAGGTTTGGCGCGCCAAGATGCTCTGACTCTGCTTTCTGGGAGACTCATTCCGGAGCGCATCCGAGTCGGCACTCCTACGAAGGCTCCCCCGTCTGGAAATTAGGACCCACCCCCCCTCCTCTCTTCTCGAGCTGTCTCTTTGTTGCAGACCTTGCTTCGTGCTCCCAAAGATTGGGGTTCATTGAGGGCAGTCACTGTTTGGGGGCCTACTGAAGACTGAAGGTGCCTACTCAGATGATGTTGAGTTGAAAATTCTTCAAAAATGCTTTTGACTGTCATCCATGAGGTCATAAAAATTCGTTCGATATCCTTCAAGTTTTACCTACTTGGGACATAAAGCTTCCTTCCTGCTCCCCTCTTAAGCTCTCAACAGTGCAGAATTTGGGAGGGGGGCTTCCTTATGATGACTAGAATGTTATTGGGCCAGAGATACTTAATCTAGGGGCGGGCTTCATCATAGAGTAACTCTCTTAAAATAGAATGAGGGTGTCACCGAGTGAGCTCCTAAGAACATTCTTTATTTCAGAAAAACAGGCGTGGGAAAGGAATCACAACAGGCGCGGCATTCCACTTAATTTTTTAAGATTTTGTCAACTATCAAAATTAGTTACACTGTGAAATGCTGTTTTTCAACTGTTAAGTCAACAAAGATTAAAAAGAAACACTATTGGTGAGCTAGACAGTAGTTGGATTTAGGTTCTACTTTGCTGGTGGGAAAATAAATTGGTACAATCTCCGTTGAGGGAATTTTAACAATATCCATTAAAACACACATTAAAATTAAAATGATCCAGCAGTTCTGTATATAGGAAATTTTCCTATGATTGCTGCATATATGGCACATCAGTGCAAAATTGTTTGCAACAGCAAACAATTGGAGGAAACCCAGATATTAAGTAAAATAGGTTATCCATACAATGAACTGTGAGAGATATATGAAGTTATATGTAAGAGCTAATAAAAAGGAAGGAAATGTAGATTGACAGATTCTCCTGTGACTCTAAATGCCACCTGGAAGGGTGTGTGGCAAAGTAGAATAATAGTTTCCTCTGGGAGAGGATTTAGTTGGGGCATAGGTAGGAGGGAAATTTAAGTTTCAAAATACACTGTACCTTTTTTGTACTTTCTGAAGTTGAATCACAAGAATATTATGTATTCTAAAATAAGTTTGAGAATTCAATTATTAAATATTTCACACTGACAGAAAAGTACAGAGAATCACATACCATTTCTATTACATCCTAATGTTTCATCTTAATTGATTTTTTTTAAAGACATGAAACATTCATTTTTTTTTTTTTTCTGGAAATAATCATGACCGTGAATGCCTATAATGTGTTTATACCATAACATCCACTGTAAGCAATACTGGACAGTGTTTTGTGTGTTTTCAAACTAAAGGAAATTGTCCTACCTGTATTCCGCAGTGTGCTGTTCTTTCTCTGTGTGGCTTTGAGATTTCTCCTAGTAGGTGACTAGCTTTGAGTTATAGTTGGCTCATTTTAACTGTTGTCTGGTATTCTGAGGAATCACTGTGCCACAACACCTATTCTCCTGAGGATGGACATTTTGGTCATGGCCAGTACTTGCTTTATGAACAAGACCGTGATAGGCAGGCTTGAATTTGTTCTCCAAGCTGTGCTCTTTCAGAGTCAGGAATTGGTTCATTTTTCTTCACACCTCCCTCAGCACCTAGCTTAATTCCTTAAATTGTGGTTGATAAATGTCCTTTGCCTGCCCAAGATGGCAATCTTCCTGTTGTACAGTACTCTCTGTACTTGCAGTCAGGCTGTCCCTTCCAAAGAGGGCAGAGGGGCTGCTGTGCTCACAGTGGATGAGAACCTGCGGGGGGTAGGGGTGGGGGCTTGATGGCTGTTTGGGACAGTCCTCATAGCCACCCCCAGAGGAGATGCTCTTGACTGCTTGGTGGTTGTGCTGAGGAGGAAGCTGATGCTTGGCGATAAGAGCTAAGTTTCCAGAGTTGCATTGTTGGCAAGTGGAGCAACTAGCCATGGGGTTTTGAGATGTGAGAGACACAGCCCTAGCCCTCCCCTCAAGGAGACAGAATCTCCTTGTCTGGGTAGATAGAATAACTTTAGTGGCGGAGCAGGCCTTTAGTGTTCTCAATGCAGTGATAGAGGGAGAAGTGATTGAACTAGACCTGATCAATTTGGGGTTATAAGACAGAAAGGCCTAGGAGGGAGTCTGAAGGTGTTCAGAGGATAACAGGTGTCCCTTTTGGTCAAAGGGCTAGTGACAAAGTACAGGGAAAGGAGTGCTTTGAGCTAGATCATGGAGAGCCCCAAGTAGGAGGCAGAGAGCTATAGTAGAAGTCAGGTGGTACACTCAGTGCATTTTGGGGAGCTGGGGAGGATGTGGCAGTAGGTAAGAAACTGGTTGGGGCATCATTACTATGATCTGACCCAAATTGGTGGCTGTGGAGGAATAAGGGAAGGCCACATGAGATGTCAGAATGGCACTAGAGCATCTGCTAGAATGCAAGAGATGGAAAGAAAAAGATTATTGAGACCATAAGGTTTCTGACATGGAAATGGTAGTTGTACCAGTAACAAAGCTAGACTAACTTGGAGGGCTGCTGGCTATATTAGGTGTCAAGTTGCAGGTGCAATGGGGAATGCAGTGGGAAGGCTCTTGGGAAAGAAGAGTGGGCTGGGCAGGTGTGTTGGCTGAAGGAAAGAGGTCACAAAAGGGCAAAATGCCTCAGGCAAGAGAGGTTGGTTTGTAAGGGGTATATGCCTTGGCTTCACATGAGGGTGGGGAAGGAGTGAGTGAGTGAGAAGAGCCAGACTGAGAGGCCAGCACAGAGGAGAACTGAGCCATGTTGGTTGGGAAGCAGTGGAGGGTTCATAGGAAACAGGTCCCGGGGCGGAGAGGAGGAGGCAATGGGGACGTGCTCCTGAGCCCCAGTTATGAGAAGGGAGGCTGCTTCTTTTTGGTAAGTTATGAGTAGAATCTGTTTTTCATTTTTCCTTGTAAAGATACAGTAGGGTATTAGAGAAGAAACAAATCTGGGGGAGTTGATAGGGGAGTAGCAGGAAGTGGGGAAGATAGAGATGTTCATGGCCCTGTGGCAGGTGGCCCCTAGGCTTCTGCCCCCTGCTGGCCAGCTGGCTGGCTGACTGGCTGGTTGACTGTGCTGTGCCCTGGAGAGTGTGAAGCTTGGCTACAGTGCGTGGTGTGGGACTAGCTGCCCCCTGACCCAGAGCAGCCAGCTGTCCATGGTTGCTTTTGGTTGATTAGGAGTGGATGGCAGAAGTGTGTTTGAAGTAGGTTTGTTTTATTGATTAGTTTTTGAGCCTCCTGTTCAAATCTTTTTTTTTTTTTAACATACTGACTCAAGTATTAGAAAGTAACCTTGAATTTGAAACATGATGCAGATGATCCCATATTTGCACCAAGTCTAGTCAAAGTTACTGTGCTTGACTTTCAGAATCTCAGTAAAAAAAAGGCAGGTCCTGGACCCTTCCCTGGGTCTCCCGACCACCACTCAGGCCTGTTGTAATATGTGCCAGGCACTTTGCTAAGCCTTGTACATGTGTGTTTTATATAATGCATCTCCACATAACATCCCAATAAAGTAGCTGCTGTGATTATCACCGTTTTCTAGGTAAGTAAGTTGGCTCAAAGAGGAGAAGTCACTTATCTGAGACCACACACTTAGTGAGCAGTGTGTATATTTGGGAGAGGGCACAGATTTGAGTCTAGATCAGTCTGCGTCCAAACACATATTCTTATTGCCCTACATATAGACCATCTAAGTCAGCTGTCCTCAAACTATTCCCAACCTTTTTGGCACCAGGGACCAGTGCTCCTATGAGAATCTAATCCCTGATGATCTGAAGTGGAGCTGAGGCAGTGCTAGGGCCGGGGAGCAGCTGCCAATACAGATGAAGCTTCACTCACTCCACCACTCACCTCCTGCTGTGTGGCCAAGTTCCTACAGGACATATACAACCCCACCCTCCCACCCCTCTAAGTTATGCAAAACTTGCTTTTAATGAGGTTCCAGGAAAGCAAGTTATGCCTTTAGATAACAGACCCCAATCCTTGTTACACATCTATTAACACATCCATCTATAGAGACTAACTCTGCATTTGCTTTAAGGACCTTTACGGAGATGGACCTGAGGCAGGAGGAGGGAAAAAGAGTAACGTTCTTCCCTGGAGAATGGGGGTGCAATTTCTTTACCAAAAAAGTTGTCACCCAGGTCATGAGAGAGAACGATGTGACAGTAACTACCTTTATGTCCCAGGATTATGAGAGAAGACAGTAGTTGTTCACATTAGTTGTTCTTGGCAAAGATCCCACCTCTTTAATATCGTTAAAAATGATATTAGCTACTTTAAAGATCCTGGGACAAACGTGGAGAACCACATGCCTATTGTAATTTTTTTTCTCTTTTTTTTTTTTTCCCTCCTCTTTAATTCCACCCCTCACTTCCACCCCTGACCTATGGATGTTGCTGTTTCCCCTTCATAACTGGATCCCTGAAGGTGGGGCGTCACCTCCCGCACACTTGTGGTGTGCAGCCGGGTTATGGTCCTTGGCTCCACCTGGGGCGCGAACCCAGGACCTTCTGCATGTAAAGCAGATGTGCTAACCACTACACTGTGGAACCACCCGCCTATTGTTATTTTTATGCATTCATTCTTGCATGGAGAAACCCACTTCTGTTCTTGCTCAATGGTAGAGAGGAAGAGCTCTTGAGAACCTGGTCTGTCCTCATGCTTCATGTTCATCTTTACTATTTCCCTTTTTTCAGTTGAGGAACCTGAGACTCAGGTTGGTCATGCGGTGAATCCATGGTAGGGCGGGCGCTGCAGTTCAGGTTTGTCTGTCTCTAGAACTCTTCATTTCACAGCGATGCCAAAAGAGATACAGTGGGAGGAAGACTCTTGGCAATGAAGGGACACAGGTCATCAGGAAGTCCCAAGTTTGGTCAAGCAGTGGGAAGGGAGAGGGAATTAGGGCTTTTGAGACTACAGGGAAAGTATAGGTAAGCTGGAGGGAGGAACAGGAGCTCCATGCGGAGCAGGTGCCACAGGAAGCAGAGCTGGCCAGTTGTGCAGGATGTGGCATTGCCTCCCTGGCTCATTCCCTGTCCCCTCTGTCTTACCAGCTGACGGCCGAGGTGGTGCAGTCTGGTGTGGTGGTCAGGATGGCAGAGGAGCAGGAGTTCACCCAGCTGTGCAAGTTGCCCGTGCAGCCCTCACACCCACACTGCGTCAACAACACCTACCGGAGTGCACAGCACTCCCAGGCCCTGCTCAGGGGGCTGCTGGCTCTCCGGGACAGCGGCATCCTCTTCGACGTTGTCCTGGTAGTAGAAGGGAGACATATCGAGGCGCATCGCATCCTTCTGGCTGCGTCCTGTGATTATTTCAGGTGAGTTTCATACACTTGTTCTCATAAGTAAAATAACAGGTAATCTCGCTTCCCTGGGTAGATGTGTTAGCACTGATGGTTATTGGGCTGGAGGGGCCAGCCAGAAGCCGCCACATGCCTCCCTTATGCTAAGCTGTTCCCACTACTTATTTGGCAAGAGAAATAGAAGGAGTCTTAGGGTTTTTCTTTCAGCTGTCCCTTTTCTAGGGCATGTTCTCCTTTTTCTTTGAGAGATGATGTGCTTGGCTTCACTTATAATATTGTACCTTATAAGATGAATTTTCTGCTATAAGTACAATATCTTGGTATAAAACAGATTTTTCTTTCGACTTCACTCTGGCTTCCCAACATTTCATTTTGAAAAAATTCAAATCTGGAAAAGTTGAAAGAGTGGTATTATGAACACCTGAATACTGATTGTTAACATTTTGTAATATTTACTTTCTCTCCACTCAAACACACACCTTTTTAAAAGACATTATGACACTTTATGCCTCAGTCTTTCAGTGCCCCCCCACCAATGTTCTTGTAATGACAGTTGGAAGTTCACATGAGCCCTGGTCACTTCTCAGGACCTATGATTGCTGTGGATGCTGAAGCCAGGGCTGGTCGAATAGTCCTGTACACCCATGGTCCACACAGCTACATGGTGTGCGGAGTCACCCCTTCTGTGCCCTTGCCTCGCCATCCACCTCCTGCCTCACACCCCCTCACCCCTCAAGTCTCAGTCTGTGACCCTCTGGGGTTGTTCGTGGCCTCCTGCATGACCCCATCGCAGCAGTTGGCACACCGGGCGGAATTGGTGCCACTGCTCCTATTTTGCACAGGCAAGATGAGGCTCAGAGGGAGTGAGTCCCACCCATGGCCACCTAAGTCCTTTCATTTAGTTCCAATTCTGTTTAATTCTGTTTTGTCTTCAAATCTTGGTCATAGTTCTCGCTTTTTGATTTTAGGAACCATCAAAATATTTATTTATGGTTTAAGTGCTTTCTGGTCTCCAGAGGAGTTTATGGAGAGTGTGACCCAGTGGCGCCTTGGGGCAGACATGTGCAGGGACAGCAGTGTCTTTTCATTTCATGTCAGGGGGTTCAGCTGAGGCCTTCATGAGCTTTGAGATAACATATAGGACTGTGGTTGGGGTGGATTGCTGAAAGCCACCTGCTCAGAAGGCCCAGCACTGTGACCCTCTCAGCAGAGGGACAGCCAGCTTAGGGTCTGTGTGGAAGAGGCCCACAGGGGCTGTAGAGCCAGCAGGACCTCCTTGGTATACCCTCGAAGCCCTTCAGGCTGGAGTTCCTTTCCCCATGCAGGCTTTCCTGACTCACTGTCACACCATTCTTTTTAAAGGACAGTTACAGACACCACTTTTTTCTATTGGATAAAAAGCCTATTATGGCTTTCCACATCCTCCAGGAGTGATTCCTAGCCCGTTCCACAGCCACTGTCAGGTGGGCCTCTGACAGGAGGTGTTCCCCTCTCAGACATGGTCACTCTGCATGCCAGCACACCCTTTCATTGGGAATGGGGGGAATGACAGCAACTTTGGGTGAATCTAGACTCATCACAGATGTGTGTGTGTGTGTACATACATATATATACACATGAAAGAGATTATTCCCAAGCTTTAGCATGTTTATTATTATTTGTTTCAGTTGATTCAGGTTAAAATGATAAAGGACTATTTTTTTTCCCAGTAAGACTGGTGAAAATATGAAAGCTTTGTAATGTCAGGTGTGGGCAAGGGTAGAGAAAAAGGGCTTTGGAGGGTGGGTTGGCCTGTAGCCTGGGCCCTCAGTAGACATCTAGGTGTCTATCCTGTGGGATGTCCTGCCAGGTGCTGAGCAATCCAGTGCAGGGGGCCTGACAGTGGTCCTGTTTTACGTGGGTGTCTAGTATAGCTGTTAGTAAACAGCTGGGCCAGTACCTGCTGAGAGGGAGGGTGGGTGCTGTCCATTAGGGAGTGGGAAAGTACAGGAGAATGAAGAACTGAATCACTCTTCATGTGAGATATGCTTCTCTGTCTCCCCAGAGCTGAATCAATTTTGAGATGTAAAGTTTTATGCGCCTTGTGTGGTGACACAGGGTTGAGAATCACTGTCCTGAAGCTGTGTAGGTTCTCACACCAGTCTTCTCTAGAAGACTGTTTGCCCATCTGTCCTCCTTAGGGGAGACCTACATCTGTCCTCCTTAGGGGAGACCTACAGCAAGGTCTCCTGTTGTCTGGTCATGCTCCAGGCTTTCTTGCCTCTGTGCTTTTGATGTTACTCTCAGCAGCACCACCCTTTTCTGCCTTTCCTTCCCTGTAGAGCATTATCTTCCTTTCAGGCCCTGTGGAAGTGCCTTCTCTCTGGGGAGCCTTCTCTAGTTGTCCCTCACCTTTTCCCAGCCTCTGGCTCTCACAGCCAGCTCCTCCCTGCAGAAAGCTGACTCCTTGGGAGCAGAGAGTTGGATTGCCCTTGTCCTATGAGGTGCTCCTGTGCAGGAAGCCTCCATTGGTGTGCACTCATGCATAGTTTAGGAATCGAATGGTCAGACCACATCTTAGGTCTTCCTTTTTTGGCTTGTGTTAATAACTGTCCATTACACGTTTCTTTTGGCTCCATGACCCTGTGCTCACCTTACTGTCTACTTTTCCTGAGGTGATTCCTGCACTTCTCCCCACCCCTGTATGTCAGAGGGACCCAAGGGCTCTGTCCTGTATACAGCCTCCCTGGGCCTTCTCATCCCTCCCTTAGTTTCCATACTATCTGTGAATTTATAGACTACTTTGCTCAACTTCGTGCCTGTGATTTTGAAAATTTGGATAAAATTTTATAGAAAATATAAATTGACATAACTTTACTCCCAGAAGAGGAAATTATATTTCCACAAAAGTAAGAAGCCCGGATGTGTCTCAGTCGTACCTTTTAGGAATAGACTCATATGCTATTTAGATTTTTTTTTAGAGCAGAGAAAAAGGAAGATTCCAATTTTTTTTAATGAAAGTTATATAACAGTATCAAAATTGGACATACAGAAGACACAGAAGGAAAAGTACAGCTGATTTATGAATGACGGTGTGAAATCTTCAGTGAGACCTGGGCACTTGGAGTTCCACTGAGCCTAATGTCACTGCAGAGCAGCAGAACCTGGCCCTGTAGGGCTTTGTTCTGAAATGAAAGCCAGTTCCATGTTAGAGAATCTTTCTTACAATGCAAGGCATTAATCAAAGGTGACCCAGCATATAACCATTTGCAGACACAGTGAGTGGGCACGTGATAACATTCAGCGTCTATTCCCGCAGCTGAAATGTGTTTGAATAGGTGGGAAAATAGTGAAGTGACACATTACCCCTGCTCTCTCTGCCACTAACGTTTAAAACTATTTTTAAAAGTTCCTATTCATTCATATACTATTTTGCAAATACAAGTCCATAATTCTGAAACCTCAAAAACGCTAAAATTGGATGTTTTTGTTGTTTGTTGCTGAACTTCATAAGTGTATTCTGTAGGTCTCCCAGAGCTGTTTTTGTTTGTGGATAAGCTGTCTAGTTGTTGATTTCTGTGGGAAGAGGTGGAAGCTATGTTCTACATCACCATTTTTTCTGGTATTTTACATACATATATGTGTGTATGTATGTGTGTGTGTGTGTGTGTGTGTGTGTGTGTGTATTTATATATAAAATTTTGGCACAAATTAATTAAACTCAAAACCCCCTGAATTGATGTGAGGATAATATTTTTTTTATCCTCCTTGGTGTGAATCATTATATATTTTTCTTTGGAAATATTAAGGTGTTTGGATATGAGGTACTGACCTAGACTCTACAGGGGTGTGACTTTCTGTATGGCACAGGTACAGTGTTTCTCCAGCTGAAACCTGAATTCTGAAACACACCTAGCCTCAAAGGTTTGGAAGAGGAATAGGGGCCTGAACAAGCCGACGCAGGAAATGTACCTCCCACTGTACATAAGAGGCAGCTCACTGGCATCTTGTGACATCTAGTTGTGACATCTTGGCAGTCGAGGTGGCCCTCATTCTCTTTGTGCTGCAGAGTGTTCTGTGTTGTCTGTGTCCTCCACTTATTTGTTCAGTCCCCTGATATTGCATACTCGGTGAACATTCTTTTTTTTTTTTTAATTGTGATTTAAAAAACATGAAATTTACCATCTTAACTATTTTTAAGTGTACAGCTCAGTAATGTTAAAATATATTCACAGTCTACGACCATGCTACCCTGAACAAGTCTGATCCTGTCTAATCTTGGAAACTAAGCAGGGTTGGGCCTGATTAGTACTTAGATGGGAGACCACCTAGGAAAACCAGGTGCTGTAGGTGTAAAAAATAAAATTAAAAAAAAAATAAGGAAAATATATTCACACTGTTGTGTATCCAATCTTCAGAACTTTTTCATCTTGCAAAACTAAAACTCTGTCTCCATTAAACAATAACTCCCCATTCCCTTCTCCCCCCAGTCCTTGGTAATCACCATTCTTTCTGTTTCTATTAATTTGATGACTCAAGGAAGCTCTTATAAGTGGAATCATATTTGCCCTTTTGCAACTGGCCTCTTAGCATAATGTTTTCAAGATTTATCCACATTGAAGCGTGTGTTGGAATTTCCTTTTTAAGGCTGAATAATATTCCATTGTGTGTTAAGCCGTGTTTTATGTAGCCATTCACCTGTCAGTGGACACGTGGATTGTTTCTACCTGTTAGCTGTTGTGAATAATGCTGTTAGGAACATGGGTGTACAAGTATCTCTTTGAAAGCTGCTTTCAATTCTTTTAGATATATACCCAGAAGTGAAATTATTGGATAATGTGGTAATTCTGTGTTTAGTTTCTTGAGGAGCTGCCATACTGTTTTCCACAGCAGCTGTGCTATTTTACATTTCCACCAGCAATGCACAAGGGTTCCAAATTTCTCCACATCCTTACCAACACTTATTTGTTTTTGATAGTGACCATCCTACTGGGTATGAGGTGTGAACGTCTTTTAAAATTTTTTTTCTCTTTTAAGTTTTTATTTTTATTTAATTTCAGAGTTAACAGAAAAGTAGTAAGACTGTGATAAAGAATTAAACATCTATAGTTGGTTAAAAACAACAAAAAAAGAGTGGACATGTATTTTATTTTTCTTTCAGCCTCTTTTTCCCTCCCTAACTCATTTTGAAAGATGTCAGTCCTACCAAAAAGTTGAAATATAGGTACATGAACAGCTGCACCCTTCACCTAGATTGATGAGTTATTAACATTTTCCATATTTACTTCAGAGTAAGTTGCAGATATGACAGTTTTTCTTGAAATACTTCAATGTGCTTCTTAAGAATAATGACTTTCTCTAACATATCTATAATACCATTATATATCTAAGAAAATCTATAATCATTCCATAATTTAATCTGATATTGAGTTCATACTAAAAATTTCTTAATTGTCCCCAAAATGCCTTATGTCTCTCCCCTCTCCGCTCCATTCAGGATCCAGTCAAGGTTCACGCATTTCATGGATCCTTTCTTAAGGTGAGAAAATATACCTGAATTAATCTAAGACTCACACCCTGCTGGAATGGAGGAGTCAGTGCCCCAGCGTTGCTGTCCTATCTGTTGTGAGTGTGGTCCTAGAGGTGCCAGGGTACACAATAGCACAGTCCTAGAAAGTTCAGAGCTTGTCAGATTGCCCTACAGAGTGAGTCAAAATACCTTGGCACATGGGAGAGCGCCCCGAGGGGCTGCATGTGAAGTCAAATATTTCGGAATAAATGAAACATACATGTGACAGATGTGTGGGGGGATGACTTGCAAGACCTCCAAAGAGACCCAGAGGCTGGCTTGACAGAGACAGGCCCACTGTGTCCATTACAGAAATGATAGTTCTTTCCACAACAGTCTAGATATTTGGCATGTTCCCAATAAAAATACCAAGAAGGTTTATTGGGAAGGATTATACAAACTTATTTTAAAGTTCAAATTTTAAAAAGCAGGTAGTGGCCAGGAAATTGTGGAACAAGGTATAATGAAAGACTGGCCCTACTCTATGTTGATACATATTACAAAGCTATAATAACTGAAACTGTGCTCCTGGTACATGGAGACAGAAAGAGTATTGGAAAAGGATAGGGAGTTTGGAAACACACAAACCCATCAGGAACTTCATGTGTGATAAAGATGACATTCCAGGTAGGGGAGTGACAATGGGGATACCATCTGGGAAAACAAAGTTGAACCCTTGCTTCACACCTTGTACCCAAATAAATTTCAGGTGGCTCAGCCATTTTAAATGTGAAAGATTAAATGAAAAAAAAAAAAAAAAAAAAAACCTAAAGGAAAACATGGGGAAATGTTTTTTGAATATAATTCCAGAAGTAGAAAGCTTTTCTAAGTTTGACACAAACCTCACAGGCAAAGAAATTATAAACTTCCTTTCAAACACTCAAACTTCTTCATGGCAAAAAGCATCATAAAATGAAAAGGTTTGAGATAGAGAAAAAAATTCAACTCATCCAAAAAATGTTGCTACAAATTGATAAGACAGAGTCTAATAGAAAATGGGCAAGGAATCTAGACTATTCAGAGAATAATATGGAAATGGCTCGTAAACATTTGATAAGATTATCTGTCCCTTTGGTTATAAATTTTCTCCCTTATAAGGTTAATAGCATGTGGGCAGTACTGTCAAAGTTTAACTATATATAAAGCCTTTGTCCCAGCAATTGCTTTTGTAGGAATTAATCCTGGTAGGAACATAAGCAAAAAGTCATGGGGGTAGGGCCATCCATTGGGTGAAATAATGGGAGATTAGAATAACCCCAACAGGAGCAGGTTAAATCAATTATGACAGCCTTTACAGGGAGAGGGGCAGCACTAAGTAGACTGATAATGGAACATTTGCGGGGTGTTTTAAGTCAACACAGTTCAGATATATGGACTGCCTCTGGTGATAGTGCTGCCCTGAAGAGGAGAACAGATGACTGGCAGTAGAGGAGGGAGAGGCTTACACCCTTGCACATATTTTAAGTTTCATACTGTATATGTATATTAACCTAGTTGAAAAATAAACTATAAAAATAGCTACTCATCTCCGTGTAACACTGTCATATTTTAGCCCCGATACCTCCCCTGACCACCAGCCTCTTCTCTCTGAACACCTGATTAACTCTCCACTTGGATGCCTCAGGTATCTCACACTGATGGCACCTTGATGGGACTCTCACTGCCCTCTTTGACCTTGTTCCTCTCAAGTCCCTGACTGCCCAGCTGCTGTGCCATGACCCCTTCCAAGGGCCCCGATTCCTCCCATGCTCTGTTAGAATCACTTGGTAAGCATGTTCTCTCAACTGCAGCTCTCCAGCCGTATGGCCCTCTCCAGGGCTGGAGGAACCTTCCTGCCTCTTTCCAGCCCCTCCATTCTGGCCAACAAGCACCTGAGTCAGTCAGCTCATGTCACTCTCCTGCATAAAATTCCCAGGCAGCTTCTCACCATGCTTAGTTTTCACTTCAGACTACCCTGTCCTCAGAGTAGCAGGACCCGGCCTTATCTCACCTCCAGCTCAGTTCCTCCTTGCCCTGGTTGCCTTGCATACCAAGCTTATCCTTGCCTGGGCCTTGGATGCTGTCCATCTGGAATGCTGTCCCCACCTGGAATGGCTGGTAAGGTGCTGCCTAGTCTCATCTCAGTTCCTCTGAATGGGCCGTCCCTGCCCTCATACTCTCCATCCACTCTGCTCTCCCAGCCACTCTCTCCTCAATTAGATGCCTTGTTGAGTTACTTCCCCGCACTTCCACAGTCTGAAATACCTTGTTTCTTTGTTGTTTGTTGTCCTCTGTGTATGTAGGAACTTGCCACTTAACTGTTACTTCTGCTCTTTGAATGGTACCTGGAATTTAGTAGGTGCTCAGTAAATATATATTGGACAGAATGACTTACTGTTTCCCATTCATTATTCTTTCATAACACACTCTGGACTGCTACTGTGATCCAAGAAGCATACTAGTGAATGCAGCAGAAAGCAAGCCAGACATGTTCCATGCTCCCAGGAGGCTCACATGTGACTCCCTGTTGCACATGAAATAGGAGACAGAATAATTCCTAGGGTGGCTACCCAAACTTGATCAGGAGCTTGTGGATGCCTTTTGTGGGATGACTCAGTGCTCAGAGCAAGCCAGTGTCCTGTTGCACACTGGTACGGGGTCAGCCTGCTCCTTGCTCCGGATGCTCACGCTCTTTGCAACTTGGGCCGCTGTCCTGATTAGAATAACTCCTCTGTCTGTATCTTCACTTTTCAGAGGAATGTTTGCTGGGGGCTTGAAGGAGATGGAGCAGGAAGAGGTCCTCATCCACGGTGTGTCTTACAATGCCATGTGCCAAATCCTGCATTTCATATACACCTCCGAGCTGGAACTCAGCCTGAGCAATGTTCAGGAGACACTGGTTGCCGCCTGCCAGCTTCAGGTGAGTCTTACCTTGTTGGAGCAAGGCAGACCGGTAGCCAGACAGGGTTTCCCTGGGCGCCCACTGGGCAGTGGTGCGAGGGTGGGTCAGGCAGGCAAGGACACCAGGCAGTTAAGGGAGACAAGCCGGGTGGACGTTCTCTGATGGTGCTTGGGTGAGCCAGCTCTAGGTGCTGAAGGGCTGCTCCGAAGGCCTTCAGGCCCAGGTTCCTCCTCTGCCTTTGCCCTCTGCTCCTCTACTGGTTCCTTCCCCTCTGCCTGGGTCTCCCTGCCACTGAAAAGATCCCACATGTAAACAAGCAGTGAAGCCGAGTGTGTGATGTTCTGTGTGTGCCGATGCCTGGTGAAGCTGAGCTCCCCCAACTGTTACTGCCTAGGCCCTTTCTGCTCATCCTCTCTATTTGGTCTCATCAATCTCTGAAACTGCTCTCACCTTTGTGTTTGAACTTTAAATACTTGTTTTTCTACAGAATTCAAAAAGTTTTTGAGGCTTTGACAGTGTGACTTATATTTTAGAAGACTGTAGTGATTCTTGGTGGTGTTGGGGCAGTTATCCAGGCTGGGCCTGCACATGCTCTGTCGGACAGCCTGATCGGGCTTGAGAGACATCCGTTCCCACATTTCTTTTTTCTTTTTTATTATTTTTGTATTCTGCACACTCACAAAGACGTAAAAGAAAATCACTGAAACTTAAATATGAAAGAATGCAATTAAATCCACAATTTTATACATTTATCTGACTCACATGACAGTGAAAAATCCCCAAGTATGAAAAATACTGTACTCTTGCCTGCACGTCCTTCTCTTCTGTGTGCTTATGTGCAACACACTATTTCTTCGAATAAATGCATCCTCGTTCTTATTCTTTAGTTTTCCATTTATGTATTCCATCTCCTCCAAGGCTGTATTCCTGTAGCCATCCAGGCAAGCCAGGACCCCTTGATAATTCACTCCAGAATTTAAATTTACCACAACTGGTCATGCAGTGATTTGCTTTAAGAAGTCACTGGGAGTTTGCTCCCGCAGACTCGTTTTAATAGTCCTGATCAGAAATTTGAGAGGC
Source organism: Pteropus alecto (assembly GCF_000325575.1). NCBI lineage: Eukaryota > Metazoa > Chordata > Mammalia > Chiroptera > Pteropodidae > Pteropus > Pteropus alecto. The sequence goes on along the minus strand of NW_006433949.1, from coordinate 6,731,442 downwards.
AGGAAATCTGAATTCTAATGCTAGCTCTGCTACTTAATTAGCTCTGTGCCTTGGATAACTCATCATTTCACCTCTCAAGCCCCTGGATTCCATATCTGGTAGCCAGGTTTCAGAACCCCCACTCTAGGCACCCCTCAGGCCTGGCCTCCACCAACAGAAGGGGCTTCTCACATTTCTTAAAAGTGAAACTAAATGCTATGTTGATTTCATTATCCTGACCTTTTTTCAGGTCAGAGCGCATTTGGGGCACTCAGAAAAAATTCAAGTCATAGGAAAACCAACCAATTCAGGGACATGTGAAGGCCCTGCCCTGCGTGGCCTGACCATGGCAGCTCCCTGTGCCATGACCTGCAGAGCGATGCATGGGAGGCACTCCTCCTCTGCTTGTTGGGTTGGTTCGAGTGGAATTTGTCTAGCTGTACATGATGGGTAGATGGAGTTGAGCTAGGGCGGCCTTTATGACAGAAGACTTTCCCGCTGCCTTTTATTCAGAGATCTCTTTTGTCCCCACATTTTGGTCATTGTTATTGGGGACCCCTCATCCAGTTCTTACAACTCTTAACTTCTGTATTTAGTTGCCTCCAGTTCTCCACCCAGGGGCTCACCATCAGTGGCATCTCATCCTCCTTACTGAATGCTCCTGTCCCCACTCCCCTGGTCTATGTCTCATGACCATTTTGCCAGAGCCTCCATGTTTCCTTGAGCCCTTCCATCTTCATTCCCTGTGTCCAGGTTTGGATAAGTCATCCTTGTAAATGTTACCTGTAGCTATTTCTGTGCTCTGTTTTCATGTCCTCACCTTTATCTTGGCCACCACCTCTCCATCTATACCTCCCAGCTGGTCTCTTTTGTCTTTCTTCTCTGACTCCATCATGTACACCGTCACCAAACCATCTTGCCAAACACTGCTTTCCCTCTCCCACCCATCAGCTCAGAGACCTGCCATCTCCCTGGGTCACTCACGGCAGAAGTTTGGCCAGTGCTCCTTAGCGTCTTAATGTCTCCAAGGCCATTTTGGGGTGCTACATGGGAGAGGGAGCTCCCACTTTACCTCAAGCAGCCTAGCTTTGTTTCCTTAATATAGTGGGCTTCTGTGCAGTGATGCTTTTAAAGCAAGTTTTATTTGGCATAACAGTTCCGAGTCCCTAGGCCCACCTGATCATGTTTGTTAGTGTAGCCACTGGTTGTGGGGGGCTTGCCCCCATGTGCTGTGCTCTGCGCCAGTTTAGGATCAGACACCTCATGGACCTGGGTTTGAATCCCAGTGAGATTTTCCCCCTGAGTCACCCCCAGCAAATGAGTTCCCTCTTCCAAGCCTCTTATGGTGCTCCTGCATGGTGGGCCCAGGGTGATTCCTCTGTGAGATTGTACCCAGCAGAGGGCTTGCTGCTCTGACAATGAGGATGGGAAGGAGAAGGCAACACGGTCCTTGTGCAGGAGACTTGGGTTCTTCAGAAACTGCTTTTCACAACCACTCAGGGCTCTTTGCTCTCATCTTCTACCCAGAACCTGGTCCTAGATGTCCTGCCCACGACAAATTGGTAGTGGTATTTCAGGAAGAAAAAGCAAAGCAGAAGCGAGGGCTAAAGGAGAAAAACAGATGGTCAGGTGAAGACTTTTGAACCTATCAAAGCACTCTGGGGACATTCTATGTGGGGAAACACATGCCTGGCACTTTTCAGGTTACCATTCAGCCCTTAACATATCACCTGGCAAGCACTAAATGTCTTGAATTAGACAAAATAAAAAATATTTTAAACGTTTATTAATAAACTTTAGATGCCAGCAGAATTATAGTATGTGCACTAGTCAATCTGTTGATGATGCTGGTTAAGTTAGGTATTCCTGTTTTTAGAGAAATTCCAAAATCCTGTGTTTTCTGAAGAATTTAGCAGTACCTGGGCAGCTTTCTCAAGAGCCTTTAACCTCTGTCTCCTTTATCTGTCATGCTTTGGTTATCTAATCATAGGGTGCCCTTTAAACCCGTGGCCCAGTTCTGAGCTCCCACCTAAGCGCAGTCCTCTCTCTTACTCTCCTTCTAACCTCCTTGTTCTTTTGGGTGGTTGGGAAGGGGAAGGTCCAGGCTACCTGGGAGCCCCCTTTCTGCGTCGTCCTCTGCCCAGGTAGGATGGTTTCCAGCTTTTCAAGAGCTCTGAGTCAGGTTCCCAGGATGGGTGCTGGGCAAGTGTCTAGGTTTGCCCTGTTGGTGGTTCTTAGTGCGTGGGTGGTTTGGGGTCCTTCTGGGACGAGGTGGGTTCCCTGGCCCCGAAGCTTTGGCTGGTCCTTCGGTTGTGGGGATTGTGGCAGGAATAAGGAGTTGAGTGTCTTCTAGAGAGCTGGGAGTGGGAGGTGGAGGAAGGTTCTGGGTACATTCCCAACCAAGGACAGTGACATGGTGGCCATTGTGCTGCTTCTGGCTTCTCTGGAGATCTAGTACTTTTGATCTAAAAGACAACTGACACGTATCAAGGGCCCACTCTGTGCTGGGAAGATCCTATGCATGATGTCGTTTGTAATTTTGCTTCTCTACTTGTCCCTACATTATAGATGAGGAAACTGAGGCTCAGAGAGGTTAAGAGCATTCCTCAGATTGCTTCTGAGCCGGGATTTAAACCCAGTCCGTTTGTAGTGAGCCACAGTTGTCTCTAGTGTTGAGGAAGCAGCCGCACCAGCCTTCACACCTGGAAAGTTGGGGTTGGTTGGGGTGGACCCACTACAGAGGATAGCCACATATCAGCCGACATTGTCTTCTATGCCGTTTCCCAGGCTGATGGGTCTTATTCTCTTCATAGATCCCAGAAATCATCCATTTCTGTTGTGATTTCCTCATGTCCTGGGTGGACGAGGAGAACATCCTTGATGTCTACCGACTGGCAGAGCTGTTTGACTTGAGCCGTCTAACAGAGCAGCTTGATACCTACATCCTCAAAAACTTTGTGGCCTTCTCAAGGACTGACAAGTACCGCCAGCTTCCCCTGGAGAAGGTCTACTCCCTCCTCAGCAGCAACCGCCTGGAGGTCTCCTGCGAGAATGAGGTGTACGAGGGTGCCCTGCTCTACCATTATACTCTGGAGCAGGTGCAGGCCGACCAGATCTCACTGCATGAGCCCCCCAAGCTCCTTGAGACGGTGCGGTTTCCCCTAATGGAAGCTGAGGTCCTCCAGCGGCTGCACGACAAGCTGGACCCCAGCCCGCTGAGGGACACAGTAGCCAGTGCTCTCATGTACCACAGGAACGAGAGCCTGCAGCCCAGCCTGCAGGGCCCGCAGACGGAGCTGCGGTCAGACTTCCAGTGTGTCGTGGGCTTTGGGGGCATTCATTCCACACCGTCCACTGTCCTCAGCGACCAGGCCAAGTACCTGAACCCCCTGCTGGGAGAGTGGAAGCACTTCACTGCTTCCCTGGCCCCCCGCATGTCCAACCAGGGCATTGCGGTGCTCAACAACTTCGTGTACCTGATCGGAGGGGACAACAATGTCCAGGGGTTCCGTGCTGAGTCCCGATGCTGGAGGTAAGAAAGGGCCCCTGGCCTTGCCTTGGTCTGCTGGTGATGCTGTTGTGCAGGAGTCGTGGGCTCAGAAGGCTGGTTAGGGAGTGGGTTCTGCATGGGCACACGATCACGGGCCAAGGCGTTTGGCTTTTTAAATTAAACTTGTGGCTTATCAGGTGTACCTCTGTTTGTGAAATAAAGTCTGGATTAATTCAGAGAATGCAGAGGGCAGTGAGATGAGGAAAAGGGACTCTGAATGCTTTATTTCATTCTTGTCTACTTCCCTTTCTCACCCTGGATCACCCCTGTTATCTTGGTGAGGAGCTGGGTTGTGATGGTACTGTGGGCTGAGCACAGGAGAGGGGAGCCGATAGCAGGAAGGGCAGTTGGGCCTCAGAAGGAGGGGACCTAGGAGCTGGGAGTACTGGACAGGGCAGCTGCCCGCCCCTTTCATTGTGCCCTCTCTTGAGCTTTGACATGTCTTGTCCCAGTTTCCCTTTGCATGTCTCCTTTTGCTCTTCTGACCACAAGCCTGTGGTAGAGGACCGTTTCCTGTTGTTGCTGTTCTGCTGAGTGCAGTCCTCAGTCCAGGGGAGCAACAAAGGCCGACAGGCATCTCTGTGCCTCATGCCACATACCTGCTTCCTGCCACCCCACTCTGTCATCAGCCATGTGCTGGGCACGAGGTCCCTGGAAGAGGCAGTTTTCTGAGAGGGGGTTTTATGGGCTGCCATGGTCTGTAGAGGCCTCAGCTCTGTCAGTCTATGAGGTTGGGATCTCACAAATCCATTTCTTTGGATAGAGCAAGGGAAGTAGAGCAAATTCCCATGTCCTCAGCTACTATTAGATTTCCAGGGCCCCCTCCACTACACTTTGGTTTGATTTCTTGAGATTTGGTGCCTGTGGGAAGTTTTCACCCCCCACAAGCTGAATTTGACACTGCAGAGAGAGACAGAGATTGCCAACTGTTTCTGGCATCTGTGAGCTAGGTGCTGAGCGGGTTTATACCTATGTTTTCATATTCTGGGGTGGGGTCTGGCTTAGCCATGCCTCTTGGAAGCAAGCATGGTGACCAAGACCGAGGAGGATACAGCTGTTCCTCAGCCACTTCTGATCTGGCCCCAAGAAGTGATAACCTTTGTTAAACCAATGAGACCCAAAGCTTGGCAGCATGTTGTAGTCAAGTAGGAACACAGGTGAGTTCTGAAAGGTGGAAACAATACCTTCTTTAATACCAAATGTCCACGGTGGGTGCGATAGCACCAGGTTCATGCCTTAAAGCTGGTTTTTTTGGGAACCCAGCCTCTCAGTTGGAGGACCAAGGTCACACTTCCCTGCTGAGCATCCACATACCTTCAAAGCAGACTTCTCCAGGTATTGTGGTCTCTAATCCTCAACACATGGTGAGGCAGCCGTGTGCCTCAGGGAGGCCACACTGTGACAGTTGGGGATGCTGTCAGCACGAAGTCTGTCCTGTTACATGAAGTTTCACTCAAAACTGGTCTAAATTTCTCTTTCTTGAACATGTGCTATGAGACCCAAGCTGGACTCTGGAAAATGCTAATATCAGCTTCTGTGATTGAGAACCAAGCCTCAAACTCCAATCAGGAGGTTGGATCACTTTGGCAGGTCGGATTGTGAGACCTGCCTGGCAGAACCAGGCGCTACTGAGACACTTGAGTTCAGAGCCTCTGGTGAAGTGGCAGGGAGAGCCCTGGGATCTATCATCTCTACAGAGTGAAAGTTTCCTTAATCTATCAGTGAACTCTTAAATCTGCTGGATCGGTCTTAATTTCAGTGATCTAAGAATTTGGTTCTCTTCCCTTTCTCCCTCTATAGTTCACCAGCCTTAGAACTCATAGTCTCTCAGAATATAAAAAAAACTAGATTTTGTAGTAAATTAGGGTTTGCATTTTAAAGAGCTAGGGATAACTTGGTTATTTCACCAGGTTATATCTTAAAGCATTGGTACAGAAACTATAATAAAGGTGCCCCTCTTGGAGCAAATTGTATTTGCCTCTAAGATAACCAGTTTCTTTTCTTTTCTTTCTTTCTTTGCATCTATGTTATCCACATTGCTTTTGCACCTTTTCCAAAACTACAGCTCTGTGGGCTATTGAATACTGACTGTACAACTTACCTGATAGTAGCTGGTTCCATGTTGCCATGTGCCCTGACTCAAAATAATTTGTTTTTCTCCTTAGGCATTTCCATGACTATTAATATTTTAAAGTATATTTCAAAAAAAAATGTTTTACTTGTTATAGACTTTATTAATAGTCATGGGAATGTTTAAGTCATGGAAATACAGAAGAAAAAGTCTACTAAATTTAACAAGGACCCCAGAACATATTTGTACCAACTCTAGATTTCACTTCTGAGTTTGTAGTAGGATGATCCAAAATTTGCACTCAAGTGACTAAAACAGTTTATATTCTTATATGCAATAATAAAGCTTATTTTTATTAGAAAAAGAATATTACTTGGGGATTTATTCTGACAAAGTGTAAAATTAATCTTATAAAGAGGAAAATGTGAGATACAGGACATAGTGAGGAGGTAAGAAATCACCAAAACTGGTTATCTCTAACTTATTAATGTATGGTGTATGTGTCTGTGTGTGTGTGTGTCCTTGAATCTGAAACCACAAATCCAAGTGACCGCTGCCTAGGAAGCTGTGAGGTCATGAGACCAGTAGGAAGTAAGTGGGATCGTCTTGAGGGTCTCGTCTCACTCTGGTAGAAGATTCTGACTTGTGCTTGACTCAAAATAGGGAGAAGAGACATGTACATGAACGAGTTTCATGCACAGGAAAGGTGGTAGGAAGCACCATCCTGGCCAGCTGACAGGGCCTCTCAGTACTGCCCCTGGACTGGCTGGGCCACTTGTCTACAGCCAGACCTTAACCTGGCTGTGCCCTCGGTCATTCATGTCTCAAATACCATCAAGTGGCCCTTCTTGGTCTCCGTAAGAGACCTTTGCTCGCCCCAGGCCCCGCCAGGTGGATC
>NW_006433949.1:6719809-6724837 GCF_000325575.1 Pteropus alecto | reverse complement strand
TACCTTACTTGTTTTCCTTTGTGGTACCTGTATTACACTGAGCACTCGTTTACTTTGTTCTCTTTAGCCTGTTTCCCGTTCTACAGTAGAAAGTAGGGAAGCCTTCGTCTTGAGTTTCCCTCTGGATCCCTAGCACTGAGCACCATGTCTGATCCATGTTGGGTGGCCAGTGAATATTTGTAGAGTGAGGGAATGGTTTCACCACAGGTGATCTTACTCCTTTGTTAATTCATTCAGTAGACAGCGCATGGTCTACCCTGAGCCAGGTGCTACACTGAGATCTAGGAATACAGACATAAACCTCAGTCTTTTACAAACTTCCCTCAGATTAGCAAGGATCCTTTTTATATGCGTTGTTCTTCATGATCCTTCATGATAACTTTTCTAGGCAGGTGACATCAGCCCATTGGACAGGTGCGGAAACTGGGTGAATGCCAAGAGTAAAACTGATGCCCAATGCATCCAGCCACATGGGCAGAGCTGGGATTCAGGCCTGCATCTGTGTGTGACCCAGGTGCATGTTTTCTCTTCTTTTGGCCCCAACTCCTAGGGCAGCGTGGTTACTGGAATTCCTGGCTGGCAGGGTCTGTCCAAATGGCATGGGTAGGAAGTGGCTACAGAATGTGTCTAACTTGTGCTTTGGAGCAAAAGATGCATCTGATCTCTTCATCAACCAGCGTATGGCACAGGCCAAAGAAAACTTTATTCACTCTCTTCTGAACCACTTGAAGTTTGACTCGTCCTCTTTGGAGTTGGTCTTCCTGTGGAGAAATAAATACACTTATATGAAAGAAGCTATAAATGTATGTTGGCTGTTGAGCAAGGCTGTTGAACAAGGAGCTCAAATGCAGGTGCTTGGGTGGATGGATGCCCAGGGAAAAAGACGAGACACAGGTCAGGGAAATAATGGGCTTTGGGCCTCAGGCTTATGGGACATTGGTCCCTTGAGGCTCTGTGATCTCCTCTATTCACCCAAATAGTACACCTACCTCTCTGCCCCACATGGGCCCTGCAGAGCAACAAGCCTAGGGCATGGGGAGAAGGGGTAGAGGCAGTGGAAGACCCCCACCAAGTGGGGCAAGCCTGGGTCAGGCTGTGAATGTGAAAAGGTGGGTGTGGACTTGGGCTGCAAAGGGCCTGGGGTGCTGGTCTACAGTGTTAGGATTTTGGAGTGTGGGTAGGAGCTTAGCTGGTGAGGATTGGCTCAATGGACAGAGGGAGCACAGGGTTCTATTTAAGACAGGTGAGCAGCCAGCTGGAGATGGCTAGAAGGTGTTTGCAGTGTGAGTCCAAAGTGCAGGAGAAAGCAGGGGTTATATTTGGTCGTCCTGGAGTGGCTGAGATCACCTAGACTGAGAATGTGAAGCCTTTTGAAGGCATCAGGGGTGGGTGGTTGGGGATGGGTGGGGCTGGGCTCTATAGGATAAAGCTGCTGCCTGGGGACTAGACTTTGTTTATAAAGGTTGATAGAGAAGGGAGGCAAGGGCAGGGCTGCGACTTGGGCACAGCTGCATCTGCTGTGAAAGGGTTGTGAAGGTGGTCCCAGTGTCAAGAGAGCAAGCTGTGGTAACAGGTTACAGAGCTCGTGGCACCAGGGCTCAGCAGCAGCTCAGCAGAGATTGACTTTCCTCCCCTCCCCACGCCCACCGACCTGTGCTCCTCTAGCCCGCAAAGTCCCCACCAGTCCCATGGTGTTAAGGGTGGAAAATTTTCAAGTGAGCCAACTAGCTAAGTCAGCTACAGGGAAGAAATATCTTTAGATACCAGAAGTTGTCCTACTTGCTTGTGTGTGGTTTAGGAAGTGTATTGTATAAGATATGAAGATGGCCAATGTCTGTTTCTGTAATCCGTTTACTTGTTAATTAAGGGTGTTGTTCCAGGCAAAGGTATGCTAACAGCCAACTTCCACTTCTGTAATCTGCTTGCTTGTTCCAGAGACCACCAGGATATGGTCTTAAGCTTTATCAGCTGCCTCCTCTGAAAGCTTGGGGCTGATCTCCTCTAGTCCTGCGTGGTAGAAAGTCAGTCGCCGCCGGCTAATAAAGGCTCATAATTAATCTCATTTGGCTCCATGGGTCTCAGAATCGTTCGGGCCTTAACAATGGGAATACCTGGAATCCCAGAGGACCCTGCCCTCATGGTGCCCACAGTCCAGTTAAGTAGATAGCACTCCCATTCCCTCACAGAGGGAGACCTTGAGATGTGGAGAAGAGGTTGGGAAAGCATGAGGTGCACGCAGAGATGAAGGGGTGGGCTGTGACAAGCACATGTGGCCACTGTACACATGGTGGGCTTGAGCAGACCATGTGTGTTGGAGTTGGCTGTTGTGCCTGTCCATAATTTGTGGCCATTCTGAATGGGGGCAGGGCTGTGGGGACCATGAGGGACCATAGGGATAGGTGAGATGGAGATGGCCGTAGGAGCTACTGGGCTAGAAACTACCTGAGAGATTACTCCTGGAAGGGACCTGTATCGTGGGCAGAAACCCAGGAGGCTTCTGGCCACACCTCCTAGGCTGTATGCTGTGTTCAGGTAAGCAGCAGCCTGCTGCCGTGGCTGTGAGTAGGCATATGCCGGTGTGTGGAGGCAGCTGCGAGAGGGTTTAGGGCACATGGGTAGAGCAGGAAGTGCTCTCTCCTGTCAGTGATATGCTGTCCTCATGTCCCCTCAAAAGGTATGACCCGCGGCACAACCGCTGGTTTCAGATCCAGTCCCTGCAGCAGGAGCACGCCGACCTGTGTGTGTGTGTCGTGGGCGGGTACATCTACGCGGTGGCGGGCCGTGACTACCACAATGACCTGAATGCTGTGGAGCGCTACGACCCCGCCACCAACTCTTGGGCCTACGTGGCCCCACTCAAGAGGGAGGTAAGGAAGCCCTTCCAAGAAGGGCCTTCTCCCACCTACTTTCCTTCCCTGGGATGTGCAGATTGAGCAGAGGGCCGGGCCAGGGAATCAGGCCCAGTGAGCAGAGTCTATGTCCCTCCGGGGATCCCTGAGGTTCTGCCATCTGCCTGGGGGAGAGGCTCATAAAGCATCCAGACCCCATTCCCAGAATTTCACCGCCCTGTTGGTCTTTTCAACGTGGCCCCGGGAAGCTGCTTTAACCCTGAAATTTAAATGTAGACAGAAACCTTCTCATCAGCTCCTTAGCACAACTGAGTTGAGCTAGGATGTTTCCAAAGATGTTAAACAGGAGAGATGAGGTTTCAGAAGCCTCAGACTTCTCTCCTGCCTGGAGGGCAGGGCCTTTAAAACACTTTGGAATATGTGTTTTTCATGTTTTTTTTTTTTAAATGTCTCCTGCACAGTACTTTGGTTTGTTTCAATTTGAAGATGTTTAAAATTATGTTCATTGTGCAAAAGCGATGCTTTAGAGAGATGCTTCCTTTTTGTCCTCCAGTTTTGGGGTAGTTGGACCCTGGCCACATCAGACATGAGATCCCAGGGCAAGGAAGAAGCCTTGCTGATGTCCCCCACATTTCAGGTCCCAGCCTCTGAGAGCAGGGTTTGCACCCTGCTAGTACTGGCATCGTCATTTTCAGGGCACCCATTCTACACCTTTGGAGATCCCTGAGCACCCCAGAGACGGTGTGGCACAGGGGATATGTATGGGGCTCTGCTCTACTAGATCTAGGACCTTGGCAGGAACTCCTGCCTTTCTGAACCTCTTTCCACACCTCGCCTCTTTATCTCTCACCCTTTCCCGGTCCCCCAGGGCCTTAGACTTTGACTTCAAGGGCCCGGGCCTCCTCGATGGGTCGAGCTACTCTCCAAGGCCAGGGTCTCCCACCATAGTTCCTCCCAGGTAGAAAAAGCTGGCCTGCTCCTTGCTCCTCATCTTCTGTGGGGGAAGGAGGCCCCTTCGGAGGGATACTCCCTACCCCGCATCCTGGAGTAAGGAGTAGGTTTTGCATAGGAAAGATCAGGGGCCCTTGAGACCTAGTGGGTGAGGATGAACTGAATTCCTGTTCTGTTAGAGTGTGAGGTGTGAGTGGAAGTGAGAGGGTCTTCTGGCAGGTGCGTGCGGAGGGTTCTTTGACTAGGGAGCCGCAGTTCCCCAGTGTGGCCACAGAGGGGCAGCCTTAGCTTTCAACCAGCTTCTCCCTAACTGCCAATTTTCCTTTCTTAATAGATTCATTTATTCAGCAAGTATTAAAGTACCTACCCTATAGCAAGATCTGGGGGTGCAGTGGTACAAGAAATGTTCTCCCATGATATTTACAGCCTAGTAAGAGACCATTAAACCACTAAACAAATCAATAAAATAATGGCCAATCGTGATAAATGCAATGAAAGAAATTAAGAGGGAGTTGAGCTAAACAGTGCCCAGGGAGGGGGCTGTGGCAGGATGAATTTAGATACACTGTTTGAGGAAGGCCCATCTGAGGAGATGTCAGACCAAGGCCTAAGAGAAGACATGCATGCAGCTATTTCGAGAGAGAGAAAAGACCTTCTAGGCCAGGATGGCACATCACAGTTTATTCTGAGAAAGGGGAAGAATGAAGAGTACTTGTGAAAAGAAGAAGGTTTAGAGGAGCAGAAGCAAGGACAATGGTTCCTGGGCCGTTGTGTGGTTCAGGGAGAGGCATGATGGCTCATGCTAGGGTAGAAGGTTGTTGGAGAAGGGAAGAGACGGACGGATTCAAGGTATAGTTTGTAGGTAAACTGACCAGCTTGTTGAAAACTAATAAGCAACACACTTCTGAATCACCAGGTCAAAATCTGTGGCCTCTAGCTAAGGTGGTGCTGCCAGGAAACTTTGTAGCATACATTAGGGGGAAAAAAATCTCAAGTCAGTAATCTAAGCTCCTACCTCAAGAACCTAGAAACAGAGCAAAATAGGCCCAAATTAAGTAAAAGAAAAGAAAGAATAAAGAGCAGAAATCAGTGTAATTAAAAGCAGATAAACAATAGAGAAAATCATCAAAGAACTGGTTCTTTCACAAGATTAGTAAAATTAACAAACGCCTAGTAAGACTGACCAAAAAAAAGGAGACACAATTTAAAATATCGAATGTGAAATTGG
>NW_006433949.1:6718334-6719795 GCF_000325575.1 Pteropus alecto | reverse complement strand
CCTGCAGACATCAAAAGGATAGTAAGGGAATACTACAAACAACTCTTCACGTGGAAATTTGACAACTTAGACGAAACGGACCAATTCCTCAAAGAATGCAACCTCTGCAACTCATTCAATACAAACCGGATAATTTGAATAGCTCTATACCTTTTAAGGAATGTCCAGGTCCAGATGATTTCACTGGAGAATTCTATCAAACGTTTAAAGAAAAGTTAACACCAATTCTATGTGACTTTCCTCCCAGAAAATCGAGGCGGGAATACTTCCCAGTTCGTCTTATGAAGTTAATATTACCCTGATACCAAGCCCAGACAAAGATAGTTTCAAAAAAGGGACAGATCTTTTATAAACATACATAGGAATATCCTTAACAAAATATTAGCAAATCGGATTAAAAAACAAAGCAAACCACCACATCATTACCAAAGAGGGTTGATTACAGAGATGGGAGGCTGGTTCCATATTTGAAATTCAATCAGTGTAATTCACCATATTGAAATCTTATGATCATATCAGTCAATGCAAAAAAGAATTGATAATATCATTCATGGTCAAATTCTCAAAAAATAAGAATAGAGATAAATATCCTCATCTCAATGAAGAGCATCTGTAAAATTCCTTTTTTACTGAATAGTGAAAGACTGATTTGAATGCTATCGCCTAAGAGAGGGAACAGGGCAAAGATGCCTACTCTCACCACTCTTAATTCAACATAGTCCTGGAAGTTCTAGCCAATGAAATAAGGCAAGAAAAGAAAATAAAGGCATGCAAATTGAAAAGGAAGAAACAAAACTGACCCTAAGACGACAAATTGCCCCAAATATAAAGGAATCTAATCCCACTAAAAAATCCTAGCACAAATATGGGAGTTCAGCAAGATTGCAGGACATGAGATAAACATACAAAAATCAACTGGAACTTTAAGCAAATATAATCATTTGGGATGATCTATGGGAGGAGGTAGGACTTAAAGAAGTTCTCTCTACATAATCATGCGAACCCTACAGGAAAAGCTTTATAATAAAGCTCTGTGGTTTAATTTACTCTTCCCTTAACTTCCTTTTCCCTTCTATAAATAAGCCTCCATCTTGCATGCAGGCCAGAGTATATACCTGAAAAAGAATAAAGTGGGAAAAATCAGTTTACCCTGATTTTAAGACTTACTGCGTAGCTACAGTAATTACCACTGTGGTATTGGTAGAGGGAGAGACACTAGATCAATGAAACAATGGAAAATCCAGAAGTAGACCCACACAAATATGCCCAATTGATTTTTTTTTTTTAACCTTACATGCATCCAACTGATTTTTGACAAAGGCGCAAAAGCAATTGTGAAAAGGTTAGCTTTCAAGAAATGATACTGGAACAATTGAACATTGATGGACAAAAAAATGAACATTAACCCAAATCTCACACCTTTGACAAAAATTAACTGAAAATGGTTTATGGACTTAAATG
>NW_006433949.1:6708559-6718283 GCF_000325575.1 Pteropus alecto | reverse complement strand
TTTAGAATCTAGGGTAATGCATGAGTAATTTGACTTGATCCTCAAAGAATGAGCCATAAAAAGAAAAACTGATAAATTAGACAATCAAAATTGCAAACTTTTGCTCTATGAAAGACCCTGTTAAGATGAAAAGATAAGTTGCAGAGTGGGAGAAATATTTGCAAACCATATATCTGACTGGTATCTAACATGTGTAAAGAATTCTCAAAACTCATCAGAGCCCTTGTTCTGGAGCCAGGTATTGCAGACTTTCTCATCATGAATCCTGTGCGAGCCTCTGACCCACCACTGGTGTCCCGGTTTCTCGGCTGCTGTTACATCATTCTTGAATGAGTCTTCAGACAGAGAAACAGTAGTAAAGGAGCTGTACTGGGAGAACTACACACAAATAGCTGCAGGTGTATGTGGACCTTATTTAGACATCAAGATTCTGAAACTTGGACCTGAGCCTGATGCTGCAATATATGAAACATTTTGGGATCTTAGGAGGAAGTGAGTGTTTTGCATGTAAAAAAAAGTGTAAATACTTTGCGGCAAGAAGGTGAACTATATTTGCAGGTTCTTTGACATTCATTAGTTTAAGAAGTGGAATTAGTGTTCATACTCCTTGAACCTGGACAGAACATTGTGACTACCTTGTAAAACAGAATGTAGTACAAAGCACATTGTGTAACCTCAGATAAATTTTGTGTGATTTCTGCCAGTCTTTTTTGGAACACTTCTGGAGGACCATTAGCCACCATGGAAAAAAAAAAAATGCTACCGAGAAGCCACCATGTGAAGATATAAGGTGGAAAAACCATATAAACCACTTACAGGAGAAGAATTTCCCAAGCAGCTGCCATCTGTTCTGACACTAGCTGGTTCAGTTTTTCCAAACCAGGTACCAGCTATGCAAGTGATAAAGTCTTCAAGAGAACCCCATTCCTGCCGCCAGACTGCTACTGCATGGGAGACCCACGTCAGGCGAGAACTGACCAGTTGAGCCCTCTCAAGTGCTGAATTCAAGAACTAGATTAATGATGCTGTTGTTTTAAGCTACTCTTTTGGGCTATTACACAGTGATAGATAATATATGAACTATGAAATATTTAGAGCATTTTTCTTTAGAAAAAGATTTGAAAAGTAAACCAATTACAGAGTTTATTTGACTGTTATGGTTTTAGATCAGGATTCCTCAAAAAGACACAATTGATATTCAGGACAAGATAATTTTTGTTTTGGGGGGCTTCTCTGTGTATTGTTGCATGTTTAGCAGCATCCTTGTTCTGTTTTCACTAAATGCCAATGGCAGGTAATTCCCCTATCTGTGACTACCAAAAATGTGTCTAGATATCTCCAAATGTCCCTGGAATTAAATTCACTCCTGGTTGAGAATTCTGGTTTAGATAAATTTAATGAAAGAACAATAGGAGAATAAAAAATTCCTGGAAATAAAATGAGTATAAAACTTTATAACCTAAATATCCAAGAAATTATATCAAGTTCCCTAATAACAAACCATGAAGTAGAGACACTACTGAAATAAGCATATTCTAAAATTAGATCTTCTCTTTGTGAAATCATCAAAATGTCCATGCTACCCATACACTAGTAAATACATAGAACTAGAGTTCCATTAAGTTATGGGATTATTGAGGTTCGCCTTGACTAATTGTTTCCTTTTGGCACTTTTGTTTCTCTTATTTCATGCTTAAGCTGATTTTTCACGTTATTTTCTATCGTTTCAATAAAAACACTTCTATAAATTAAAAAAAAAAAACTCATCAGTAAAACACACACAAATAGACCCATTAGAAATAAGGAGTTTAATTGAGAAGGATATAGGTGGCAAACAAGCACATGAGATACTCAATATCATTGGCCATCAGAGAAATGCAAATTAAAGCCACAGTGAGAAAACTGCTTCTCAAAATGGCTAAAATAAAAAATAGTGACAACACCAATACTACTCATGGGGTCCTTTCCTGAAAAACACACTGTGTCCTGCGTTGGGGCCTATGGGCACAGCAGGAGGGCCTTGTACAGGGTGGGTGTGAGTGAGTCCATATGAGATAAGAGGTTTTTGAGGCAGCAAAGACCAGTGTGAGGAGTACCTGTGGTGGGGCTAGCTGGGCATCGAGGTGATCCCCCACCAGGGTGCACTGGAAAGCACGTGTAAGGTTGAGGACTAAGATCAAAAGCGGGGTGGTGTATTTTCTTCTCCTACACGAATCCATAACTAAAGATTGTTCTCGGTGTTTGATTTTGCATCTCACTTTCTTCTTCACCATATCAGATATTTGCAAACAAATATTTTTAAAGTGGATTCAGTGGGCCTGGAGGATTGGCTGGCCATTGGGAGTGGAGGAGAGGTGGTAGTGACTGAGGGTAGGTCAGTGGTTCCCAGAAGTGCTATCCCTTCTCCTGTGACTCTGAAAACGATGCTTTACCTTTGAGTTCCTCCACGCAGATGTCTCCTTTAGTTAGGGGCAAGGAAAAGACAGATTTCATTCTTTCCTGTGGGAGCTCAGAGTCATCTCTGGGTCTGTATAATCATCCCCCATTAGGAAGAGGTCAGGTGGATGACAGGACAGTAGGTCCAGCAAAAATCCAGGGATCGTTCCCATCAGAATGTGAGGAGGAAGTTGGTGAAGCCATGAGGCATCAGGCACTTGAGGTTATGAGTGGCCTTGGCGAAGGCTCTCGACTGTCCTCCCTCACTGCCCTCTCGCCCCTGTTTTTCGGTGGCCTGTGCAGGTGTATGCCCATGCAGGGGCCACACTGGAGGGGAAGATGTACGTTACTTGTGGCCGCAGAGGAGAGGACTACCTAAAGGAGACGCACTGCTATGAGCCGGACAGCAACACCTGGCATGCTCTGGCTGACGGACCCGTGCGGCGGGCCTGGCACGGCATGGCCACCCTCCTAGACAAGCTGTATGTGATCGGGGGCAGCAACAACGATGCTGGCTACAGGAGAGATGTGCACCAGGTGAGTGGGGCCAGGCTGCTTACGTACAATAACATTCCTGTCCCTTTCAGTTCTTACTGATGAAAAATTAATTGCAAAGTGTAGCCTTTTAAAAATTTTATTTTTTAGAACAGTTTTAGATTCACAGCCAAATTGAACAAAAAGTACAGAGATTTCCTCTATACCCCCATCTCTACACATGCACAACCTCCCCCACTGTCAGTATCCCAGAGAGAAACATTTGCTAGAACTGATGAACCTGCAGTGACACACCATAATCTCCCAGAGTCCCTCATTTACCTTAGGGTTCACTCCTGGTGGTGTACAGCCTGTGGGTTTGGACAAATGTATAATGACATCTTTCCACCATTGTCCTATCATACAGAATAGTTTCACTTATTTTGATTATTAAAAACTTTAATGATAAAGTTAATATAACCACATTGCAGAACCTTCAAATAAGGGAGAAAGGTGAGTAAAAACACTCATAATCCAGCTCTGTGCCTGTGTTTAGTCCTTTCTACCTATGTATGGTTTCCACTTAATTGTAGTTAAAGAGCATCTCATTTTACTTCTAGCTGAAGTTCATCGTAGGTGTTTTCCAGTTAATGTTTGATTCCCATAGGCATCCCCAACCCCCACCTTGGTGGCTGTGCGGAATTCTGTCAGACTGGTGTGTCATTTGGATTGGTCTAAGTTTTAACTATTCCAAATAACATAATAAGTAATATTTGCTTTATAGAACCTTTCAGTTATTTTGGATTATTTCCTTAGACTATAGCAGTGGTTTTCAGAGATGGTCCTTGGACCAACAGCATTTGAATCACATTAGAACTCATTAGAAATGCAGATTCTCAGGGCCCCACCCCAGACCCACCAAATTAGCTCTGGGGATGGGACTCAGCAATCTGTATTTTAACAGGTCCCTCAGTGGTGTGACCCACTAGGCTCTAGTGCGTTAGTATTCTCTTGCTGCCGTGACAAATTACCGCAGATTTAACAACTTGAAACAACATAAGTGTATTATAGTTCTGTAGTTCCTAAGTCCAGCTTGGGTCTCACCAGGCTAACGTCCAGGTGTCAGTCAGGGCATCTCTCCTTTATAGAGGCCCTAGGGTAGAATCCATGCCCTTGCTCACTCAGGGTATTGGCAGAATTCAGTTCTTTGTTGTTATAGCAGTCAGGTCCCCATTTCCTTGCTGGCTGTTGGCTAAAGGTCCTTCTCAGCTTCTAGAGGCCTCCACATTCCTTGGCACAGGGCCACTTCATCTTCAAAGCCTACAACAGGTTGTCCTTACTTCTCACCTCTCCTGTCAGACCTTTCCTTCTGCTTTCAAGGGCTTGTGCAATTAGATGGGTCCACCTGGGAAATCCAGGATAACTTCCCCATCTTGATGTCCATACCCTTATTCATGTCTGCAAAGTCCCTTTTGGCATGTCAAAAAAACAGAAGTTTTAGATTAGAGCATGGCCTTCTTTGGAGGGCCAGTACTCTGCCTACCACAGCTGGAGAACCAGAGCTGATATATCAGAAAGGTAAAATTTCTATGGCTGTTAATGTATATCTTAATACAAACTGCTTTCCTGGCTTGTCAGACAGGTGAACATCAGTATAGTTTTATTGCACCTTCACCAGCATTAGGTTTTATGACTTTTCTTCCCCCAGTGGCTGCTGATTAACAGTTGAAAATTACCCCTGACCATTTATTTTGCATTTCTTGGGTTACTAGTAGATTGAACATTTTCCCATGTAGTTGTTTCTGTTGTAATTTTGAAGATAAGAACATTGATGGTCATCATTAATTATCACATTTTATTTGCATACCCCCCCCCCGCCCCTGGTATGGGCTGCTGTGGGAGAAGTAAAGACATTATGTGGTGTCCATGTCCTCAGTCAGCTTCAGTCTTGTGGAGAGGAGAGAACCAGTACCCCATGGAAAGTAACTGCATGCTAACTGGATGACGCCCACATGCCTGGGGACCACAGGCTGGCTGAGGGCCCTGGAAATGGGGAAGAGCATCAGCCTGGCTCGTGGTCAGGATACTGTTATGCTGGCCCTTAGCCCTTCCTCCAGGGGGCAGAGTTTGCCCACATCCTCACTGCGTCCTTACCCTTGGTATGAATCTAGGGCCTAGCCAAGAGTGCTGCCCTTCCTACCTGGCCTAGGGCAGGCTGGCAGCCCCGTCCAGCTGGCTTTACTCCAGCCTTGACTTTGCAGGTGGCCTGCTACAGCTGCATATCTGGGCAGTGGTCGTCTGTTTGCCCGCTCCCGGTGGGGCATGGTGAGCCCGGCATTGCTGTGCTGGACAACAGGATCTATGTGCTGGGTGGCCGCTCGCACAACCGTGGCAGCCGCACTGGCTACGTGCACATCTACGATGTGGAGAAGGACTGCTGGGAGGAGGGGCCCCAGCTGGACAACTCCATCTCAGGCCTGGCGGCCTGTGTGCTCACCCTGCCTCGCTCCCTGCTCCTCGAACCGCCCCGAGGGACCCCCGACCGCAGCCAGGCGGACCCGGACTTTGCCTCTGAGGTGATGAGTGTGTCTGACTGGGAGGAGTTCGACAATTCTAGCGAGGACTAGAGATCTGTGACTGGTGTCAGAGGGAAGGGGAAGGTGGCGGGAGCTCAGAGGGCAGCCCTGGCCAGAGCACTTTACCCCAGGGCATTGAGGCCCTTCCTCCTGTCACATACCCATACCCCACTTCACCCCATCTCCCGCTCCCTTCCCTGCTGGCTGGCTCCCACTACCCTTCTTAAACACCAGAACTGTGACTGTGGATCATCCTGCAGAGGGAAGTGCTTGGGAGGGCTCTGGTCCTCTGAAGGGGTTTGCCAAGCCTGCTCCTCAGCTCAGACAGGGTGTGCTGTCACCCGTGGTCTTGGCCTCCCTGCTCCCTGGTTCTGGTCCCTGCTGGGCTGAGAAGGTGCCTTTCTCCAAAGGGACCTGGGACTGGCACCCAGGTGAGGAGGCTGAGGCACAGTGAGCCCCCTTCTTGGGTAGGAAGGGAATGGGGTGAGCCCCTTGCCTACCTACCGAGCAGCCAGGGTCTTGAGTGAATATGAATTCCCAATGGCTGGAGAGGTAGCAGAGATGCACAGAGATGCCTGAGACTGGTTCTAGTGATAAGAAAATCCCCTACAGCTGGGCTTTTCTGACCCCATGTTGTTGATAAATGAAATAAATCATCTTACAAAAGGTGTGAATTTTTCCTGTGGCCATGGCCTCACTTCCTTTCACATCCTGTCCAAGGCTGTAGCTCTGGGAAGCGCGGGGTTCCATTCCAGGGTGAGAGCTGCTGCGGGCACAGCTGTGGTGTGGGAGCCAGGGTCAGAGCTGCTGAGTGGCAGTGGGAGGCCAAGAGCTCACCTCGCAGGGAAGGGCATAGTAGACCCCTAGGCTAGAAGGGCGTCACCTAGAAACCTACCCTAGTCTGATGACAGGTGGCCACCTGACCTGCTCAAGCACCTTTTCTGGTGAGGAGCTCTTCTCTGACCCTTAGCAATCCCTCTGCCCCAAGTAAAGCCCAGCCTGAAGTTCAGGAAAAGAGCCCCATAACCTGGGGAGGTAGGTGCAGTCACAGTAGGTTCCTCTCCACCTCCTGGATCTGAATATGTGGTGGGAGTGGGGGGCCGCATGTCCTACAGGTTTCTCCAGGTGAGTTCTGGATAGGACCTCTCGGGGCTACCAACTTCTCTGCACAGCTGAGCTACCTGCAGACAGTCTGTGACTTCCTAAGACTGCCCTCTTCCAGTTGGCTGGGCAGAACATGGGGACAGCTGGGTCTTCTCTCTGTCCTCTGGTGCTTTGCCTAGAGCCTGCTGCAGCTGGCACCCTGTCATGAATGGGAAGGGAGCACGGGCAGAGTGTGCTACTTGGTGGGATGAAGGGTTAGGGGATGGGCAGGCAATCTGTTGCTCTGGGCTCTCCTTTCTGATACCTTAAGGACTTTGGAGTGTGGCTAGTGGGAGTCACTTTTTACTCCTCGGGGCCGTGCATGTGACCTTTCTCGCCATCTCTTGGGGCCTGGATACTCCTGAGGAAACATGCCTGCACTCCATCACCCCAATGTGACGTTATGCACTTGCACTTCAGGATGGCAATCCCAGTGTTTACCCTGGTGAGTCACTTCCAATGGGACAGGATGGCCACATTCTCCAGTGTCATCTCCCCTACTCCTGAGAGTGAGGTGTGAGAACATGGGCTCAGAGTAGGGACCTAGCACTTCCTGTCTCTCCCACCACCTTGCAGGCCAGAGTACTAGTTCCTGTAGACTCTAGATGTTTCTGGGAAGGAGAATACCAGAAATGTCACACACACACCCCAATCTTCAATGTGTCCCAAGCTCACTGGTACTATCTCCCCATCCAGAGCCACCAAGACACGGCCACAACTTTATGGAAAGACCTCTGGTCTGCACGGTGGGGGAGGGAAGGGTCTATGATACTCCCAGGGCATTGGGTGGGGTAGACAAAGCTGAGAGCTGTG
This sequence comes from Pteropus alecto, assembly GCF_000325575.1. NCBI lineage: Eukaryota > Metazoa > Chordata > Mammalia > Chiroptera > Pteropodidae > Pteropus > Pteropus alecto. The sequence goes on along the minus strand of NW_006433949.1, from coordinate 6,710,841 downwards.
AAGGGATCCTGGGAGGTGGGAAGTAGCCTGGCCCTGCCACTTCAGCCTTGTGGCTGTGCCTCCTACCACCTGCATCTGGGCTCCAGCAGTCCAGGCTCACCAGCTTGGCAGGCTCGCAGGCCCTGCATTCACGCTTTCACTTGGCTTGTTGCTCGTCCCTTTCTTCCTACAAAATCCTTACACTTTGACCTCCAGGAAGCCATCCTGGCCAGAACTGGTCAGCCTGGGCTCTAGGCTCCCAGAATTTGCCTATTTGGTGGCCAGTCATCTGCGGGTGTCTGGGGAACCCACAGCTTCCTCTTCTTGGTATTCACCAGGCATATGGATGATCATTCACTGCACCCATACTTCTCAGTCTCCTGATAGCAGTGTGGTGGTGGCTGGGACAGATATGGGCCCTGCCTTCACTGCCATCGACTGTGAGATGGCTGTGATGGCACACATGCAGGGGACTAGGTTTGAGTGAGATGAGGCCAGGGACAGTCCTTGTCCTGAAGGCAGTGGGGGACAGCCAGATGTGAGATTAGAAAGACTACTCTGGGTGGTATAAAGATGGGGGTGGGTAGAGATCTGAGACATCCAGGAGTGGGGGTGTTGTCCAGGTGGTGCTCTTCACAAGTGGGAATTTGGGGGCAAAGAGGAGTTATGGAGGAAGGGGGAAGGTGATAAAAGAGTTTGATGTGCCTGTTCATGAACTCAGCCTAGCTGGGGTGAGTGTCTCTAGCCCTAGGGTCTGTGCCTTTAAAGCTGGGAGCTGGGCTGCCACAACCGCTGGGCAGACTGCTAGCTTCTCTTGCTGGTAGGCAAGGGGGGACCTTCATGAGAGGGGCCCTGGCACTGGGAAGGCACTGCTGAAGTTAGGGCCATGCCAGGGTGGAACTTCCCAGAAGTGGTTGGCCTGTTTACTTGTCCCCAAGAAGTATTTGCATTCGTGATCACAAGGGTACGACGTCCTCTTCTAGTCTACCAAACTGGTTCCTGCCTCTGGCCTCCTTCCTGTACCCTCCTGTTCTTTTTCATTCCACCCTCTGCCAGCCTGCCCTGGACAGGCCCCTGGCCCAGCCAGCCTGGTGATGCTCATAGCCTTGGGCCTTTCCATGGCCCTCGTTCCAAGCCTCCTCCTCCTCCAGCCCCACCTTCCGCCCTGATGGACCTCCACATAACTGAGGAAGGACACCACCACCACCCCGCCTCCTCAGGGTGGTCTGCATGCAGCCTGCTGCCCAAAAGAAGGCAGGCACCATCTCTGCTCAGGTTCTTCTGCCAACTCTCAAGTCCTCCAAAGACATTGTCATCTTTTCTGAGATCTGGCTACTTGCCTTGTTGCATCCCCAGGCCTTCCCTGCCCCATGGGCCCTGGGGTTGGGTCTGCCCCCACCGCCCAGAGCACTCTGCACTTGTTTCCCAGGGCATTGGGAAACAAGTCTTCTTCCTGGTCTGCCTAGGCCCTGTTCCTCTACAGTTGCTCCCCTCCCCCTTTCCCTGCTGCCCCTGCTGGGCTCTGTGCTGTCACCTTCTCCTCCCAATGCAGGAACTCCCAGTTCTCCATCCCTGACTTCACCTTCTGAACTTGTTCCTCTGGTGATCCAGCGGCCTTTTCAAGTTCAATCCCTCTCCTATGCTCTCCAGACACTTTTCACACCCCTGACAAGGATTGTAAGATCTAGGTCCTGGCCCTCTCCTGTTGCCTCCCTTTGCCTTTACTCCCAAATTCCATGGGAGCCCATGACTGGGCCATTCTCCCTACCCAGCATCTCTCTCCCAGTCCATACCTACCAAGAACCCCTGACTCCCTTCGCTCAGGCCTCTGGTCCAGACCCAGCCACAGGCCTCAAGCATCCTGTCCTGTCCCTGCAGGTTTTAATTGCACTGAGTTCTCGGGAGTAGCAAACCATTCAGCCGGGCACTACAGATCTTCGAGTAGTCGGGGCGGGGATGGGGAGGAGAGGCAGGCCTGCGGCCTTGACTCGGGTTGCCTGCAGGCCCCCCGGCCGGTTCCGAGGCGCTGGGGCCGAGAGGGGCTTTGGTGCGTCGCTCTCTTGTCTCCTACCCGCTTCCCGCCCCCAGCCTGGTCACACAGTGAACGCGCAGGACTTGCATCTCCAGAAGGTGGGTGCCAGGGGAGGAAAAGGAAAGGCGCCGGGACCGGGGAATCCTCAGGCGGGCCCCCGCGGCCCCTCCCTCACCGCACGCTCGGCAGCCTCCTCCAAGTTCGCCCCCAAGTTTGAAAGCGGCCGCGGAGGGGCGGGGGCCGCGCGGAGGGGCGGTGGCAGGAGGGTGGG
>NW_006433949.1:6698030-6708168 GCF_000325575.1 Pteropus alecto | reverse complement strand
CTGGGGAAGGGGGCCCAGGGGGATGCTCAGGGCTGGGGGTAGGGGGCGCCAGGCGTTGGGTGGGGGAGCACCCGGGACCTCCCAACGCCAAACGCACCGGCCCCTTCAGCCACCCTCGCTGACGCCGGCTCCGCTCCAGGCCAAGCCTGGGCGCCGGGCCACGACGGAGCATCCGAGGATACCCCGCACAAGAAGTCAGCTGAGGGGAGAACGGAGTGCAGTGGACGCCGGCAGGGGTGACACACGGTGTCCAAGATTTCATACCTAGAAAAAGGGGCCCTTGGGCCGGTTGTGAAGGCCATAGAGAGAAGTCGGGGAAAGGAATTCCAAGCAGATAGAATGGCATGTGCTAAGGCCGGGACTTTAGTGTGACTCCAGCCAAGAGGGAGGGTGAGGGTCGAGGCGAGATGGGGTTGCTCTCCAGAGAGATGGGAGCCGGGGAGGGCTTGGGGAAGGACAGATTGGTGTTCCGCACGGGTGAGAGAAGGGTGGTGATAGAGGCGGGCACTGAGGAGCCTGTGCTCAGGGTGGACCAGAAGCGGGAATTGAAAGGACAATGACGTGCACCGGGATCTGGAGGATGTGGAATTCCCGGGTGGGGATACTGGGGTACCACGAGCAGCCGGCTGGGAAAGCCAGTGTGGGACAGACAGCGGGACCAGGACCTTGTGTGGAGGGCGAAGATCAGAGGACAGGATGCTAGGATTGGGCACAGGGGTCGGAGGACCGGGTCGGCGGTCAGAGGCCACAACGAGGTCAAGGACATCTCCGCGCGGGGGTTAAGGAGCCGGCGTGTGCCTTGGCGTGTGTTAGGAGGCTCCGCTCGGGCGGGAAGCTGGAAAGGCGGCCACAGAGCTTGGGGCTGAGTCCCGTCGGGGCGCCCTGGGCCGCAGGGCCCTGAGAGGCCGCGCGTCCGGGGGCTCAGCGGTCACGGCAGACAAGGGGATGCAAGGGGGCCGCGCGGGGTTTCCGAGCTCGGATCCCGAGGCGCGCAGACCCCTCCCCGCTGCGAGCCCCGCCTCCGGGGCGGGGGCCGGCCTGGCCCGCCATCTGCTTCACATCGACGCCGCTGCCGCCTCCCGGGCCTCCCGGGCCCCAGGAATGCAGCGGCGGTGGCGGGCGGGGCCATGCCTGGAGAGGGGGAGGGCGAGATCGACGCCGGACCTCTCTATCCGCCTCAGCCTTTCGTCCCATCAGAGTCGGTGCTGGGGTATCCGATGGCAGGCTCAGGATGTTGGGAGTCTGAGCCCTTGCTCCCTCTCCCCGTTGCCCAGAGACCTCCCCATGAAACGGCCTTTTCCAGTAGCCAAGAACCCGGGTTTTGTTTTCAGATCCTTATGCTACCTCTCGCCACCAGTGTTGCCCTGGACAAATCGCTTAACCTCTCTGGGTCCGTCTCTTCCTCCGTCAAAAGATGTTGGTGATGGTCCCCACCTCATGGAATGGAGGGGGAATGACTGCAGTCATGTGTGTAGCTGGTTAATGGGAAGGGCAGCCACTCTGGGTGTCTGGGCCATTTCTTTCATTACCCTCCCACAGCTCCCACCAGCAATCAGTTCCCTTTCCCCAGAGGCAGGAGGATCAGGGAGGAGAGGGAACACTCAGCCAGTAAAATCCTGTGCATGTCCTGTATGCCAGGCCTGTGGCTGGTGCAGGGATATAGTAGGGGAGTCAAACACCCCTGGTCCAGAAGTGGATGAGACTTACAGCAAGTCATCTGACATTCAGCAAGTGCTGGGGTGGAGGTGTTCAGTTGGGGGGTGGTTTCCCTTAGGGTGATCCCCGAGAGGTGACGAGTCGGCAGAGGTGGGAAGGAGGAGGCAGCACCTTGTGGTATCTGGGGTGAGGCCTTGAGTGCAGAGGAAGGCCTATGGGGGCTGGGCAGAACCCTGGACAGGGTTGGTGGAGAAGAGGCTGAAGGGAGGGTAGGCGGACCACAGGGGGATCTACCCGGTGCTCTGAAGACTTGGGCTTTTTGTCTGAGGGTCATGGGAACTCCCAGGGGCTTTGCACAGAGGAGGGGTGAGATCTGAATAGGCTTGGCTGCCTGGTGGCAAAGGAACTGGAGGCAGGAGGGTGGGAGGTGAAGCCAGTTAGGGAGTCAGTTTGGAGAAAGCAGGGAGACCCAGGGCCACTTTCACAGTGTTGAGGCAGGGCAGGGGAGAAGGGGCCTGTTTCATCCTAGATCTAGTTTGGGAGATAGAGCCATGGATCTGACATGTGCTCTGGGAGTGCAGTCAAGGACTCTGGAGATTCTGCCTCCCAGCCTGGAAGGACAGGACTTTCCTGAGATGAGGGGAGGCTAGGAGTTCAGTATTGGGAGGAGGGCTCCCCTGGAGGGCTTCAAGGCATTGTCAGTGTCTTGATGGGACCCAGTGAGCCTCCTAGCGTGGACAGACGAGAGGAGAGGAGAGAGAGCCAAGGAGGGGTCGCAGAAACCAGAGAAGGGTGTCCAGGGGGCCAGAAAAGGCCCAGGCATGTATGGGGTCCCAGGTGACATGGTAGGCAGAGGAGTCTGGTGGCTGGATTGGGGAGAGAATGGGGACAGACACTGGCACACTGAGAAGCAGTACTCTTGGGGGCTTTGCTGCAGTGGCATAGTCAGGTTTAAGATCATGGTTTAAATCACAGCTGCTTTGTTTGGCATAACAACCGTCTATGGAGGGGACAGCCTGCAGCATGGCCTGCGTGCTGAGGGGCCTGGACCTGGCCAGACTCCCTAGGGTCTCACCAATTTATAGCTCTAGTATGAGAACTGCTGCCTGCACCAGACCATCTTTCTCCTCATCTCACTTTCTTAAGATCTTGGGAGAATGGGCTTGCCACCCCAGCCTTGTCTGCCACCCTCTCAGAAGGAAAGACAGCTGTCCCACAGGCTTGTCTTCCTGCTCCTGGTGAACCCACATGGGCTCCATCCTGCTGGGGGGTGGCTTGGGGACATACCATGCTGGCGGGACCAGCTGAACTCAAGGGCTTTCTGGAACCTACTCAGCATGGGCTAGAGAGTGGACTATAACCTTGGTTGAGCTCTTAGTTTGTACCAAATGCTTGACACATCTTGGCTTTCTCAATAGTCCTGCCAAACCTCTGGACATCATTGTACAGATAGGGACGCCGAAGTTCAGAGAGGTTACGTTCCGTGCCCAAGGTCACACAGCAAGTGGCAGACATAGCATCGAAATGAGGCTCCTAACCACAGATCCATGTGGCCTGGGCAGAAGATGGTTAGTGCTTCAAGGCCATCCCAGCAGGCCATCCGGCAAGACTGTCTGCAGGAGGACGCCTTGCAGAGGCTCTCCTCCCAGAGACCTGGGTTCAGAACTGACAGAATAAGTAGGAGGGTGATAGGACTGCAGACCTGGATTTACCTGCAGATGGGTACCAGGAGCCCTGGGGCAGTACTGGGGGTGGTGGTGCAGACAATGGGCAGGAGAAGCCAGGCCTGCTTTGTGTTCCTGTGTCAGGTTTTCAGTTCTATTTGCAGAAAATAAGCTGAGCCCCTTCTCAGCAGTTTGGGATTTTCTGGGTCCTTTTTCCCAGGTCCTACATCTTTGGCCTGAGGGAGAATCAAGCTGTTTTCAATGGGGCGAGGTCCTGGGGCACAATCCAGGGTGTACTGATGTCTTTGAACTGAGGAATAGTTGGGGGTGTCTTCTGAGGGGCATGTTGTGGGACAGCTGCAGCCTTTCCCTTCCCAGCCCGGCCCACTCCCCAGGGTCCTCAGGCCCCCTCCCAACCTCCTTCCACCTCCACATCCTAGTTCTAGATTCAGATCCTTCTGAAGAAGCACATTCCTTTTCTCCAAATTGTGAATGCCTTTAGGATTTGGACAAAATTCTAAGTCAGTTGGGACCCTACAAACCTGCAGCCTGAGTATTGGTTTCTTCTCAGCCTCCTTTGCCCCCCAAATATGGGCACACCCAATCTCAACCCTCGTGCCCCTCTCCAGTGATTATGGCTTCACTCAGGCAGGGCCTCCAAACCTTTGTGCCCACACACCCCATCAGCCAGAGTTTGGAGGCTGTACTACCCTGAAATGTGACAGTTATAAATTATTTACCTCTTGCTGAAGTAACATCATGCACTTATAAAGCCAAATAAAAGTAAACAAGATTTTTAAAATGTATAAGTAGATGCTCTGATATCTTATCCACCCAAGTTTTGCCCTGGCACTCTGGAGCCCTCACAGTTTTACTTTTGTTACTCTCATGGAGGACTCCCCAGGTGTGCCCCTCCAGAAGCCCCTCCAGAAGCCACTGAGTGGACACCTCACTGTGTCCACATCCACCTCGCCCAGAGGCTGAATATCTGCCTTGGCGCTTAGCCCCAACTTAGCATTCATGTGCGTCTGTCTGACCCAGCCAGTCCTGGCACTGTCCAAGTCATGTCACCCATCTGGCTGGGCCCCCACCCAGGGGTGCCAGTTTGAGCAGGTCCAGGGACCTTTCCCCAACCCCTACCTCACTGCTGCCCTTCCTGGGACACATGGGGTCTTTTTTCTCAGTCCTAGTGGATAGGGGAGGAGGGCACGGAAGAGTAAGGGAATGGGAAGGGTGGTGGAGAGACCCATAAAGAGGATGGGAAAGTTCTTGGAGGTTAGGATTATTGGTGGTCTGCGCTCTGCCACCTCCGTGTCTGATCTCAGGGAACTGGAATTGTGTTTTCTTATTTGCTGAGACTCTACCAAGTCTAAAACCTACAGCAGTACCTGGTGCACCCAGGGCCTCGATAGCAATCTCCCCAAGGCAGAGTGGAGGTTGTTGGGGAGCCCCAGCGAGGACCAGATTGGGGTTCAGGCGCCCTCTCTCTGCCTGCAGCTCCCAGGAGCCTACGTGCTGCACTGGCTGGAGGCAGCAGGGGGACGAGTGTGGGATCGGTGAGTGAGGCATCCTGGGTACCGGGGCAGCGGATGGGAACACAGAGAGGAGGGAATAGAGTGGGGGCTGTACCCGTGGCAACTCTGGCCCCTCTCGTTTGCAGCGGTGTGCGAAGGCAACTCCACGTGCTCGGAGAACGAGGTGTGCGTGCGGCCCGGCGAGTGCCGCTGCCGCCATGGCTACTTCGGTGCCAACTGCGACACCAGTGAGCGTGGATCCTGGCGGGTGCTGGGCAGTAGGGTGGTATCTTACAGAGACCCTTGGGGACTTGAGCGGGCAGGTGGGGCCTATGAGTTGGGCGGGGTCTGATCCAAGAGCCGAATCCATCTTGGGGGCGGGTCTCCAGAGGCCGGGGTGTGGGACGCTGGCAGGTTAAGAATGGGTCCCGGCTCCCTCTTTGCTCGCCCCTGCAGAGTGTCCGCGCCAGTTCTGGGGCCCCGACTGTAAGGAGCTGTGTATCTGCCACCCGCACGGGCAGTGCGAGGACGTGACCGGCCAATGTACGTGTCATGCACGCCGCTGGGGAGCACGCTGCGAACATGCGTGCCAGTGCCAGCACGGCTCGTGCCACCCGCGGAGCGGCGCGTGTCGCTGCGAGCCTGGTTGGTGGGGCGCGCAGTGCGCCAGCGCGTGTTACTGCAGCGCCACATCACGCTGCGACCCACAGACAGGCGCGTGCCTGTGCCACGCAGGCTGGTGGGGCCGCAGTTGCAACAATCAGTGCGCCTGCAACACGTCGCCGTGCGAGCAACAGAGCGGCCGCTGCCAGTGCCGCGAGCGCACGTTCGGCGCGCGCTGCGAGCGCTACTGCCAGTGCTTTCGCGGCCGCTGCCACCCTGTGGACGGCACGTGCGCCTGCGAGCCGGGCTACCGCGGCAAGTACTGCCGGGAGCCGTGCCCTGCCGGCCTCTACGGCCTGGGCTGCCGTCGCCGGTAAGCGTGAGCCCCCGGCCCGGGCGCGGGGATGGGGACAAGGAAGGGTGGGCAGCCGAAGGGGACTGGGATGAGGCGGCTGCGGGCCCCGCCTAGCCTCCCGCCCCTTCTCCAGATGCGGCCAATGCAAGGGCCAGCAGCCATGCACGGTGGCCGAGGGCCGCTGCCTGACCTGCGAGCCCGGCTGGAATGGCACCAAGTGCGACCAGCCGTGCGCTACTGGCTTCTACGGGGAGGGCTGTGGCCACCGCTGCCCGCCATGTCGCGACGGGCACGCCTGCAATCACGTCACCGGCAAGTGCACGCGCTGCAATGCGGGCTGGATTGGCGACCGGTGAGCAGCCCATGCCGGAATCGACCCCAGCCCCGCCTCCCCTGATGCCTTCCACAGAGGGCACTATGGGCTTTGGGTTCCTTTGCCTCCATTTCCGCTCACACCTCCTCCCCGCCTTCTGAGGTGCGAGACCAAGTGCAGCAATGGCACTTATGGCGAGGACTGCGCATTCGTGTGCGTCGACTGCGGCAGCGGCCACTGTGACTTTCAGTCGGGGCGTTGCCTGTGCAGACCTGGCGTCCACGGGCCCCAGTAAGTGCCCTGGGACCTAAAGGGTGTTGGGGGTATGTATCCAACACAGGGCTTTCCCCAGACCCCAGGTGCTGCTATGTTGGCGGACAAGGTGGGATCCAGGCTTGGCCCTTCAGCCTTGGCCCCTTTACCTCATTTAGGGAGCGACAACAGGCTCTTTAGGGCAGTTTCCTACCCCGGTGTGGAGCCTGCGCTCTGGGATCTGGCGACCAGTTCGACCTGTGGTTATTGGGCTCTTAAGGACTGCAGGGGTGAGGTAGAGCTGACCATTAGCTGATGTAGAGCAAGCAGGGACTTCCATTTACAGCCAAGGGTCTGGTTTGGCAGCCCCTTTTTCCATCCACACAAGCGTCAGCCCTAGAAATGAGTACTCTGGCCCAGTGACCACAGGACCGATCCCCAGGCCCCTTCCCGCCGGTGTGCGCACATTCATTTCCAAAACATTGATCATTCAGTGTGTGCCCGGAGGTGGGGGTGGGCATCAATCCCCAGAGAATGGAGCTCTGAAACCGAGGCTGGCCGGCTGTGGGGGCGAGGGCAGGAGGAATCAAGGAGGACCGCTGTGGATCTCCCTCCTGCGCCCCCGCAGCTGTAACCTGACGTGCCCTCCGGGGCTTCACGGCGTTGACTGCGCACAGGCCTGCAGCTGCCATGAAGACTCGTGCGACCCCGTCACCGGTGCTTGCCGCCTGGGTAAGTGGGTGGCGGAGCGTTCCGTAGTGGGGTATGCAGGGGTGCCGGCACCCATGCTGACCCTCTGCCTCCTACAGAGACCAACCAGCGCAAGGGCGTGATGGGAGCGGGCGCGCTGCTCGCTCTGCTCCTCGGTCTGCTGCTCTCGCTGCTCGGCTGCTGCTGCGCCTGTCGCGGCAAGGACCCAGGGCGCCGGTGAGGCCTGACGCCATCCGACTTTCTCCTGGGTTGCGGTCCTCACCCCTCTCCCCTGGAATTGGGCCCTGGCTCCGCCCCTAGGGCGTGACCCTGCCTCTTTAGCTCAGGTCCCTCCCTCTCTGTTTCCGCTCCCGCCGAGATCGAACCTCCCTCTCCAGGCCCCGCCCTAGCCCCGCCCCTTCACTCAGGCCCCGCCCCTGCAGGGAGCTGTCGCTAGGGAGAAAGAAAGCGCCGCAACGACTGTGCGGGCGATTCAGCCGCATCAGCATGAAGTTGCCCCGGATCCCGCTCCGCAGGCAGAAGCTGCCCAAAGTCGTAGGTAAGGATACCGGTACGGGGTCTCTGGGGAAACACCTTCTGACACAGGAGGTTGCTGAGAAATGAATGTGAAGGGGTCAGTTTGGGAAATGCAGGGCCTTGAGTGTTGATGTAGGTGGGCATGGGAAGGTGAGACCAGAGAGAATGAGAGCGGGGATGCTGACACGCGGGAGCCCAGGGAGGAAGGTGGAAGGCTTAAGTGTGCAGGCAGGTGTGGAGGCATGTGTGGGAGGTCTTGGGCCCTTTCTCTGTGTAATTGCATCTGGGGCGCGGTGAGGGCGTGTGGACATTTGGGTCCAGCAGGTCCCCCACAGTCTGTAGGAGTACATTCTAAGGCCTGGTGCATTCACCTGGAGCTGCAGGTAAACTGTGGGACACTTATGCAAGGGAATTGCAGGCACAAGAAGACCCAAATCCCTGCATGGACCCCTGGCAGTGCCCTAGGTCCTTCCTGGAGAGTGGACAGGGTGGGTCTTTGCCCCCACACCACCCTACCTCAGGACCCTGGGTTGGGGGAGGTGCTGCTTTTCTCCATCTGCACTGATACACTCAGGGATGGACTCTCTCTCACTTGTTTCCAAAGATAATGGGGAAGGGGAGGCTCAGTCTTCTAGTAGCTAAAGATGGAGACAGTTGAGAACCCCCTTGGCCCACCCAGCAGAGTGGGATTTTTAGACACAAGTGTAGGGGCTGGACCCCACATTCCATTAGTGAAATGGAGATAGGCCAGCCAGCCTCTGGGATCTCCCCATTGTAGGGTGTGCATCTGTGGAGGCCAGGCCTGGGGGTGCAGCCTGCTGAGATGAGCTGAGCTAAAGGCAGCCTCGCCACTGCACATTTAGGCTCAAAAATGCTCCAAAGCTCCCTGAGTCCCACAAGGCAGGGTCTGAAGCATGGCCTAGAGACTCTGGTGGCCTATCCCAGCCAGGTGTTCTCTCTGGCCTTGTCTTCTCTCCCAACACCTCAGCCCAACCTCTTTCAGCTCCCTGGCTGCACACACTAGCCTTGCACCTTTGGGTATGTTCTCTTTTCTGGATTCACTGCTACCCATTCGCCAGTCCTGGCCTAGTGTCACTCTGCCTGTTGAATTGCTTGTCCCACCCACAGTCTTAGGGTAGGGCTGGTGTTGCATCATTTGTGGCAGAAAGGGCTATGGAGGGCACAGAGTGGGGGCAGGGTGGGGTCCTGGCAGCTGTGCCTCCTTCCTTCTCCAGTAGCCCACCACGACCTGGATAACACGCTCAACTGCAGCTTCCTGGAGCCACCCTCAGGGCTGGAGCAGCCCTCGCCATCATGGTCTTCCCGGGCCTCCTTCTCCTCCTTTGACACCACCGATGAAGGCCCTGTGTATTGTGTACCCCATGAAGGTGAGTACCACTCTGCTTGGGCCTCACTCCAGCCCAGTGAAATGATCCAGCTTTAAAGACCTCTGTGCTCTGGGGGACAGACAGCTTGGAGAGCAAGGGCATGGCGATGCTACTAACTGGAGTTGGACACACAGCTGAGGCTGCAGAGCTAGGGTCTGTGCTGCCCAGTGTCAAACTGGGGTGGGGTCTGGGAAGATGGGTGGACTCTCTCTAGCTACAGCCCAAGTTCACTTCTGGGAGAGACCAGGTAGAGAGAAAGTTCCAGGCCTGGGTTGGTGGTGGCAGAGGAGACTGGAGGGGCAGTCTACTGGATATGGGTGCGCATCTTTGCCTGACGGCTTGGCTCACAAACAGCCTGATTGGAAAGAGCCTGATTGGCTGAGATTCTGGCCCCTTTCCTCACCTGACCATCCCCTTGGGTGACTTTGGGCAGGTGACTTAACCTGAACCTTAGAAGCCTTATCTCTTAAAGAAAGATAATGAATCCCCTTGCAGGTGTTCAAGGGTCACATATGATGATGCTGGGCCCCTAGGCTGGGGATGTGGTGGGGGAGGGGTTCGAGGCCAGACTGAGATTGGGGCTTAAGCTGGGAACGTGCCCCTCACCACCACTGAGCAATCAGCCACAAGCTCTGGGGCTAAGAACTAGGTTTGTGGTCAGTGCTATGAAAGCGCCAGGTACATCTGCATGCCAGGGTCCCCGCCGCACCTGCTGAAGCGCAGGTGCCGTCTGCCGCGTCGGTGACCACGCCCGCGTCCTCAGAGGAGGCGGCACCCCTCCCCGCGTCCTCTGACAGCGAGCGGTCGGCTTCCAGCGTGGAGGGGCCCGGAGGCGCACTGTACGCACGCGTGGCCCGGCGCGAGGCCCGGCCGGCCCGGGCCCGGGGAGAGGCTGGAGGTCTGTCTCTTTCGCCATCGCCCGAGCGCAGGAAACCGCCACCACCCGACCCCGCCACCAAGCCCAAAGTGTCCTGGATCCACGGCAAGCACGGTGCCACCACGGCTACCGCTGCCCGTGCGCCCTCACCGCCACCACCGGGCCTCGAAGCGGCGCCCAGTCCCAGCAAGAGGAAACGGACGCCAAGCGACACGTCGGCGCGGCCGGATGAGCCTGGCAGTCCCCGGGCCCGCGACCCGACGCCACGACCCCCAGGGCTGGCCGAAGA